>NW_004567121.1:37989331-38017009 GCF_000260355.1 Condylura cristata
CGGCGCCCCCAGTCGGCTGCCGACAGTCAGCACCCAGCCGGCCACGGCGACAGAGCCCGCGGGCGAGAAGGAAAAAGGAAGAACGTACTGGTAGATGCCAGGCGAAGCGAGGGCAGCGGTGGGTGGACAGCGGGCGGATCTGACGAAGACCGCTGCCGGCTTACGCCGTCCACACTCACAGAGTTTGTCCTCCACACGGCGCTAGCTGAGCAGGCGGGCTGAGCTGCGCACGCCGCACACGCGCAGAGCAGAGACAGAAACAGAGACGGCGTTACTGGCGCTCGCCCCGCCAAGGGGCCAACACGACCCTTGGGGGCGCTCGGGCTCCGGAGCCCCGTAAGGAGAAAGACGCGGCCGGCACAGGGCGAGGGGCGTCGCGCCTCGTCCTCGCTGCGAAGTCACGCGCTTCTGCCCTGAGCGCCAGCGGGAGGAAGGGCACTGAGCCCGCGGTCTGCTGCCTGCCCTGCGCCCTCCCCCACCCTCCCCCCGCGCGGGAGAAGGGCAGGGCAGACCCTGCTCCCTCCCTGCCAACCCAGTCCTGGCCCCTGGGGCCTCAGGAGGCAGGCGGGGAGGACACGGCCTGGTCACGGCCGCCTTCAGAGGCCGCCAGACCTCGAGCTCGGGGCCTCAAGTCCAGGCCTCAGGGCACCGTGTCCAGGACGGAACAGGCCCCGGCGGGAAGCACTTGGGGGGAGACCAGCGTGGGGCCCACCACCGCCCCTGGCCCTGGGCCTGGGCTGCCCTCCATGTCTGCAGTGGACAAGGCCTGGCCTGGTCTGGCAACAGCTGCAGCATCTCCCACTGCTGTGGACCGAACCGAGACCTGGGGCCGCACAGGGCCTGCAGGGAGACGTAGCCACCCACCCGCCACAGGGGGAGAGGGAGCTCCACAGAGAAGGGCACGAAGAAGCGGGAAGTCGGGGCTCCGCACCCCGAACCTCTGAAACCACTGGGAGAATGAGCTTTTCGGTCCTTTCCGCTAGCAAGAGAGACTCTTTCTTCACACACACAGCCAGAGGCCCCGTGGGGCGGAGATGACCAAGGCATTTGTACTCAGCCTCACAGAATCAACACCTGCACACAGTCTAGGGGCGCTGGGGAGGTGGGAGACGCCTGAGCAGGGCCAGCTGACCTGCTGGCCTCCCTGCCCAAGCCCCGCCGGGGACAGGAGGGGGCTGCGGGACTTGATCTCGAGCCTCCATCCTCGCTCGGGCGCCCCATAGGGCCCAAGTGTGGGTGCCGCCCGGAGGGCTCAGGGTCCTGGCGTCTGCCTCCCCTCCGCTCAGCGGGTGTGCTCGGGAGGTAGGATACAGGGGCCAGATGACCCCGAGTGGCAGGCAGAGCGGGGGGGGTCTCGAGGGCGCACTGTCCTGGGGTGACCTGCACCCCCTCCCAGACAGCAGCTCCGCCACAAACACAACTGGGCTCACCTGGGTGGTGCCAGCCGCCCAGAGCGCCCCAATCCCTGTCCCTTGGGGGCCGCTGTCCCTCCTGCCCCGGACGCCCGCTGGTGGCGCCGTGGGACCCGCCTGAGGGGCACAGTGGCCAGGGGCACGAGACGAGACTGTCAGGCCTCGGTGCCATTCTGGTAACGCAGGGGCTGCCCCACGCCACGTCTAGGGGCTGGAGGAAGCAGAGAAGGCGAGAGTGTACGGACCAGCGTCCAGGGCCACTCCGGCCCGGGCCTGCCGGGGTCCCTGCGCCCCAAACCCGAGCCGAGTCAGCACACCGCCAACACGCGGCACTTGGCGGACCCCTCTAGGATGAGAACCAGGGAGCTAGACCCCAGGTGGCAACCAGCACCCCAACCTGGCGTCTAGCCACACACGCCTGTGCGGCAGAAAGCAGCCGCCTCCACGCTGCTGGCCCCAGCAGGTCAGTACCTTTGGCAACGTTCCGCGGGGGCAGCGGGGGGGCGCCGGCGCCTGGGGCCGCGGGCTGGCCGGGCGGGGAGCTGCCGCTCAGGGTGGCCCCGTACGTCTCGTTCTGCAGCAGGCTGGGCGCGAAGCTCCTCTGCTTGTCCTTGGCCAGGCCGGCGGTGTCTCTGGCCAGGGACGCCACACTGGACGACGGCTGGTTGGCCCCCAGCTGGTAGAAGCTGACAGGCCGGTCTTCTCGCCGGCTGGGGCTTGGCTGCGGAGGGGACAGGCAGAGCGTGAGATGCGCTGACCAGCGGGACGTGACCTCTGGGGAGGCCGCGGGGCACTGCTGCCTCCTGGGCTGGGCGTGCGGCTCTCCAGTCGGCCACTCACTTTTCTCACACAACTTATGGAAACGCACGCCGAGAAGGCCTCGGTTTCCGAGGTACAGTGTCTACTCCGCGAAGGCTTCAAATGGAAGTGACCTCGTCCTGCCTAGCCAGGGTCTCGGGCCAGCTCACTGCCCTTCATGAATGTGGTCCTCAGACTACAGAACAGGAGGCCCTCTGCACCCCCACGCCCCGCCGGTCAGTCCGGAAGAGGGCCGTTTCCTTCCTATGCAAACTGGTAGCCCTGGAATTCCCCCACCTGGGGGCGAGCAAGCCAGGCCCAGGGCCTCCGCCCACTGGCACGAGTAAGGTTTTACTGGCACACGGCCGCGCCCGCCTTTACACGTCATCGAGGGCTGCCACAGACAGTGGCACTTCAGGCCACAGCCTGAAACAAGGGACCCGCCTGGAGGCTGCAGCCTCTCCCGCTGCCTGCAGGTGGCGTGCGTGGCCCAGGACTCGGTCACTGACCTCGGGGGTCAAGTGGCGTCCTGATGGCAGTGGCCCAGCCGCGCCCACCTGCCTGCTGCCCCCCAGGCTCTGGCCCCCTGCGGAGCTGAGGCTGAGGGCAGGGTGCAGCTGGCGCTGGGTAAACGGGCGCCCCTGGGGCAGGGCTTCAGGTCTCCCCTTTTTGGGTGAGTAAGAACCTGGTCAGCGTTTGCCTGACACCGTTTCATAGCTAGACTCGGCAAGGAAATTTATTCTGGGCTCTACGGCACGAGACACCGGTGTTCGCTCCACTAACAAGGCACTGACAGGTGAGAGCCCCTGCACGGACGTGGGAAACCACACAGGCGAGGACCCCGAGTCCTTCTGTGACGATGGGGGAGGTCCTCGGCATCCCCACTAATGTCACAGTGGCCAGCAGGGTGGGCCTGGAGAACTGAGCCGAGGCGCTGAGTCGCGTGAAGGGGCAGCCGGCCAGGCCCCTCCCCACGCGCAGGGCAGGGGTAGGAGAGGGGCCTTGGGGGAAGACAAGAGCCCTCTCTGGGCCGGGCTGACCAGACATGGCCGCACTGTGGCCACGCCCACCTCTCCTGGAGCCCTCGGCGCCCCCTCAGGTGAGGGCGGCAGTGCGCTCCCGGGTCACTTGGCTTCAGCTTAGGTGAGCAGGTGCGCCTCACGGCGAGCGGCCTTCTGGCTCCTGCCCACATGCCCACGTGAGCTCCTGCTACTCCCACGAGACTCGGGGCCTCCCCCATATTTCCTCCAGGGCGAAGGGGCACGCGGGAAACACCGTTACTCCGGGGTGCAGAGCGCAGACGCGGCAGCGGTGAGCAGGCACCGGCGCCCCCGGGCCCGCGAGCCCCGACCGCACACACCTGCAGCTTCTCGTCCATGTCGTCGTCGCTTTCATCCAGGTCCTCGTGGAGGAGCCGCCACTCGTATTCAACGTGGACGTGGGAATTGAACCTCCCGGACAGGGCTTGGGTCAGCTGAGGGGGACGAGCTGGTCAGGGCTGCTGTCAGGGCTCCGCGGGCCAGGCGGCGGAGGGCTCGCACTCGCCCGCCACGGCCGGCTGACCCAGAGACGCCGCCCTGGCCCAGCCCGTGGGCCCCCAGAGCTCGGGCCACTTGCAAACTGCAAGTGGCAGCTGAGACCTGGGTGACAGCCGGCCCGCACTGCCAGCAGCTGTCCCGGGAGCGCCTGGGAAGAATAAACCTTACTGCGCCAACCCAGCCCCCACACCCCGAGGTCCGCGCCCGCCCAGAGGCAGGTGGACGCAACTTCACGCTGCATGCACGTGTCTGGGACACTCGGCCTCTCCCAGACCCACAGAGGCCGAGAGGCTGGGCGGTGCGGCTTTGGGCAAGTCACTTAGCCTTCCTGTGCCATTCCCTCATCTGTGAAATGGGGAAACCAGGAGAAACCGTGTCCTGAGGCAGCGCTGAGAGTGACCAAGGACGGGGCTGTCGGGGGCCGCGCCCCCCCCCCCCAACCCCCGCGCATCGCCTCGGGCGCACCGCTCTGGCTCCACTGAGCGCCCGCTGCTTTCAAGCCCAACAACAGTTCTCAGAGCCCAGGTACCGCCGTGGGCAGAGTGGACAGTGCTGCCGGGCTCCCCAGGGAAGCCCAGGTCTGCCTGTGCACGGCGCACCGGCGGCTCTTCCAGTCCAGGAGAAGCTGGCACAGACGGCCGGGATGACTCGGGGCTGGGAACGCCAGAGGCCAGTTTTGGGAGCTGTGGCCTGGAGCTAAGCCGACGGCCCGGAGACGCCCGAGACCTGCGCTGAGGCCGCCGCTCCGGCGAGCCCACCGGCGCGAGCAGCCGCCTGCGTCCCGGCCCCAGGAGCCCCGCGAGGGGCCGCGCGGCCACTCACCAGCTCCTCGCAGTGCTCGTGTCGCAGGCGCCTGGCGATGTCCAGCGGCGTCTCACCCGCCTCGTTGGCTGCGGGCGCGGGGGCGGGGGGGGCGTTACGGCAGCCCAGGCCAGCGAGGCTGCGCGTGACCCCCCGGTCAGGGTCCCCAGTCGGCAGGGCTAGGAGGGCGTGACGACGGGGGACCCCGCACCCGGCTGGCGGTCACGGCCCGCCTCGCTCTGGGCCGGTTCTGCCACACCGGCCTTCTGCCCCGGCCCGCCCTTGCCCTTCACGCAACAGTGGTTCCAAAGCGCGTGGGGCCTGCTCGCAGGGGAGCTGGGGCGGGTGCGGAGTGGGCGCTCACCGATCTCAATGGCCGCCTTGCCTCGCAGCAGCAGCTTCAGGCACTCGGCGTTGGCGGTCAGGCAGCAGTAGTGCAGGGCCGTGCTGCCCTTCCCGGTCTGCTTGTCGAGGTTCCCGCTGGCGGGCGCGGCGGACAGGAGCCGTGGTCAGGGCCGGGCGCCGGGCAGGGCACGGCGGGGCCCCCTGTGCGCTGACCCTCCCTCAGGAGGAAGCCCTCCCCGGGGCCAGCGTCTGCGGGCTCCTCGGAGACGGCCCTCCCTGGACTGCCCCGAAAACCAGGCTAAGGGCGTGGGAGGAGGGTTCCTTTGCTTCCCCGTGAGATTCCTGATCTGAGTATAACATCAGAAACCATCTTTCCACCAGCCGGAGCCTGGAAACGTTTTGAGAAACGACCCATCGGTCACGACGACTCTGAGAAGCCACAGCACTTCCCACGTGGCGGCTCCCGCGGGACCGCAGGGGCCAGGGAGACGGCCAGACGTCCGGGCGGCGAGAAGGGCTAGCGGAGCCGCACTGGCCGGCCCAGCCCCTCCGGGACGGGCCCGAAGGCGGCTGACAGAGTGCGGGCCTGGGCCGGGCAACGGGAGGCCGGGTGCGGCCAGAGCGGGGGTTCAGGACAGCCCGGGCCTGGGGGTCCCCATCAGGGTCCCTCATCAGAAGCGCTCACGCACGGAGGTGAGGTGGGGGAGGGCAGGAGGGCAGGAGGGATCGGTTCTCCCACGTCAGGCCAGCCAGGCGACCCTAACGATGCCGCGCACCCACAGGGGACGCAGCACTGGCCGCGGGCAGCAGCCCCACCCGGCTAGAGCTTGGCGGCAGCTTCCATTCCACGCAGGCAACTTCAGCGCCCTCCCCTGTGCACACCACCCCGCGGGGTCAGGAGTCCCGCTTCTGGACAGGCCTGCAAGCCCGGCCTCCGCCGCCAGCGGCAAAGCAGCGCAGCGAGAGGGCAGCGGCCGCCGCAGCCCGTCGGAGGCAGCTTCTCCAGCAGGCGAGTCCACACGCGAGCCCCGGCTCAGCCTCGGCTGCGCGAGCGGCCCCTTCCTGTCCCCATCTGGGCGTCACGGGACCCCAGACAGCCTGCTCCCTAGAGCTCGCAATGCAGCAGGTGCGTGGCCTGGGGTCTCCCTGAGGCCTGGCCAGGAGAGCTGGACCCTGTGTGTCCACCAGGGTCTCTGTCCCACTCCAGGGCGTGTGGAGGGCTATACCCGACATCATCCTGGGCCTACAATGCGACTTCAGGCCCAGGAAGTAGCCAGCCTGGCCGCTCCCTGAAGCAATGGCGCCCGCTTGCCCCCTCAGGCAGTGGGGCTCCCCCAGGCTGGCCCTGACTTTAGGGCACCTACCTGTTCTGAACCAAGAAGTCAACGATGTGAAGGGACGTGCGGTCCACGGACCTGACCGCGAGATGCAGGGCTGTCTCGTCTGGCTCCTGAAAACCAGAGCGGGGCAAACGTTCCAGCACCCGGCAGCACTCAAGCCTGGGCCCTCTCTAGGAGCCTCTTCATCTTCCCCGGGGCACCCCGAGACCGTCGTCTCCACGCACAGCCCTGCCGCGGGGACGCGCGGAGGCGAGCGAGCAGCTGGGGGGTTTCTGCTAGGCCCCTCTGCTGCTCGAGGTGGGGTACTGGCTTCAGATCCTTCCTCGCCCCCCTGCAGGCGGCTGGGCCGCTGCCCCCCCGCGGGCCTCTGAAGGCAGCTGCAGCAGGTGGGGGAGAGACGGGAAGGGAGCCGGGGAGACGGCGCCCCAGAGCCGCCTGGCTGCACTGCCCGCTCAGCCAGCCCGGCCAGCCCGGCCCCCTGGCCAGGGGCAGCCCAGCGTGGCTCACGCTGACAGGAAGGCTCCCAGGGCGCCCCGCCCAGCCCCAAGCCCCAGGGCCGGAGGTTCCACAGGGCCCCGAGGGGACAGCCCACAGGACGCCCGCGGGCAGGCACCCTGCGGGTCCACTGTGCCCAGGCTGGCCTGGAGACCCGCCCTGCCCCAGCCCAGGTGGCTGGGGAGACCGCACCCCGCTCCCGGGTGCTGGCCTCAAGGGGCTCCCTCCCAGGGCCGGCGTCGCCCCATTTTGGCCCCCGCACACTGGGCGCAGACCCTCGGCCGCCGCGCCGCGCTGCCCGCCGGCCCCCCGCCTCCCGTTTTGTCGACGGCGGCGCGCCCGCTCTCACGTGTCCGTTGGCCAGGGGGATCTTCGCCGTCAGGTCCACGCCGTCGGCGTAGGCCTGCAGCAGCCCCAGCACGTCCCGCGTCCTGACGGCCTCGCAGAGCCCGAGCAGCTTGGCGGCGCGGTCCCCGGGGCTCTTCCTGGCGAAGCGCCTCTCCATGTACTTGGCCGTGATGTAGTCCTTCCTGGCGTTCCTGCGCCCGCACCAGCGCCCTCAGCAAGGACGCCACGCCCGCGCCGCCCCTCGGCAGGACGACCCGGGGCGTCGCTCCGTGTCCCTCGCCCGCCTCCGCACGGCCCTACACCCTCCGCTGTGGAGTCGGCGGTGACCTCTGCGGGCCCTGGGGGCCGCAGCACCCTGCAGACTGGGGCGCTCGCTCCGCCCACCACCGGGAGAGGGCACCTGCCTGCCGAGGGCTCCCGGGGCCACCGAGACTCGAGCCTCGGCGAGGGGAAGGGTGTCCGTGGGCCGCCTGCCCGCTGCCCGGGCCACCCACCACCCCGCCCGGGAGCCACACCATGTGCTTGGCGGCGGCCAGCTGCAGGTACCTCACACCCTGCCCACCACGTACCCACCTGAGCCTGACACACCTGAGCCCCCGCGGCGTAAGCGCCTTTACTGGACTCTGCGACCTGAGGCCGCGGGCAGGGGCAGGCCGGCGGGGGCGGGCTCGGCCCCCCAGCACACGCCCCGCACACTGGCCACAGAAACCTGGTTCTCTGCTTCCAGAGGCCCGGGCCGCCGCCTAAGGACAAGCCCCTCTCTTCCCCCGATCAGCAGCGCCCTGCTGTTTACTAAGGAGGAGAAAACCACTGCTGGGCCCATGGCCAGCTGGGTCTGCTGGCCCCCCGCCCCAGGCGTCCCTGCGAGAGGACTCCGCCATCCTTGGCAAGTTGTCACCCTTGTCACCCACCCTGCTAGAGCAGCCTGCTCCTAGCTGGCCGCCCCCCGGTCCTCCGGCCTGGCCTCAGTCTGCTGGGGCCACCAGGGACCACTCTGTGGGCAGAGGGTGGCCGGCCACCTCACCAGGCCATGTGACCGGGGCCACTTACGCCCCGTCCCCAGCACGGGCAGAAACCAGGCTCGCTTACATGTCGCTGCCGGGGGTGGGTTTGACCGCGTCCTCCGCGGGCAGGCAGCTCTCCATGATCTCGTTGAAGCCTGCATTCCCGATGTTCTTGGCCAGCTGCAACGACAGAGTGGACGCCACGGCGCTCAGTTATTAACGCCGCCCGGCACGCGCCTGCGGCACTGGTTACTCCGTCGCCGCTCAGAGGCAACAAGCGGCCGCCTCTACGGCCCAGAGGCGCCGGAGGGGCGCGCGCAGCGAGGCTGTCAGCAGCGGCGCCCCCGGCACCCGCCTGCGTCCGGGACACAGACACAGGCCCGGTGTGTTTCCACCCCCTCGCTCCCCCAGAAACCTGGCTCCGGCCACGGCGGGGACCCACGACCGGCTCCTACTCTGCGGCTCCTGACGTGGGGTGCGGGGTACCAAGCTCCAGGGCACCCTTGCCCCGGCGCCCAGCCGCCTCAGGAAACAACCCACAGCAGCTCAGAGGTGACGGTCCCAGGCGACAGCTGCCCGGGGACGCCGCCCACACGCCCACCTCCAGTTTATCTGGGTGGCTGAGGAGTAAGGCTGTGGACACGGGGCACCCCACAGTCCAGCACTGTGCGGTGGGGCACGCCCACGGCGGCCTTGGCTTTCCTGACAGCCGCCAGCGACAGAGATCTAGAAAAGGGGCAAGACTAGGTGCTGAGGCGGCCTGCAGGCTCCGCCCTCAGCCCGCCGCCAGCCCTCCACAGCCATGAAGAAATTGCTTCTTCAAGCTCTACGCCCCTGCGGGGTACGCAGGCGCCCTGGGACACGGGGGCAAGACTCGGCCAGGATCACCAGTCACCTGTCTCCTGCCAAGACGGAGACGGCCAATCCCTTCCAAGGGCTCCCGAGGCCTGCCCCCAAGCTCCCCACTTTTGTCTAGGGGACGCGGGGATGCCGGTGGACAGGGGCTGGGCCAGGTCCCCCCCAGGCCGGGAGGCCATTATACAAATTGGGAGGGGCCGACCCGCTCACGCCAGAATGTCGCTGCACCTGTCAGGCTGAGCCGGGCCCAGTGCCCTGGGCCCCGGAGCTGGGTGGGAGGAGGGCCAGCCGTGCTCCCCACAGGCTCACACTCACATCTCGGAGCCCTCAGGTGGGGGACACCCGGGAGTCTCAGGGACGCCACCCCGCCCCCGGACTGGCTCTCTGTGACTGGGCCCGCGGCTCTCCCGTGTAGGTGGGGAGAACACACCAGGTCAAGGGCTGGGGGGGGGGGGCAGGTGCCAGGCTTCGGCCGGAGTGAGTGGTCACCGTTCCCCTGGGCCACCTCGCACGGCCGCTGGACCAAGGTGTGGCTGGGCGGCTCGCTGAGAAGCTGGCGGCTGGAGGGCAGACTGCAGGGCCCCGCTAGGCGGCCCCGGCACCCCGGAGCCCGCGGGCACGTCGTGGCCGCCCAGGGCGGTCTTCACGGCAGGGGGTGCCACCAACTGCGTCACCAGAAACCTGCGGGGCTGTCTCAGCTTGTCTCCCCGGAAAGGTGTCTGGCAAGGCCATGGAAATGCACCGCAAGTTCAGGCACTTCAGACGCCGACCGCAGCGGGTGAGGCCCTCCGGGAGTGGCGCTGACCGTCACGATGGATTTTCCGTCAAGGCAATGGCTCTTGACGCTTGAATCGATAGTGACCAATAGCCACTTAATTAGCGTGCTCCATGCTCTATCCGAGGCCACTGACTCCCAGAGAGAGCTCTGAATGCTGCCTGTGCCCCGCACAGGGTCCCCAGAGCCCCAGGCGGCCCGCAGCGCCACCACGCACGTGCGGGCTTCTGGACACTCCTGTCCAATCCAGAAAACCCTTCCGCCCTGACCTGCATCGCGGGGCTCCGCTACCCCGAGCTAGAGAGGCGCACAGGCAGCAAGACCAGCGCCCTCCCAGAGGCGACACCCGGCACAGAGCTCCGGCAAGGGGCGACGCGGTGCTGGCAGACCGGCTGTGACCCTGGGCCGGGCCCCCGTTCTGGGGGGACTAGCTGGGGCCACCCCGTGATGCCTGAATCCCGCCAGTCCTCACTCTCCTTTCCGACTTCACTTGACTCACAGATCCAGCTTGGCGCTAAGGTGCGCCGACACCCCCAGCAGCCGAGGCCCCCCCCGCCCCGCCCCGCCTTCTGATCACCCACCCCCTGGCACCTCGGCGGCCCCTAGCACCCTCAAAATGGGCTGTCCCGCCAAAACAAACCTCAGCTTTCAGCAACTCGGCCCCCGCCCCAACGTGAAGGACTGGGAGTTACCAGCAGCTCCGAGGTCCCTAGAACATCCAGCGTCAGGGACTGCATCCTGGAGTAGTGAACCCCCAGCTCTCGGTGGATGCCGGAGCACTCGATGCAGGTCAGAATGCCCAGGTTGGTCGACAGCCAGGTCGGATCTGCCGGAGTGGAGAACGGCAGTGAGCCAAGGCAGGGTGGCACCTCCTGTCGTCACGGGCGAGCAGTTCAGAGCATCATCTCCCGACCCTTGACGGGGACCCTCGCTGATCCGCACGCACCTCCAATTTGCACACGACACACACCTGTGCGCCCCGCTGCCCGCCCCTCTCCTCTGCTGACAGGCATTGTCTACGGGGAGGACACAGAGCGCCGAGTGGCCACGGCCTTCCGGGCCCTTCCTGAGCACGCCAAGCGCATCCCCACGTGGTGCCGGCAAGGGGCGGGAGTCATCGGCCAGAGGACGGGCGTCTGGCACAGCCGGCACAGGCCGGCCACGGCCACACGTTCACACGGGCACAACGCGGCCGGGAGCACACGCTGCGTGCTGGTGCAGGCTCCGGGCAGCTGCGCCCCGGCGAGAGCCTGGAGCGGGCGACAGCCGAGGCGGCGGGTGTCCACCGGGCGTGTGCTCACTCGCTGGGCAAGCGCTGGGCAAGCGCAGGGCCCGCTGCGGCCCTAACCTACGGCGCCACGCCTGCGGCTCGGTGCGCCCCCTTGGCGTCCCCTCGCAAGCCAGGCGCACAGCAGGGCTCAGGAACGCCGAACGTGCTGGAGACGGCGCATGGCGGGGCCAGGAACCGACCCTTTGGGGCAGCTGGCTGCCCTGAGAAACTCAGGGCAGCTATGTAATTATGGCCACTGAGCCAGTCAGATGGCCGGGAAGTGACTTTTCAAGTGTTCTGGTTGTAGACGTCAGCAGTTCAGGAAAATGTCCGGGCGTCGGCAGCGCCCCTTCCCCGACCCGGCCAGCCCTGTCTGCGGTGCTCCTGGCACCCGGTGGTGACGGGGACCCACCACCGTCCACTCAGCCACTCGCCCAACCTGCCTCAGCCTCCGGAAAGGCCTCGTGCGGCTCTGTCCTTTCTTGAGAAACAGCACGAATGCGCAAGGTCACCCCCTCCTCATCTCCTGTCAGGTTTCTCATCGGCCCAGCCCCATGACACAATCCCTCAGCTCATGCCCGGGTCTAGGCTCCGCCGTGATGGCGGCCTCGCTTCTCACCCGTCTGCTCTGCCCGTTTGCTGTCAGAGAAACTGGCGCAGGGTTAGAGGGACACGAAGGCTGGAGGCCACCCCAGTGCCGCCTTTCTCATTGGACAGCTATCCAGAAGGCTGGCCCGTGGCCCCGGGTTCGGACCTGCACCACCCTCAAATGCCAGAGCAAACCTCCCATCTCCCAGAATGCAATGGGCAGAGGAGCCTGAAAACAGTCTCTGCCGCTTCCTGCATTTGTAGAGCGGGAAAGCCAGTGTCCAGCAAGGTCAGTGGCTCGCCCGGCCGCCCACCTGCCAGCACCGTCTCTGCGGCGTCGACCCACGGCACACACAGCCTGTCCAGGCGGCCGACACCGGGCCCCAGCTCTTTCTGCCTCAACTTCTAAGAGCATCCACACCTTTCACCGTCTAGACTGCGGGCCCTGCTCCTAGGGCAGGTCTCATCCCCCCCCCTTCCCCGGGGTCACCCCCTGAGCTGTGAGCTGGCATGGTGGGGTCAGAGCGGCCAGGCTGGGCCGCGTGTGAGGCGCTGCGGGGCCGGTGGTCACCTGGCGCCCCGCAGTCACAGCACACATCGTTGCCAGCCATCCGCTGCACTTCGGAGATGATCTCCTTGGTCAGCTCCTGGACGATGTTGTTTTCTCCAGTGTTGTCGTCGCCCTTAAATGCATTGTTCAAAGCTTCCTCTTTGCTGTTCTGCAGCACAGACATCCAGCTGGAAAACCACAGGACTGGGTTAGCCCATGCTGTGCCCGCCCCCAGCCCGCCTGCCCGCCCCGCCCCACGGACTTACATCTGACATTCCTGCTCGTCTTCGGCCTGAAAGTGGTATGTCCTGTCATCTGCAGGCAAGAGGAGCCATCAGCTCTGAGCCGACTGTCGCCCAGACACAAGTCCCAAAGGCACTGGCTGGGGCCAGTGTCCACTCTGCCGAACAGAGAGCTGCCTGCACACCACCTGCGCTCGCCAGTGCTGGTCTTTGTGGTTTTGTGATGCGAATTAAAGAACCTGCCCGTTCTCCCTTCAGAGTGAGGACAAGCAGCCCCCACACGCTGGAACCATCAGGATGCTTCCAAACTTGCTTCAGACTTGGCCCCCTATGACAGTGAAAGCCTTTCTAAAGTGGGGCCCCGGGATGTTTCTGGCCTTCTCAGGAAAACACCAGCAGCTGCTCTGTTCTGTGGTCATTCTGCCGTGTACACCACCGGCCAGAAACGCACAGGGACCAGAAAGATGAGTTCTGTGACAGGCGAGATGAACCGCCAGAGGCCAGACTTCAAGGCCCCACGAGCCCAGCACTCGGCCTGGTGTTTCTCACCAAGCTGCACAATGGCAGTGTGTGTGTGAGCGCATGAGGTGTGTGGCAGGGGGCATGTGGGGGATGAGGAAACAGCTAGAAGTCAAGCGCGTTTCTCTGAAAACCAGCTGTTCACAGTATCTAAAACGGTGCCGAGAAGACAGCCATCTGCTGTGGTCCAGGAGCCAAGGAAGAAACTTACGTGAAATCAGGTCAAAACACTTTTTCTCCTCTGGGTTAGTCTTCACCTGGCAGGTTAACAGGTTGAGCTTTGCAGGAGGCCGGTTAGCCTGTTTGGAAACAGAGAGGTGGACAGTGGGAAGGCAGCGAGGCAGACGCCCTCCTCCAGCGGCATCGGCAGTCGGCCCAGCCTGCAGGGAGCCCTTGGGGAGCAGACAGCAGACAGCTCGCGGGACGCACAGCCCGGACCTCGGCTCTGCCGGAGGAAGGAACAGCCCAAGCCCTCCTGGGGCAGTCATCTCGCAGAGCAAAAATGGCCGGCATCATTTTCTCTCCTTCCTGAACTGATGACACACACCAGTCATCATCCTGAGCGCCAACCATCTGTGTCTCAGGTTTCAGCACAATCTACCCGTTCGCACGTGCACCTCCCACGCCAACCAGCGATCACACCACACTGTTGTCAGAGATATGTCAAAAGTGGCTTATTTTATCACCATTTCCCAAGCTACACAATCAGTCCAAAAAAGCAAAGGGCAGAGGATAAGATTCTTTTTGGGGAAACAAATTCTGAATGGCAAGATGCCTGGGAGAAGCCCCCCGCCACGCATGGGCTTATCTTCTCATCTGCCCAGCTCCTGGAGAAAAGGGAAACAAACACTTCTTGGCTTCAGTCGCCCTTGCCCCCACCCCCCCACCCCCTCCCACGGCCGGGAACCTGCAAGAGCTTGGATGTGGGCTAACCTAGATCCGCACAGCGCCCTCTTGGGAGAACCTCCACACCCTCCACGCGGTGCCCCGGTCAGGCCGGGGAGCGTGTCTCCCTCGCAACACGCCCGCGCCTGCGGTGAGCCACCTGGCTGTGAACAGCCTGGCTGGGCAGTCTGGCTCAGCGGGGCCTGGGCAGGCAGCGCTGTCCAGATGCTCCCAGGCCGTGGCCGCCACTGAAACCGAGAGGCCCCGAGCGTCAGCGGCCAGGTCGGGGACTCACACCCCACCGCCGTGTGCAGACGTGACGTTCCAAGCATAAGCGTCATCCGCCCAACCTTTACCGACGGGACGACCCGCGCGTCCGGAACCGCCACACCAAGCACCCTGCGCACCTGTCACGGCGCACCGCACGCCTCGGCAGGTGCCGGCCCTAGGGCTGTCTTTCCGCCACCTCCCGCGACATCCTGCTCTACCCCCAGACTGCTCAGGCCCGGGGCAGTGAGCGGCCTGGCGCTCTTTGGTAAAGAGACAGTTCACGGACGAGAAGGCGGCGCTGAATGAGCACGTCGCTGCACTCACTCAGCTATGCCCAGCCAGACAGCAAGCATACAGCTAGGATTATTCTGTGAACGGGTGTGCAGGGGCGATGCCGGGCCAGTCTGTGTTTTCAGAGAGTAGCAGTCTCCCACGCGGCGCGGTTCTGACTCGGCACAGCGTGTCCACACCCCCAGCTCTTCCCACAGACCAGTGGCCTCCGCGCTTTGCCCCCACCCCCACGCCGCCTGGAGTCGCCCCACTCTGCAGTCGGTTTGCAGGGCTTGCTCCGCGAAGTGCTGTCTGTGCCTGAGTTGTTTCTTCATGTTGTACACAGAAGGGAGAGCGTCCCTTTTGCCCTCCTGCTTGTTTCATTTGCATCACCTGCAGTTCCATCCAGGTCCTCACAAAGCAAGAGTCCGCAGTGTTTCTGCTTACACCTGCTCCTGGCTTGTGCGCGGGGCCCCTCCAGTTCTGGAGGCGGATACTGGCCTGCAGCCGACGGACAGACGCCCCCCGCCCCCACAGGGCAAAGCGACCGTGGCTTCACCTTCAAGTCTCTCTCAGGGCAGCGAAGAATCCCCTCTGACCTTTCTCCTCTAACTTTTGCTCTTTCAATTCCCCTTCGCTACAGGGGAAGTGATTCTTCTCACATCAAAGACTTTTCTTACTTCGCAGGGTATGAACGTCACCCTCAAAACAGGAGACAATGACCAGTGTCAATTATCTTAAGTCAAAATCACAAGGGACAAACGTGGCTCCATCTTAAAAAGTAAGAATGTCCGTAAGCACAGAACCGGCCACCACAACCGGCATCAGCTGTTTTAAGTCTCGCGTTCACCACTGTTTGCTACTTGTTCAGCCTGATTAAATGTTAGCTGACATCAGAGCTGTAGGAAACATTTCTGGGAGGAAAACTTCCGATTGAAAAGACCCCATCCACTGAATTTCCTCTCTGCTGCACTTGAGAAACAAGCGCGTCATCCTTGAATTCAGCCAGGGACAGGTGTGGGCGCGGCGCCGGGTTCGCGGAGCCCTGGGTCAGCGTGCAGGGGCGAGACCCAGGGGTCAGGGCCTGCCTGCAAGGCGGGGTCGCCGTGATGCTCCCACTCCTCCATGTCTCCCCCCGCCCCAATATTCAGACCCTTAGAAAGGAAATGGACATTCTTCTTTCTGCCCGATTGAGGATTAAAACAGTTTCAGATTGTGGAAAACCAGTGGACATTTCTTCCGGCTTGATACGGTCTCGGCAGCGCGGCCGGCTGTGACTCGGCAGAGGGCACCTGATTCGTTCCTCCGTCCCCAGGACGCTTCTCTGCAGGGCCAGGGAACACAACTGGCCTTGGCTTGTGGGGAACACCCGCGTGGGCCCCCAGATTCAACCCGCGTTCCACGCCCCCCACGGGTGTCCGACACCACAGCCCACTTCCCAATGGCCAGCTTTCTGGAAGGAACAGCGCCGACGCCCGTGTCGCCCTGGCTCAGCCCGACGCGGCTGGGGGCCAGCTCCCGCAGACGCCCGGCTCGCCGGCCACGTCCCTGGCATGCCGCTTCCCAGCCAGACGCAGAGTGAGGCTCCCGCGGGTGCCGGCCGAGCAGGAAGCGCGTGGGCGCCAATCAAAGCCGCACCAGCCAAGGGACCGCGGGCCCCCAGGGCAGTTGACTCACGGCACGGGGGACAAGCGGCGGCTGCCCAAGGAGTAGCACTGGCACGCGTGCCCGTGTGCGGCAAGAGTGAGCGCACGCAGGCGTGCAGCGAGGCTGTGCCTTCCAGCGCATGCAGACGCCCAGGAAAGGCGAGGAGAGGCGCGTCTCAGGGCACACTGCCCATGACCTTCCCGCAAGCCAAGGGACCGCACCCCACTGCCCCGGATGGGGTGCGGGCTCTGGCCACTCCTAGAGCTCCAGGCCAGGTGCTGGAGCAGGAGGCCGCGTCCAGCGTCCCTGGGGAGGTCCCTCCCACACCGAGCACCGGCAACGTGCCAGCCATGTGAGGCCGAGCCGCCAGCCCCCCGCGGAGCTGCCTATGGCTGTGCGGCGGCCCAGGCCGGGAGGCCCAGCCCTGGAAGCCAGGGGGCGACGCGCGCGCTCAGCAAAGCCTGTTCTGCTTCCCCCACGGAGGGAGAACTACCCTGGCCCGAGCTAGGCCCTGGGCCCAGCGGAAAGCTGACACACCAGGACTTCGGAGCTCCGGACCAGCAGGGACTGAAACTGGGTCTTATCAGACAAACTGCCGGGCAGGAGGCGGCAGGCCCGAGAGAAAGCCGCCGACACGTGGACAGCATCTGGCCGCAGACCACAGACCACAGTGCATGGGCGCCGGGCCGGGCAGCCGCCGGGAGCTTTGTCTTACTTATTTACTTTTCCGCTTTTAAAATACGACATTTACCGCTTCGCTGTGTTGATGCAGGACAAGTGTGCGCTCGTTTTGAATTTGGAAGCAGACAAGTGAACACACAGGGGAAGAAAAGCACCGGCCGGGTGGGGTCTCTGTTCTCGAGGCAGGCCCAGTTCTGGCCAGCTCCCGGGTCCCCTTCAGAGAAACGCGGCCCTAACACATCACCACCGGCTTTGCCCAGTGTGTGGGCAGGAGCCACTGGGCCAGCTTCCTCCGGAAGACAACGCGAAAAGAGGTGGATGGAGGGTGAAAGAGGCTGTAGATCTTTCTGGAACCGCCACCACTGTCATGTAGCTTCCCACGGCCTTTTGGAAAAACCTGTCCTACGGGCTCTCCCCTTGCCACTCTGAAAGAGGAGGCAACCCAACCCACACATGCCCCCGCGGCCTGCAGCGCCCAGCCCACACACGCATGGCGAAGGATGGAAGAGACACCCCATAGGTGAGAGCCGCCAGCAGGGCAGGACCAGCAGCGAGGCGGAGAGCTGAATCTCGGAAAGGAGAAGAGACCTCACTGCACAGGCCAGGCCCCAGTCAGCGCCTAGGACTCTGGTCGCGGCCCCAGAGCCGCACAGACCGCACGTGGCATCGCGTCCTACTCTCGCTCCGCTCCCGCAGCGGGGACCGCCACAGGGCAGAGCCCGTGGGACCCGCCTGGGTTACTGCTTCTTCACTGTGCACGCACAGGGCTGATTCTCTGCGGCCCTCGGTGAGCCTGGGCCTTTCTCCAGGGTGCTAGCCAGGCACCGCCTTTCTCAGGGGCCTGCGGGGGGCTGGGGGCGCCAAGGTCCCCAGTGTCACAATCGGGACAGGTCTCCTCTGCCAGAACAGAAACGCCAGCCAGCGCCAGCGCACTCCCGGCAGAGACCCGGCCAAGCCCCAGAGACGCCGCCAGCGGCGTGGCTCCCACCAGGCCCGCCACCCCGGTGAGCTGGAGGCACCGGGCCGCAGGGCTGTGTCTGGAACCCGCCCGACTCCCTGAGCCCAGAAAGCCAACTGACGCCCAGCGTGGGGCCCGTCGCCCAGAGATGGGGCAGATCAGGGCTGGCGCGTGAGTGAGGTTTCTAGAACTCAGTGCTGGGCGTGGCAATCTCTCCCTTGGCTTCTGGAGCTCAGAAGCCGGGCACATAAACCTTGGAGGAGTGGAGGCTTCCCAAACTTGAGGCTGGGCTTTCAGACAGAGCTGGCAAGGGGCCTGCCTGCTGATTTTGTTTCGGGAAGTGACAGGTCCCAGGGGTGCCCCAGGTCTTCGGGCGCTCCCACCTGTCGGGCAGAGGAAGACAACGGCCCACCCCGGCTAGAGGCGGACGGTCGGCAGGGCCCAGACCAAGGAGGGCCCAGCTGAACTCTCTTCAGCAGAGGAGTCTGGGAATCGCACCCACTAGGTCCTCACCCACGAAGACCACCACGATGCCCCACCATGCAGAGTTCTCTCCCCAGCCCGCGACTCGGGGGCCCCAGGGGGGCGCGAGACACTCACCGTGCCATGGGATATGGTCAGAAAGCCGTTCTTCACGGAACATTTCCTTTTCTGCCACACTTTACGGATCCTTACAGATAAATGGGAAGGTGGTTAGACGGTCTGTGCGCCCGGGTGAGAAGGGGCCACCCCTGCCGCCCACCCACACCCACGTCGCCCACACACCCGTCGCTCTTCTTGTAGAGGTTCCCGCTGCGCTCAGTTCCGTGCTCCTTGTTTCCCTGAGGCTGATGCAAGCTGTAGGCCGCACTCTGGCGGATCTGTGAATCCTGCAAAAGTGTTGCAGAAGTTGGGTTCAGTCCGGTCCAGACGCCAATGGAAAGGAAAGACAAAGCAGCAGAAAACGACGGCCTTCACATGCTTCGGCGTCCCCGCTCATCACACCAAACACGGGCATAAATCACCGCCGGGCGCTGGGGGACACCCCCGGCCAGGACCCGGCGCTGCCAGGCCAGCGTCGCGAGTCTCCTACGGCAGCCAGGGGCCCGTGTGGCAAAACAAGCCCAGGGAGCCTGGCGCCGCAGCACACAGGCAAAGGCTGGACTCAGCGCGAGAAACCCGGGCGCGGCCTGCCTCGCACTGCGACACTGGCCACACTTAGGTTCCCTGTCTTGGCTCTTCCCTAGACAACAGGAGCATGATGCCCAGCAGGGTCAGAAATATCTGAGCAGGGCCATCGTGGGGACATGGAGCCCTAACAGGCACTGACCGATCCCAATGGACGCCCCCAATTCCAGCAGAGGGACTGCCCCCAACTGCGTCCGGCAGTGGCCACGGGAGCGCAGTCTCTGGGCGGCTTTGTCGCCGGACTCTGGCCGAGGCTGCCGCCCGGTAACACCAGCTGTGAACTTGCAGGAGGCGCGGGACCACCGGGCCGAGTGTGCGGCAGACAGCAGAGGCTCCACCGGCACCTGAAGGTGCCCCGGGAGCTGAGCCTGAGGCAGAGGACTGGCAGGGCCGGCGCTGGAAATTCTGCAGCCGTCACGGCCACCAGGGAGCCAAGCATGAGCGGTTTCCTAGGTCAGCCTGTGGAGCCCCCGACTGCTGCGGAGAGCCCCAGTCAGCGTATTCATCAGAGGAACCGAAACAGTGGCAAGGGCCTTGCACAGATGGAGGCCCATCACGCCCAGGGGAGGAGAGGAGGGGTGCCGTCTCCCCCTCATTAGAGGGTGTCCCGAGGCAAGGCCGAACTCATCTCTGCCGCCAAGCAGCCAAGAGATGCTTGGGGGGAGCAGGCAAGACCCAGGTGGCAAAGCTAAGGCCCAGAAATGGCCGCTGAGAAGTGGGCCCCACGGAGGGCGGCCCGAGGCGGGGAGGGCAGGCTGAGAGAGCAGGAGGCCGCTGGGGCCGGCGTGAGAGGCCAGAGAGCTGGGGAAGCTGGCCCGTGCCCAGGGAACAGGCCAGATTATGCAGCCAACATAAAAGTGGGTCAAGAGGTGGGACAGGCAGGATGAAGACCCAAACCACACAAGGTGCTGGATTCACGACGGTTTAAAGGTTGAAAAACACAAATCATGTTTGTCTGCTCCACAGTGTGTATTTTCAGATGTCACCCACCAGAAGTCACTGCCTAACGGAAGGCGGCGGAGACTCACGTCTGTGCCATCCAAGAGCGTCATAGTCCAGCCTCGTGCTGAGGTACTGGCCCATTTTGAGTTTCTCTCTTGACGGGGTGTGCGGCAGGGTCCAGACCCATCCTCTCGCCTGCTGCGACTCCCAAGCGTCTCGACACTCTTTGCCGAGATGTATGGTCTTTCCTCAGTGGGGGACCTCAGCATCCTCGTGGGAACCAGCGACTAGGCACGTGGGGCCCATCCTGGGCTCCCCACTCAACTCCGCTGACTGACTTAAGTATCTGCCCTTGTGCAGGTTCTACAGTGTCTTCATGTTTATGAAAAATTTTAAGCACGTATTTAAACATGTATTTTAAGCACTTCAAATACTACCTAGTCAGTCTACAGGAGTTATATTACCATACTTTCTGATTAAGGTTTGAAATCAGGAAGTATGAGTTAGACTTTGAGCTTTCTTCTTCTTTTTAAGACTGGCTATTTTGGGTCCCTTGCATTTTCATCAGAATTTTAGAGTCAGCTTGTCCATTTCTGCAAGAGGTGGCTGGGATTTTTACAGGGATTTTACTGATGTGGGCCAGCCGGGGGAACATGGACTCGCTGACAGTATTCAGTTCTCCAACCCACGAACATGGGATGTCTAGCACTGGCTTTTTTTTTTTTTTTTAATAATATAAGAGTTTGTTTTTACATCATTTTGTGCATTTTTCCATCTCAGTTGCAATCCCCTTGGGCTTCCCAGCCCCAAATCACCCCTGTGCCATCACCAAAGTCCGGTGCATTTCCCTCCCCCCACTGTTTTTGATCTCATTCCCCACTCCATCCCCATAAATTGTCTCTGGTATATAACTGTCCACTATTATTATTATTATTTTCTCGCCTGATCCGTTATACTCCTGCTATGAGTGAAACCATCCGGTATTTTTCCTTTTCTTTCTGGCTTATGTCACCAAGCATGATCTTCTCCAGCTCCATCCATGTTGCTGCAAAAGGCATGTGTTTATTTTTTTTTTGGCTGCTGAGTAATATTCCACTGTGTATATGTACATCTTTCTAATCCAGTCATCCACTTTTGGGCATTTGGGCTGCTTCCATGTCTTTCCAATTGTAAATAAAGCAGCAGTAAACATGGGGGTGCAGGTGTCTCTTTCAATCAGTGTTTTTGTGTCCTTTGGGTAGATCCCTAGGAGTGGGATGGCTGGGTCGTAGGGAAGCTCCATGTGTAGCAGCTTGAGGAACCTCCACACACTTTTCCATAGTGGCTGTCCTAGTTTGCACTCCCGCCAGCAGTAGCACTGACTTTGAACTTCTCCAACCCATACACATGGGCTGTCTAGCGCTGACTTTAGAGGGGACAGCTCTGGGGAAACTTCCACAGACCAGTCCACTGCGTTCCATCACTAAGCTGACCACAGAGCCTGAACACGCAAACCCAGAGGCGACGGGGCCTGGTTCTGCACAGGGCTCAGCTGGTGTGGGGGGCTCGCCGCTCACCAGGGAATTCAGCTCACCCGGGGGAGGATGGCTTGGTTCACAGCCTCTCAGAAGGGCACGCGATGTTTAGATCACTAGCTTAAAACACTGCTGGAAATAAATGCAGCAAAGGGGAAATAGAGAGAAACTGCTCACCTACGTGCATCTCCATGAGAGACTAAAAATAAAGGCTGGAGTGCACCGCGATGAAATGTGTCTACTGGTCCGGGAGGAACCAGC
The DNA here is from genome assembly GCF_000260355.1 of Condylura cristata. Lineage (NCBI taxonomy): Eukaryota > Metazoa > Chordata > Mammalia > Eulipotyphla > Talpidae > Condylura > Condylura cristata. Next base: position 38,010,810 of record NW_004567121.1, read on the forward strand.
TCTGCACAACATCATGGAGAAACTGCGTGAGCAGCCTGAGGGCGTCCAGGCCGACCATGATGTCTGATTCTGGTGGCCCACGCATGAGATCAAGGACATTTCTCTGTCAACAGAGCCTTACCTGACGCCAGAAGGGAAGAAGAAATGACTGTTTTGTTCTTTAGACCAGGCATTTCTTGAACCACTGAAAAATGCAGGCTGAGCTGAAGCTGAGCTATTGTGTAAAACTGAAATGTTGCAAGTAAGAGGAATATGGTCTATTCAACAAAAAGCCGTACCTGCTTTAAAACTAATTACTGCAGCATCCTCAAGGTGACCCGACAAAAATCACTCTTCTTGCCTGTTCACGCAGGTTTGAGAATCACTTGCTCGAGTGAAGCCAGCCCTTCCCCCGAACCCCCGTTTCCGTCAAATGGAAGATGATCGACAGGAAAAGCCTGTCTCTCTGGGGAGAGGAGGACCCTAGCAGGTAGGAGCCAGAGCCAGGGGATGGGGCGGGGGAGGGGGATGTGTCCACAGCTGGCTGCAGGACTAGCTGAGGGGTGTCTGCAGGCGAAGACACGCCAGCGACTCGAAGGACAATTACATTCCAACTCCTCGAAGGGGCCTGAGTGAGCTCGGGGCTGTGGGGGCTCCTGGGGGTGCAGGTGGGCTGGGGGGTGCAGAAGGGACAGTGGCTTCATTTTCACAAAGAAGCAAAGGCATCGAGTGTAAACTTGGAAAGTCCCATAGCTAATATCTGTGCATGCAGATTCTTCAGGCTGTCATAAAACCCTCAGCTATGGAAAGGGGAAAGCTGGGAATGAAAGCTTCTACTAGCCATGACTACAGACAGGGAGAAAGCATGCATGATTCTGTAATTTATTAAAATAGTGAATTACTTACTCTCCTAGACTTCGGTCACAAAAGGTAAATGCATTTGGGAGAGAAACAACATTGCGTTATAGTAAGTCCAGGAACTTAACCAGTACACCAAACAGTCAACTGCAAACTTGGGTTTAACAGGTATCCACCTAAAATCTGGGAGCTATGCATTACACTCAGCCCTTTATTGGCAAGGATGTGATTCCACCTTATAACATATCCACGCTATAGCAAAACCATCAGAGCGTCACCCTAACAACGTACTTAACGTTTTGCTCTTTTACCTATCCCAAGAGCAAAATGCCGCCGCCGCTGTGTGCGCGTGCAGAGAAGTACCCGGTGAAGATGGTGCCGAGGGACTCGGGTTCCTGCCCCTCAGAGAGCAGGCTCGGGGCCGGTGGGGCAGGGCCGGCTCCACGCTCAGAATCACAGCACCCATGGGGGCAGGAGAGGCAGGCCAGGCCCACTCTGAGCTGTACCGCGCCCGCAACAGCACAAAACAGCTGCCAGGCTCCCACGGCCACGCCCAGAGGAAGCCGCCGGGACTAAGCGCCCCGGGAAGGCGTCGCGGGAAACGGAAGGACCAAGGACCAGGACGTCCTCACACATCAACGCGGCCTGAGACCGAGGTGTGATTCCCTGGGGCGCATGTCACACCCTCGTCCCAGCCTCTGAGCAGCGCGCCAAAATGAGATCTTCTCACCTCTTTCTGCTCCACCTGCAGCGCTGACTTGAGAATATCTCGAAGCTGCATCAGCTGCTTTCTCTCTTCATCCTGGGCCTGTTTGATCTGTAGAAACAAAACAACGTTGTGTTTCCAGCCTCCACCACATCAGCGCCCCCCGTCGCCCACTCACCCACCTCCTTCCTCCCCCCACGCCCAATAACCACCACTGTCTGCCGGCTAAGAGGGTGTTATCTGCTCGTTCGCTTGTAGAATGCACAGACGTGGCTTTAGCAGTCTGTGCGCGCGCCACCTTCCATCACCTTATAAGCCAACGTCATTCCACTCGTCCAGAAGGAGCAGAGGGAGAGGACGGGGGGTGCCGGGTGGCCAGGGCGGTGCGTGGCAATGGAAGAAACACCTCTCACTGCCTGACTCTCCCTCCAGGCAGAGGACGGCCGAGCCCCTCAGGCTGTGCGGAGCAGCAAACACGAGACAGGCCCGACCGAGGCCCAGCGCCTGCCGCGCAAACCCCGTCAACGCGAGGGGAGAGAAACGCTCACCGTGTGGAGGTCGGTGGAGAGCGTTTCAATGGAGGGCTTGAGGTTTTCCACGGCTTTCAGGCCATCCTGGAAAAAACTACGAGGAGGAAAGAAAAAACAGATAGTGCTTGATGAAAGGCAACCATCAAGTGTGAGAAAAACTTCCTGAAAGTGACCGCAAGCATTTGCCACTTTTCCTGACTCGGATTAAACAAACGAGAGCGGAATCTTCAGATTGTAACGGGAGACAGGGCTCGAGAGCCAGAGGCATGAGGCCGAGGCTGAGAAAGCAAGCGGGACTCACAGGCGAGTTCCCCTGACAGAGCGCCAGCAGAGGAGAAAGCAGGGAACACAAAGCCAGTGACGTCACAGCCGCCCAGCGCCCGGCGGGGGCGGGAGGGGAAGCCTGGGTGGGGACGGGGCGGAGTATCAAAGGGGCTTTGTGTCGCGTTCAGACCAGCGGGCATCATCTACATACAGCAAGTGATCTGGGAAACACCACTGAGGCAGCACAGGCCCCGCGGCCCCAGGAGGGCTCGCTCCGGCGGTGGCAGAGGCTGAGGGAGGGAGGCAGGGCCCCGGGAGCTCGGCTCAAAGCCGCCACTGCGGGCTTCGGCCCACGCCGTGTGCTCCACACTCTGTACAGCCAGACACACCTGCCTGCCGCACCTGCCCCTGCTCCCCGAAGGAATCCTCCCGTGGCGCAATTTCTACAGCTTGTACCTGCAGTCTAGGTGAAACAGCACCCCGTGATGAGGCTCCCCACGGCCTCTACTTTGCCAGAGGTCATATTCTCCCAGCACCCTGCCTTTCACTGCAACTCGCTCGCCAGAAGCGCGCTGGGCCTTCGCGCGCGGGATCATCTGACATCGAGTCGGCCAAGAGCGCTGGTTCTAGCGGCGTGAGAACAGCCGCGAGGGCCTGCGCTGCCAAGCACGTGACACTTGTCCCGCGAAGACGTAACTCACTGGCCGCCAAGGAGACCAACTTCGCCTGTGTCACGTGAGGGATATTTTTTCTTTTAAACTTGGCAGTGGCGCTGCGGGACTTTCCCACGCCAAGCATGGAGGGCGGCGATCCCAGGGGGAAGGCAGGAAGGGGGAGCGAGCTCCGGGCGGGCCCGCGCCTTCTCCCCCTGCTCGTCAGATGTCATCCCTGATGTCCGACTCCCGCTTGCCGACCCACTTCCCGGAGCGCAGACAGGCTCCCGGCGGCAAGGGCGTGGGCGTTACGGCGCCCGTGGCGCCCGTGGCGGGCCCAGTCAGGGCAGACCCGTGGCAGCAGAGGCCACCGGCAGGCACCCGAGGAGGCAGAGCCGCGGGGAGGGGAGCTGAGTCTCCCGCAGGGCCGCGTCTGCTCGCCTGTGTTCTTTATGTAACAGTTTCCTTCATCCCCCCAGATTGGTGCTAGACTGGAAGGAGGGTGGGGGGAAGGTGGGCGGGAGAGGGGGCCCAGGAAGCGCACACACAGGAGAAGAGGACCTGCAGGCTGCGAGATGTAAACGCCTCTGCCAGGGCAGCAGGCCTGGAGCATGGGGCCCCGGTGCCCCCATCGGACGCGGTGTCCAGTGCGGTGCTGGGCAGGGCACCTGGAGCCGTGGGTCTCGCCTTTGCAGTGTTTGCGAGCTGGACCACCGGCCCGGAAACCCTCCGATTCCCCAAGGCCTTGTCCTTCCATACCTTTCCCTTGGGTGTGTCTTGGCGCCTAGGTGCACCCCCAGAATGAAGACCCCACAGGGGACCCTGTGGCCACCTGGCTGCCTGCCGGCGAGAGACCCCCCACACCACCCCGGCAGGTGGAACAGGCGACACCTCCCGGCTCCAGCCACCACCGCCGTCAGTGTCGCCAAATGCCACCTCTCGTCAGATCCTGGCCAGCTGCCCGCGACTGGCAAGCCCGTGAAGTACACTACGGGGGGCACTGAGTCTCGGCAGCCTCCGCGGGGCGACCCCTGCACGGCCGCACACAGCAGCCCGCTCGCACGGTGGGGTCCATGCTCGGTGCCTCCAGGCGCCCGCCCCGGGCAGCCGCTGCCAGCAAGGGCCGCCTGAGGGGTCGGCAAGCCCCTCCCGCGCCGTGGCGCACGGCCTGCGCTGGGCGTTACACACCCCAACCATTTCCAGATTGGCTCGGCCCCGCGGGCCGGGCTCCCCACAGGATGGGGCCACCCGCTCTCCGGCCCGAGGGCACGGCTTTCGCCCGGACTGTGAGCTCCGAAAGTCAAAGCCACCGGGCGGCGCGCGCCCACAGCCACCAGGGGAGGGCCGGGAGCGTGTCCCTTTCCAAGGTGACGCCCGACGCCCGCAAGGGCGACGCGTTCACCCCCCTCGGCGGCCTGCTGCTGCCAAGTGGCCAGCGTGGGCACAGTAAGGGGAGAAAAGGAGACCCCAGAATTGCGTCTTCCGCAAAATAAACCGCCAGCGGGGAAGCGGCCGCCCTCCGCCGGCGCTCAGGCTGCGGGATCTGAGGGAGCTCGGCCTGCCCGCCCGCCGCGGCGCACAGGCGCCAGGGGCCTCTCCTGCCCTCCGCCGACAACCTCGGCCTGGGCTCCAGCTACAGAGGCGCCGGGCTGCCTCGGCTTCCAGAGCAGAGCTGCGTGTGGTTCAACGGTGCCCGCCGCGGCCACTGGCGTGTCGGCTGGGTGTGGGCGGTGCCCGCCGCGGCCCTCTCCTGGAAGGGCGTGCGGCTCCGGGCAGGGCAGCACGGGCGTCGCCTGGCGGGTGTGCAGACGGCGGAGGTGTGCAGCGTGGGGGACACGGGGAACAGCCGCCTCCGCGGGGGCAGACAGCTGCACCGGGGCGCCGTCACGGGAGCCGGGCCAGCTGGCCTGTTCGCAGACCTGACCCCAGAGACTGGTCCCGCAGCCCCCGACCTCCCCATACACCTGCAGGCAGACCGTGCTGCCCAGCCAGGCGCTGGCCCCAGCTATGGCCCGCATCCCGCGGCGCGGTCCCACACTCGGAAGGGGAGGAGCCTCGTGGGATGCCGGCACACTCACTCCCGAGACTGGATTCGCTGGCATTGACAGCTGTTCTCCCCTGTGAGGACGGAAAGTCCAGCGGGGGGAGCCCTCAAAAGCACCTGGCAGGGGCAGGAGCTTGGGGACACCTGCTGAGTGGAGCCCTGGCTTCACCCTTTTCAAGAACTTCCTAATCCACATGGAATCAAATCTAGAACCTGGTAGAAAAGCCCTAGAAACGTGTGGGGCCCTCAAAGACCTGGGGCGAGTCTCCCTCCCCCGCCCGCGTCAGCCCAAACTCCGGTCCCTTTGGCCTTCTTCCCGCCTTAAGCCCCGGCCGCTGCCTGGAATGCTCTCCCTCTACCCCTCACAGCGCCGGCTCAGCCTCCGCCTCTCAGCACACTTGTGTCCCCAGAGAAGCCCACAGACAATTCAAGAAGTATTTGAAGACCTACTATGTGCCAGCACCTGGCTGCTGGAGAAAACAGCAAGAAATGAAACAAAACCGCCAACCCCTGGCTTCAGCCTCCATCTGCGCGAGGCCCTTCTGGTACAGTCTTCCTTTGACTCCGTTTGAACCCCACTGACTGTCCGGCTGGAGCCTGCTGGCTGACAGCCGACTCCCTACTTGACAGGCACCGGGTGGGCCGGGAGGCGCTGCACCTCGGCCATGGGGAGCGCCTTCAGCACGCGCTCAGCAGGGACACGGGGGGGGGGAGCAGCAGGAGGGAAGACGCGCTGGGGGGAGGCCGACGGCCGTGAGCGTGGCCGACGCGGGCAGCCCGGGCCGGAGGTCCTCCTCACCCCGCCCTGGCTTACAGGCTGCCGGGCACGCCGTTTCTTAGTCTCACACACTGCCTCAGTACAGCTCAGACGCATCTGACAATGAAAAGAACTGGTTTGCTTCTTTACAAAAATAACAGGAACACACTTATTTGGGAATGACAATGAACTCTTGTGATATCTTTTTCCTTGACATATAATTCTCAGCTGTCCTCAATAATTCCCTTTTAAAGTGGACGGCTCCGTGGGCTCTAGGGCCTTCCAGGGTTGTGGGCGCGGCAGCAGCACCAGAGAAACCCCGAGCCTGCAGCCGCCCCGCCCACCCACCCACCCGCAGCTGCCCACCGGACCTTCCACAGCACTGACATCAGAGTCCTGCGGCCCTGCC
>NW_004567121.1:38017109-38040360 GCF_000260355.1 Condylura cristata
GTTTTTGATCTCATTCCCCACTCCATCCCCATAAATTGTCTCTGGTATATAACTGTCCACTATTATTATTATTATTTTCTCGCCTGATCCGTTATACTCCTGCTATGAGTGAAACCATCCGGTATTTTTCCTTTTCTTTCTGGCTTATGTCACCAAGCATGATCTTCTCCAGCTCCATCCATGTTGCTGCAAAAGGCATGTGTTTATTTTTTTTTTGGCTGCTGAGTAATATTCCACTGTGTATATGTACATCTTTCTAATCCAGTCATCCACTTTTGGGCATTTGGGCTGCTTCCATGTCTTTCCAATTGTAAATAAAGCAGCAGTAAACATGGGGGTGCAGGTGTCTCTTTCAATCAGTGTTTTTGTGTCCTTTGGGTAGATCCCTAGGAGTGGGATGGCTGGGTCGTAGGGAAGCTCCATGTGTAGCAGCTTGAGGAACCTCCACACACTTTTCCATAGTGGCTGTCCTAGTTTGCACTCCCGCCAGCAGTAGCACTGACTTTGAACTTCTCCAACCCATACACATGGGCTGTCTAGCGCTGACTTTAGAGGGGACAGCTCTGGGGAAACTTCCACAGACCAGTCCACTGCGTTCCATCACTAAGCTGACCACAGAGCCTGAACACGCAAACCCAGAGGCGACGGGGCCTGGTTCTGCACAGGGCTCAGCTGGTGTGGGGGGCTCGCCGCTCACCAGGGAATTCAGCTCACCCGGGGGAGGATGGCTTGGTTCACAGCCTCTCAGAAGGGCACGCGATGTTTAGATCACTAGCTTAAAACACTGCTGGAAATAAATGCAGCAAAGGGGAAATAGAGAGAAACTGCTCACCTACGTGCATCTCCATGAGAGACTAAAAATAAAGGCTGGAGTGCACCGCGATGAAATGTGTCTACTGGTCCGGGAGGAACCAGCTCTGCACAACATCATGGAGAAACTGCGTGAGCAGCCTGAGGGCGTCCAGGCCGACCATGATGTCTGATTCTGGTGGCCCACGCATGAGATCAAGGACATTTCTCTGTCAACAGAGCCTTACCTGACGCCAGAAGGGAAGAAGAAATGACTGTTTTGTTCTTTAGACCAGGCATTTCTTGAACCACTGAAAAATGCAGGCTGAGCTGAAGCTGAGCTATTGTGTAAAACTGAAATGTTGCAAGTAAGAGGAATATGGTCTATTCAACAAAAAGCCGTACCTGCTTTAAAACTAATTACTGCAGCATCCTCAAGGTGACCCGACAAAAATCACTCTTCTTGCCTGTTCACGCAGGTTTGAGAATCACTTGCTCGAGTGAAGCCAGCCCTTCCCCCGAACCCCCGTTTCCGTCAAATGGAAGATGATCGACAGGAAAAGCCTGTCTCTCTGGGGAGAGGAGGACCCTAGCAGGTAGGAGCCAGAGCCAGGGGATGGGGCGGGGGAGGGGGATGTGTCCACAGCTGGCTGCAGGACTAGCTGAGGGGTGTCTGCAGGCGAAGACACGCCAGCGACTCGAAGGACAATTACATTCCAACTCCTCGAAGGGGCCTGAGTGAGCTCGGGGCTGTGGGGGCTCCTGGGGGTGCAGGTGGGCTGGGGGGTGCAGAAGGGACAGTGGCTTCATTTTCACAAAGAAGCAAAGGCATCGAGTGTAAACTTGGAAAGTCCCATAGCTAATATCTGTGCATGCAGATTCTTCAGGCTGTCATAAAACCCTCAGCTATGGAAAGGGGAAAGCTGGGAATGAAAGCTTCTACTAGCCATGACTACAGACAGGGAGAAAGCATGCATGATTCTGTAATTTATTAAAATAGTGAATTACTTACTCTCCTAGACTTCGGTCACAAAAGGTAAATGCATTTGGGAGAGAAACAACATTGCGTTATAGTAAGTCCAGGAACTTAACCAGTACACCAAACAGTCAACTGCAAACTTGGGTTTAACAGGTATCCACCTAAAATCTGGGAGCTATGCATTACACTCAGCCCTTTATTGGCAAGGATGTGATTCCACCTTATAACATATCCACGCTATAGCAAAACCATCAGAGCGTCACCCTAACAACGTACTTAACGTTTTGCTCTTTTACCTATCCCAAGAGCAAAATGCCGCCGCCGCTGTGTGCGCGTGCAGAGAAGTACCCGGTGAAGATGGTGCCGAGGGACTCGGGTTCCTGCCCCTCAGAGAGCAGGCTCGGGGCCGGTGGGGCAGGGCCGGCTCCACGCTCAGAATCACAGCACCCATGGGGGCAGGAGAGGCAGGCCAGGCCCACTCTGAGCTGTACCGCGCCCGCAACAGCACAAAACAGCTGCCAGGCTCCCACGGCCACGCCCAGAGGAAGCCGCCGGGACTAAGCGCCCCGGGAAGGCGTCGCGGGAAACGGAAGGACCAAGGACCAGGACGTCCTCACACATCAACGCGGCCTGAGACCGAGGTGTGATTCCCCGGGGCGCATGTCACACCCTCGTCCCAGCCTCTGAGCAGCGCGCCAAAATGAGATCTTCTCACCTCTTTCTGCTCCACCTGCAGCGCTGACTTGAGAATATCTCGAAGCTGCATCAGCTGCTTTCTCTCTTCATCCTGGGCCTGTTTGATCTGTAGAAACAAAACAACGTTGTGTTTCCAGCCTCCACCACATCAGCGCCCCCCGTCGCCCACTCACCCACCTCCTTCCTCCCCCCACGCCCAATAACCACCACTGTCTGCCGGCTAAGAGGGTGTTATCTGCTCGTTCGCTTGTAGAATGCACAGACGTGGCTTTAGCAGTCTGTGCGCGCGCCACCTTCCATCACCTTATAAGCCAACGTCATTCCACTCGTCCAGAAGGAGCAGAGGGAGAGGACGGGGGGTGCCGGGTGGCCAGGGCGGTGCGTGGCAATGGAAGAAACACCTCTCACTGCCTGACTCTCCCTCCAGGCAGAGGACGGCCGAGCCCCTCAGGCTGTGCGGAGCAGCAAACACGAGACAGGCCCGACCGAGGCCCAGCGCCTGCCGCGCAAACCCCGTCAACGCGAGGGGAGAGAAACGCTCACCGTGTGGAGGTCGGTGGAGAGCGTTTCAATGGAGGGCTTGAGGTTTTCCACGGCTTTCAGGCCATCCTGGAAAAAACTACGAGGAGGAAAGAAAAAACAGATAGTGCTTGATGAAAGGCAACCATCAAGTGTGAGAAAAACTTCCTGAAAGTGACCGCAAGCATTTGCCACTTTTCCTGACTCGGATTAAACAAACGAGAGCGGAATCTTCAGATTGTAACGGGAGACAGGGCTCGAGAGCCAGAGGCATGAGGCCGAGGCTGAGAAAGCAAGCGGGACTCACAGGCGAGTTCCCCTGACAGAGCGCCAGCAGAGGAGAAAGCAGGGAACACAAAGCCAGTGACGTCACAGCCGCCCAGCGCCCGGCGGGGGCGGGAGGGGAAGCCTGGGTGGGGACGGGGCGGAGTATCAAAGGGGCTTTGTGTCGCGTTCAGACCAGCGGGCATCATCTACATACAGCAAGTGATCTGGGAAACACCACTGAGGCAGCACAGGCCCCGCGGCCCCAGGAGGGCTCGCTCCGGCGGTGGCAGAGGCTGAGGGAGGGAGGCAGGGCCCCGGGAGCTCGGCTCAAAGCCGCCACTGCGGGCTTCGGCCCACGCCGTGTGCTCCACACTCTGTACAGCCAGACACACCTGCCTGCCGCACCTGCCCCTGCTCCCCGAAGGAATCCTCCCGTGGCGCAATTTCTACAGCTTGTACCTGCAGTCTAGGTGAAACAGCACCCCGTGATGAGGCTCCCCACGGCCTCTACTTTGCCAGAGGTCATATTCTCCCAGCACCCTGCCTTTCACTGCAACTCGCTCGCCAGAAGCGCGCTGGGCCTTCGCGCGCGGGATCATCTGACATCGAGTCGGCCAAGAGCGCTGGTTCTAGCGGCGTGAGAACAGCCGCGAGGGCCTGCGCTGCCAAGCACGTGACACTTGTCCCGCGAAGACGTAACTCACTGGCCGCCAAGGAGACCAACTTCGCCTGTGTCACGTGAGGGATATTTTTTCTTTTAAACTTGGCAGTGGCGCTGCGGGACTTTCCCACGCCAAGCATGGAGGGCGGCGATCCCAGGGGGAAGGCAGGAAGGGGGAGCGAGCTCCGGGCGGGCCCGCGCCTTCTCCCCCTGCTCGTCAGATGTCATCCCTGATGTCCGACTCCCGCTTGCCGACCCACTTCCCGGAGCGCAGACAGGCTCCCGGCGGCAAGGGCGTGGGCGTTACGGCGCCCGTGGCGCCCGTGGCGGGCCCAGTCAGGGCAGACCCGTGGCAGCAGAGGCCACCGGCAGGCACCCGAGGAGGCAGAGCCGCGGGGAGGGGAGCTGAGTCTCCCGCAGGGCCGCGTCTGCTCGCCTGTGTTCTTTATGTAACAGTTTCCTTCATCCCCCCAGATTGGTGCTAGACTGGAAGGAGGGTGGGGGGAAGGTGGGCGGGAGAGGGGGCCCAGGAAGCGCACACACAGGAGAAGAGGACCTGCAGGCTGCGAGATGTAAACGCCTCTGCCAGGGCAGCAGGCCTGGAGCATGGGGCCCCGGTGCCCCCATCGGACGCGGTGTCCAGTGCGGTGCTGGGCAGGGCACCTGGAGCCGTGGGTCTCGCCTTTGCAGTGTTTGCGAGCTGGACCACCGGCCCGGAAACCCTCCGATTCCCCAAGGCCTTGTCCTTCCATACCTTTCCCTTGGGTGTGTCTTGGCGCCTAGGTGCACCCCCAGAATGAAGACCCCACAGGGGACCCTGTGGCCACCTGGCTGCCTGCCGGCGAGAGACCCCCCACACCACCCCGGCAGGTGGAACAGGCGACACCTCCCGGCTCCAGCCACCACCGCCGTCAGTGTCGCCAAATGCCACCTCTCGTCAGATCCTGGCCAGCTGCCCGCGACTGGCAAGCCCGTGAAGTACACTACGGGGGGCACTGAGTCTCGGCAGCCTCCGCGGGGCGACCCCTGCACGGCCGCACACAGCAGCCCGCTCGCACGGTGGGGTCCATGCTCGGTGCCTCCAGGCGCCCGCCCCGGGCAGCCGCTGCCAGCAAGGGCCGCCTGAGGGGTCGGCAAGCCCCTCCCGCGCCGTGGCGCACGGCCTGCGCTGGGCGTTACACACCCCAACCATTTCCAGATTGGCTCGGCCCCGCGGGCCGGGCTCCCCACAGGATGGGGCCACCCGCTCTCCGGCCCGAGGGCACGGCTTTCGCCCGGACTGTGAGCTCCGAAAGTCAAAGCCACCGGGCGGCGCGCGCCCACAGCCACCAGGGGAGGGCCGGGAGCGTGTCCCTTTCCAAGGTGACGCCCGACGCCCGCAAGGGCGACGCGTTCACCCCCCTCGGCGGCCTGCTGCTGCCAAGTGGCCAGCGTGGGCACAGTAAGGGGAGAAAAGGAGACCCCAGAATTGCGTCTTCCGCAAAATAAACCGCCAGCGGGGAAGCGGCCGCCCTCCGCCGGCGCTCAGGCTGCGGGATCTGAGGGAGCTCGGCCTGCCCGCCCGCCGCGGCGCACAGGCGCCAGGGGCCTCTCCTGCCCTCCGCCGACAACCTCGGCCTGGGCTCCAGCTACAGAGGCGCCGGGCTGCCTCGGCTTCCAGAGCAGAGCTGCGTGTGGTTCAACGGTGCCCGCCGCGGCCACTGGCGTGTCGGCTGGGTGTGGGCGGTGCCCGCCGCGGCCCTCTCCTGGAAGGGCGTGCGGCTCCGGGCAGGGCAGCACGGGCGTCGCCTGGCGGGTGTGCAGACGGCGGAGGTGTGCAGCGTGGGGGACACGGGGAACAGCCGCCTCCGCGGGGGCAGACAGCTGCACCGGGGCGCCGTCACGGGAGCCGGGCCAGCTGGCCTGTTCGCAGACCTGACCCCAGAGACTGGTCCCGCAGCCCCCGACCTCCCCATACACCTGCAGGCAGACCGTGCTGCCCAGCCAGGCGCTGGCCCCAGCTATGGCCCGCATCCCGCGGCGCGGTCCCACACTCGGAAGGGGAGGAGCCTCGTGGGATGCCGGCACACTCACTCCCGAGACTGGATTCGCTGGCATTGACAGCTGTTCTCCCCTGTGAGGACGGAAAGTCCAGCGGGGGGAGCCCTCAAAAGCACCTGGCAGGGGCAGGAGCTTGGGGACACCTGCTGAGTGGAGCCCTGGCTTCACCCTTTTCAAGAACTTCCTAATCCACATGGAATCAAATCTAGAACCTGGTAGAAAAGCCCTAGAAACGTGTGGGGCCCTCAAAGACCTGGGGCGAGTCTCCCTCCCCCGCCCGCGTCAGCCCAAACTCCGGTCCCTTTGGCCTTCTTCCCGCCTTAAGCCCTGGCCGCTGCCTGGAATGCTCTCCCTCTACCCCTCACAGCGCCGGCTCAGCCTCCGCCTCTCAGCACACTTGTGTCCCCAGAGAAGCCCACAGACAATTCAAGAAGTATTTGAAGACCTACTATGTGCCAGCACCTGGCTGCTGGAGAAAACAGCAAGAAATGAAACAAAACCGCCAACCCCTGGCTTCAGCCTCCATCTGCGCGAGGCCCTTCTGGTACAGTCTTCCTTTGACTCCGTTTGAACCCCACTGACTGTCCGGCTGGAGCCTGCTGGCTGACAGCCGACTCCCTACTTGACAGGCACCGGGTGGGCCGGGAGGCGCTGCACCTCGGCCATGGGGAGCGCCTTCAGCACGCGCTCAGCAGGGACACGGGGGGGGGGAGCAGCAGGAGGGAAGACGCGCTGGGGGGAGGCCGACGGCCGTGAGCGTGGCCGACGCGGGCAGCCCGGGCCGGAGGTCCTCCTCACCCCGCCCTGGCTTACAGGCTGCCGGGCACGCCGTTTCTTAGTCTCACACACTGCCTCAGTACAGCTCAGACGCATCTGACAATGAAAAGAACTGGTTTGCTTCTTTACAAAAATAACAGGAACACACTTATTTGGGAATGACAATGAACTCTTGTGATATCTTTTTCCTTGACATATAATTCTCAGCTGTCCTCAATAATTCCCTTTTAAAGTGGACGGCTCCGTGGGCTCTAGGGCCTTCCAGGGTTGTGGGCGCGGCAGCAGCACCAGAGAAACCCCGAGCCTGCAGCCGCCCCGCCCACCCCCCCACCTGCAGCTGCCCACCGGACCTTCCACAGCACTGACATCAGAGTCCTGCGGCCCTGCCACGCCTGGCTTTTCCCTGCAGCATCTTTCAAGGCTTCTCTGTGCCACAGCCGTGACCACACTGGGTTTATTTCCCTAGGTCCAGTAGGGCCTACGATCTATAGGTCACCGTAAACAGCGAACATCTGGAATGACACCAGAACATAGAAAAACAACTTACTTGCATTGGGCGTGAAAATACTTGATGAGATTCTGAAGCAAGTCCACTCCCTTTTTAATCTTTATTTCATTGACCTTCAGCAAATACTGTTAAAAAACAAAAAAAAGGAGCAGATGAGCTTCGCACGTGCTGCCGGGCTGAGATGGTCTCTTCTACGCCCTGGGCAGTGGGCAGAGCTCGGGCGGACGGCGGCGCTCTGACGTCACACGGAGGGCCCCAGTGTGTGCGGAACGAGTTGCTCCACCGTCCCTTTACCACGTAGGGGCCCTGACCGCCTGGCCCTGGGGGCACCCACGTTCACCCAGCCACGTGGGCGCAGGACGCTAGCAGAGAGGGGTCCCAACCCCCCGGCGCACGTCGGCGGGCTCCAGGCCCTGGCAGGCCATCGCCTACAGCACCCGCTGCTGACCTCTGGCAGCCAGGACGCGGTCACAGACCGCGTTTCTCCCTGAAACTGAGAAAACATAAGATGGCTATAAAAACCAAATTGAAGTTGAAATGAATCGAAGCCATTTTTCAGTTGCATTCAGTGACTCAGGATCCCAGGCGGCCCCGAGCGGGCCGGGCCGCAGCCACGCACCCCAGTCCCCTGCTCCGGGACAGGGCTGGCTCGTCAGGCTTCGCCTTCCGCCCAGGCTGAATCTGCAGAGCCCAGGAGGCGGCGGCCGAGGGGTGTGCGCCAGCAGGCTTCCAGCCGCGACTGCGAGGCCCGCTGCCGGGGTTCTCCCAGGAGTAGTCGGGGGGTGCAGCCCTGGGGCCGGGAGGGCTCCAACACGGTGACAGCAGCATTTCACAGCGCGCTGCCCTGAAGTCCTCGCCTCCCCTCCGGGTGGGTTTATTCGCTGCTAGCTCAGTAAGATGTCTGGCAACGCATCAACGCGATGAAATGGTTGAGAAGATGATGCTGGGCACGGCGGCAAACTTTGAAGCATGTACCTTCGGCTTAGAAGCGCCTAGAGGAACCGACGCGAAGAAGATCTCATCTACGTGGACACGGACTACCAGAGGGGAGGCTCTTTCCTCTGAAAGCTTTCCTCGTGCAAAGTGGCAATAATCCAGACGCAGTGAAGTGGCCACTGTACGAGCAGCTGCACAAAAATCTCCAGCCGGCATGGTCACGCCAGCAGCGTCCCGGCAGGGAGAGACGCCGAGGACAGATCCTGAGAAGACAGACATCGGAGACAGCTGCGCGTGTGCATTCTTCTCAGGAAGGTACCGCCAAAGCCGGCCAGCTAAGTGTCAAACCCGCTACCTTCCGGTGCCTGGCGTCTGGCTAGTCTTTGCTGCTCTGTCTTTCACAATGACCGGATTCTAAGAGGAGATTTCACTGCACAGTCAAGAAAGTAGAGTGGGCTTCTCGCACGCCTTCTCTGTTCGCAGGAGTGGTGTGCCTGTCTGGCAGGGCCGCGAGCCCGGGAGACGACTCCACAACCCAAGCTGAAGATGGACTTCTACGGCTGGCAAGGAAAGTCCGAGAGCCTTTCTTTAGATGAGACCACAGGCAGCTCAAACGTTCTGCACCCCAAGGACGCCAAATGCTCGTTCAGCCCAGGTGCTCCTGTGTGGGACCATCCAAAGGCCGGACCCGCAGGCGGCCCACCGTGTGTGTCCAGGTGCCAGCGCTGGACACTGCTTTCAAATCTGCCTCCTTCCCGCTGATGGCCCTTGCCAGCCCGCCTGCCTAGCCAGCTCCTACGTCCTTTCGAATGTCCCTCTGTAAGCTCCAAGTCCGCGGCTGGTCGCTACTACGTGGGCAGTCGTGGCCAGTGGCCCCAGGCACGGCCCAGCGGGTGGATCGTGCATACGGGACAGCTTGGCCAGATCCTGTGACCGGTTTGCCTGGACCCAAGAGAAGTCAGGGAGCTGGGGGCACTGTGCAGAGGGCTCCACGGGGCTGGTGAGGAGCAGCACCCCACTCCCCTGCCTAAAGCCTGCTCACTGGGCCTCATT
The DNA here is from genome assembly GCF_000260355.1 of Condylura cristata. NCBI lineage: Eukaryota > Metazoa > Chordata > Mammalia > Eulipotyphla > Talpidae > Condylura > Condylura cristata. Next base: position 38,026,335 of record NW_004567121.1, read on the forward strand.
TGCTGGGCATATCCCATGCCCAGGTCCAGGTGATTAGGCTTCTCCTGGCCAGCCAGGAGGACACAGCCTGCACACACATGCCCCTCCGTTTGGCTCTCGGACACAGCGCCCCAAGTGTTCCCGACTGAGCAACACAGCGGCCCGTCTCCAGGCATCTGGCTGGTCTCCCAGCACCGGGCAGCAGCCTAGGCCGTGTGGCGCAGAGGCCGCTAGGAACGGGCACCCAGAGGGCCTCTCCCCGGCGCCCTCTCCCCAGCGCCCTGGGTTCTACTAACTTTCTAAATATTGGCGAGAACCCCAGCAGTGGTGGAGGAACAGAGGGACCGAAAGGGCCAAGGATGTGAAGACTCCGGAGTGAAACAGCAGCCCTCAGTCCGCGGCAGCTGCCGGCAGTGTGGCCACAGACCCGCCCAAGCGACGGTGAGGGCCTCACGGGGCAGGTCAGCCCGGCGGCCATCGCAGCTCAGAGCACGCGGCGCAGGTCCCGCGAGAGCCGGGGGCTCTGGGGGCACAGGAGGCAGCGGGGCCGCACGGGCCGCCGCTTAGAGGCCATGTGGCCGCTGGCCCGTCCACCCCGGAGACCGAGGCACCCCCAGCAGGGAGCGTGGACACGTGGTGCGGCATGGAGGTGGTGGGCAGGCCCCCCCGCCCCGCCGCCCCGCGCCCCGCAGCCGCGCACCTCGCACATCTGCAGCTGGAAGAAGCGCCGCTCCTTCTCCATCTCCTCGGCGATCTCGGCCCCGCTGACCTCGGTGCGGATCATGCCGTGCAGCTTGGCGTGCTCCTTCTTCTCCTTCTCTATCTTGGTTCTGCGCGGGAAGAGCGCCAGCGTCAGGCGCGCCCGGCCGGCCGCAGACCAATCGCCGCGGTGGCCCGCGGGAGCCTGCCTCTGCCCGGCACTGCCTTCCTCAGCACTGCTCCGCCCCGCTGGGGGGCTGGCCAGGCTGGCGGACACCCGCTGACCCGCACAGCGGCCCCCACAAGCTCAGAGGCAGAAGTGTAGACCCCCAGGATGGAAGGACACTGGCGGCTGGGGCCTGCTTGGTTTGAGCTGTGTGACTCTTCACCCCTAAACACACCCAGGGCTGCGAGTAAAGGAAAACCAGCCAGTAACTGCGGGGATCACCCGAGTGGGGCTCCCTGGCTCGCTCCGCACCAGGGGGGTCAAACCCCGCACAGAAGCCCCGAAGCCGGCACGGGCGCCTCTCTCGGGCACCAGCGTAACCGAAGCCCGCTTCCCCGCCGCCCAGCCCGGCCCCACCTGCCCCGCCAGGCAGAGACCCCACGACCTGGAGGGGCCCGCCTCGACTGAGGGGGCCCAGTGGGAGGCGGCGCGGGGTGTGTCCAGGGGCCCCAGCTCCTCTTGCTGTTGCCCTGGCAGATGATGCAGGCACAGAGTCGGCGCAGAGGGGCACCCCAACGGCCGGCTTCCCCTCACACTGTCGTGATCAGGGAGCGGGCGGGCCAGGGGGTGGGAGGGCCCTGCCCAGGCGCCTGGCCACCACACCCCTGCATGCAACAGCGCCAGGGCAATTCTTTCCTGGATTAGGGCTTATTTGCACGACACCTTTATGCAGTAAAAGACCCATTTAAAGCTGCGATCTCAAGTTACTGGTGCTTATTTTAAAGACGAAAACACTCACATTTTTGTTTCATAGTCCTTCCAAGCTTTATCAAAAGGCTTTTTCAGATCCTGTAAACAGAGAGACATAAACTGAGCAGGGCTAATCGCTAACGTGTGGGCCGGGGAGACGCGCCGCTTATTCCCACATGAGCCTGGGGCACCGGTTTCTGAAGCGACGTGGTGACCCCGGGCGAGGGCAGATGAGCGGGGGCGTCTCCTCACCTGGCTCTTTTCCTGAACTGTGCCACAGGCTCACAGGGAAACTGAGGCAGAGTCCTGCCCCTCACACGCCCGTTACCAGGTCTAACCCGGCCCGTCGGGTTTCGCCCACGCTCCCTCCCTCTGGCGTCCTCTGAAACTAAACCCAGAAGTCTTGACATCTTTTCTGTTCTAAAACACATTCATTCTGACTGACTTTTCCTAGACACATGACTCTCCCTGACACACGGAACCCCGGCGACTCCACCAGAAAAGCTGTTACTTTCACCCGAGGCTTAGGTCTGGAACGCAGGGCCTTCTTGCTGAGGCTGGGCCCACATGGGCCCCGAGCCCCTGAAGTTCTCTCGAGGGGTGCTATCCACGTACAATCCCATCTCAGGGTTGTTTTGTGAGACAGCCTTTGTGGGGGGGTCTTCTATCAATTGTTTGGGTTCTCCCTAGGCCTCAGCGCCACACCTGCCCCCCATGCCGTGAGCTTCACCTCGTGTCCAGCAGCCACTGGCTCACGGCCTCAGGCCCCTGAGCTAAGGTGTAGGTGGTGTCAGGCTCACGTGAGTTTGCCCCCCGCCAACCCCCCCCATGGCCTCCTGGGTGGTGCGTGCCCGGGCCTCCAGAACAGTGGGAAGGTGGCTGGGTGTCCTGTGGCCACCGGCCCGGTCTCCCTGCCCTCCACTCTGGGAGGGACACTGAGAGGCCTCTGCAGGTGTCGCTGACGTGGGCCAGCTGCGACTTGCGGCACCCGCCATGGAGCCCTGAGCTGAGCCCCTCCAGGCCTCCTGGAAACCTGGGTGTCGGCCTCCCCTTTCACCCCACCCGTGTCCACTGCACACAGAGCCAGCAAGCTGTTTGGTCTGCTACCCGCCCCCGATCCCTATTTTGGGTTCTTTGAGCCCTACTGTGGGTCCCCCACAAGTTCTGGGGTGGGAATTCAAGGCCCGTGTGCTGCCAAGAGACAGGGTGCACCCCAAGCCCCACCCCCTGGGGTCGGGAGGCAGGCCTGAGCTGGCAGTGCAGCTTTCCCCCACAGGGAGCCCCCACTTCTCGGCCCAGGTTCCCCTCAGCCACCAGAGCCCCAGTGTGGGTTCCTGTCCCCTAAGGGGCTGTTTCTCCCCACACAGCCCCCTCCCTCGCCACATATATTTAGAGCAGGATGACCCGAGGGACCACGTGTCACCCCCACCACCGGGGCCAGGGCCAGGAGACTGGCAAGGGCCAGTCGGAAGGTGCCCCGGTAGGGCCCCGGGGGGGGCCACGAATGAGCTGGCGTACCCCCTTCACGCCTTTCAGGTCCCCCTTCAGCAGGCTGTCCAGCGGGAAGGAGATGATGTTGTTCATGTTCTGGATCTACGAGACAGAAACGGAAGACAGTGCTCAGGCTCCGCGGCCCCAGCGGAGTGGCCGGGCACCTTCTCGGCACCCAACCGGCCCAGCGACGCCTCCTGGGCGTGACGACTTCATCTCACGGGGGATCACGGCCAAAGGCGCCTCTGGGTCTGCCTCACCGTCGTCACCGCCCGCTGTCCAGCTGGGAGGGCTGAGACAGGAAAAGCACCTTCATAGTGAAGGTGATACCAGTGGACAGCGATCAGTGGTGGGCCACGTAACCGCAGGCTAAGGGCTGGCCTCCGCCTACCCTATGCCCACCGTGCTCTGCCAGCTCTCGGCTCCCAGCGCCCAGCCCCCACCCCGCAGTCCCCAAAAGAAACACCAAGAGGAAAAACAGAAGCGAGGGGCTTCTGTCCCCTGCAAGCATGTGCAGGTGACCGTTGAGCATGAGAGACCGTGAGTGTGGTGCGGGGGGCGTGTGTGCGTGTTGCTGGGAAGACGACGAAAAGGAGGGTCGGGCCAGGTGCCCTGGGTGCCTCCCGAAGCAAGGCCAGAGGCCGGGGCGTCGACTGGCTGACCACGGGGCAAGTGAGGGGGCAAAGACAGGTCCCCCGCCATGGCCCCCGCACGTGCCTCCTCAAGGAGGCGGGCAGGGAGGTCAGTTCTCGCCTCCTGGCCACGGGCGGCGGCCCAGTGCCCGCACCATGGCTGCGCCGGGACGCACGTGGGGCGGCCCGTGAAGCCGCAGGACCCCATGTCCGCTACACCCCAGCAGGGGCCTGCCCCTCGCTATCGTCAGCCTAAATGAGACCCCCGAGGTGCGCTCTTTAAGGCAACACAGGCTCCCAGGGCTGTCGGGCCGGGCAGCAGGCCCATGGCTGGAGAAAGGACAGGCGAGCACGGACACCGCACCACCCTCGACACGGGGCCAGCCAGGGACGACCACGGAAGACACGGCAGGGCGAGGGGGCGCACGGGTGGGCGCCTGTCGCGGGCCGCAGCTCCACCGTGACTGGCTTCCGGGTTGGCCTCTGGGACGGGGCCCGGCGGCGACCACAGATGGGACCGTGCCAGAGCCCAGGACGACGCCCGCTGCAAAGGGCCAAGGGGACGCTGGAGACACAGGCCAGGGGCCAAGCGACGGCAGAGCCCATCTTCAGGAGCTCACGTGGCACCGGAGACCCAGTCAGCCAAGTGCCAGAAGCCCAAAGCCGAAACCCGCTCCAGGGGGCTGAAGCTGCTTCCACCCGACTCCAGGGAACCGGGGTGCTGAGGGCGGGTCAGGTCTCCAGGGCTGGGACTGTGCCCGCAGGTGGGTGGGCATCCTGGCAGAGCAGAAGGGCCGGGGGCGCCACACAGGCAGGGGCGGCGAGGCCACAGCTGAGACGGCGGAGGCAGTCGGGGGGTGGGGTGGGGGGGTCCTTCCAGGGAGGGTTTTTTCCTTGAGTCACTGAAATAATCTAAAATAAGAAACTATTACTGGTGTAGTCAGAAGATACATCATTACCAAAGAGACAGAAAGTAGATCAGAGGTTACCTGGGACTGGGGCTTATCAGAAGCAGGGGCTCTTTCTGGGAGCCCCGAAATGATTCACGGTTATAGAAGAGGCACCTGGTAAAGCTACTAGAGATTCCCAACTTGTAGCCCTGGAACGGGCGGATTTTCTGGGTGAGCTGCACCTCACCCATGCTGTAATTTAAATTGTTACAGGTGTGAACTGAATCCCAGTTGGTGGGTTTTTCCTTAATGTGTGTGTGTTAGCATTTTCTTTGTTGGATTAATTTTCAAAAACTAAAAACCATGACGAGAAAGGGGCCAGGGCGTTTGCACGTCTCGCCAGGGGCGTCACCGACGCCGCGTCCAGGCGACTGAACCCTCAGGATTCCAAGCCTGGGTCTGACGGCGGAACGTAACACCACTTTCACTTTTCCTGTCAGTCCTGAGCGAAGTCGGTCTAACGCTTCCTTGCGGGTCACGGACCACACGTGCTGCTCCGACACGTTGGCTTCCTTTCTCCTGTGAACTGCTTGGTGCAGTCGCAGTGGCTTACGACACTGTAGGTTTAGGGGAGGAGGACCCCCTCTTCAGATGGACGTCACCACACGCCCTTTGCTCCCCGCTTCAAGGGCTCGTCTGCACTCACATTCCCGGGTTGTTCTGGTTTGTCTGCTCCTTTACTTCGTGTTCCACACAACAGTGACAGGCCAGACCCGAGGGAGCGGCCCTGTGCCCCCTAGAGAAAGCATCTCCGGCGCCCGCTGGGTGGAGCGGACCCTGGCAGGGCTGTTGGGGGCGTCGCAGGGGGAACTGTGCAGGGGAGTCCGCAGCACGCCTGCGCCACAGCACAGAGCCGGGGGCGCCGGACCCCACAGCGCCCTGAGAGGGGCCGGCCATCTGCTCACGAAGGCAAAGGAAGCGGGCTCAGTGCGCGCTCTGGGCTGAGCCGCATGCGGAGGGGAGAGAAGAAAGCACGTGCTCCTGGTAACAGCTTCCCACCAACGCAAGACTGTCCACCCCGCAGGCCACATGCCCAAACAGGGTCAGCCCGCAGCGCAGGGCCGAGACCTGCGGGCTTCTCACAAGGCCAAGGGGCCTTCGGTGGGAAAACACCGGGAAGGGGCCAAGCAGGTCCCAGAGAACCCACCAGCCGGGACCGGAGAGACGCAGAATTCAGATGTCCCAGATAACACATCTGAATTGTGCCGAGGGCTGCAGCCCACGTCCGCCCTGCTGCGTCTCCTCCAAGCCTCCCTCCCAGGAGGGCCGGGCGCGCGTGGACACCCGGCCCGGGCACTGCCCCAGGTCCCAGGAGGCCTGCTCGTGGCTGCTGCGCGTGGAGTCCCAGGTGACCGCGTGGACGTGGGGGCGGGGATGCCCCCAACTGCTCTGCAGCAGATGGGCTGGGCTGGGCTGGGCCCCTCCCCCACTGTGCACAGCTCTCCGCTGTCCCTCCGAAGACTGGACACACACACTAGTAGGGTTCTCACACTCAGCCGGGGGTGCCTCTGGCCTGGCCAGTGCACCAGGTCAGGCTGCGTGGGGGGCTGCCGGCCTGTTCACAGGAAAGTGGGGTGACTCCCCTTACTGGCTCATAACTTCTTACCGACCGTGTGGAACCCACTGATGGACCGCAGGGTCATCAGCCTGTGTCAGGGGCACGCTTGTCCACCCTCCACGCTCACACGCCCTCTGGATGCACCGTACGTCCCACACGAGAGCACCCCGACTCCTGGAGATGACGGTGCCTGTCTCTGCCCGGCCCGGGCACCCAGAGCTCTGCAGCCCAGATGTCCCGCCTGGCATGAGGGCCCCAGGCACCAGTCGGCAGTCTGCCGTGTGCGTGGGGGCGGCCCTGCCAGCCTCGGGCCACAGCGGGCGGGACGTCTCACCTCCGGGCCAGGCCGAGGCACACCCGAGAGGTGACTGGCCCGCACACTCAGGCAGTCCCAGCCTGGGTGATGCATAATGATTGCGCTCCGCAGAATGACATCGCCCTCAGCACGAAGCAGCAGGCCTCTTATCTCTGACTCACCTGCAGCCAGTCAGCCGCACGGCAGGCTATGAGACAGCAGGCAGCCTGCAATCACATCACCCCACTCCCTCAGATCCAGCCAAACCCAGGGCAGCAGGCGCCTCGGAGCGCCCGCCCTCCGCCTCGCTTCCGCCGGGCTCACTCGGGTGAGTCAGTCAGCAGTCAAAGGTCTGTCATCTCTCAAGGAGAAAGTGACTCAGCCTGCGGGACGGAGGCTGACAGCCAGGACGGGCAGACTAGCGCCGCCACCCGCTCACATGAAGCCAGGGAGGGAGGCCGGGCTGGGGAGGCATCACAGGCAGCCGAAGGCACCGCTAAGGTGCCTTCTGCTGTGCTTATGGGGGCGGGGGGGCGGGGCAAACCACGCTACCTTCCCCTTCACTAGGCCCCAGAGTTAAGTCTGATGCCCACGGCCGGCCGGTGCCCGGGACACAGGAATCGGGGCAGAGCAGGGCCCCGGGCAGCATCCTCCTGGCTCTGGGCTGCGGAAACTAAGAACAGGTCTTCCCAGGATGCTCTTCCGAAGTCCTGCAGAGAAACCGGCTCTCCCTGGGGGTAACCAAAAGGTCACATCGCCACCCCATAAAGCACGGCCGGAGAGTCGAATCGGAAACAAGTCTGTGTGCTGCAAGTTTAGAAACCGACACCAGGGCCGGCCCTGGGGACCCGAGTGTCCGTGAGAACCCGCACACAGCCTGCGGAACGAGCAGCGGGCAGGGCGCGGAGGCCCTCGCCAGGCCGCACAGGCCGCTGGGCACAGGCGCGCGCGGGCGGCAGAGGCAGGGTCTCGCACGAGGCCCTGCACCCCCCGGCTAGGGAAGGCGCCCCAGCGGAGGGCCGGCAGATGGAGCACGGCCACGCCGGGCACTTTGGGGGCCCCTGCAGGGGCCGCGCCTGGGGGTGCCAGGGCCGTCATAGAGCTGGTACAGGCCGCAGGGCATCTGTCGGTGAAGGCTGCACTCCCAGGGGCAGCGGCCTGCTCCGGGCGGCTCCGGGCCTGTCGGCCAGACGGGCAGCTATGTGCCTACCCTCTGGGTACGGAGTGCTCCGGGCCAGGGCCTGCGTCTTTAAACTGCAAGCGGCTGGTCTAAAGCGCAGGGCACAGGACTTTCATCCCCATTTCCCTGCGTCCCGTGGAGGCCCCGCTTCCAACTCCTCACTCCCCAGCTACTGGGGCTACTGCAGACCAGCTTCCCTTTCCAGAAGTCAGTCCCTTTCCCTTTCCCACACACGCAGTCAGCGCAGCCGCTCCTTTCGGCACCCTCCCGCCCTGTGGAGCCTGCGCATGGCTACGTGGGCCACGCCCGCTCCTGCACCAACAGCTCCTTCCCTTCTCCCGCAGGCCACCGCCTGCCTCCACCCCAGGAGGCTGCTTATCCAGGCTGTGTCACCTGCAGTGAGGGGCTTCTGGGAACGGCGCCAGGAGGGCTGTCTGGCAACTCAGGGGACAGCACTGGCCGCGCTGCCAGGGGCCTTCCTAGGTGGCGCTGCGGAGCAGGCTGCAGGGTGGCCAGGAGCATCCGCGGCTCATGAGCATGCGGCCCGCGGCCCTGCGCAGAGCCGCTCTGCTGGGGCCTGCAGAGGCGACGTCCACCCCGAGCCCTCAGCTCGGCGGAGGTGCTGCGGCCAGCGCGGCCAGTGGGCGGGGCCGGCCTGGCTCTCTGCTCTCACTGCAGCTTCTCTGCGGCCAGCCTGCTTCTGCCTTCCAGGGTCAAGAGGCGCAGGAACGCCCTTGCCCCCCCAAGCCGAGGCACCCAGCCCGCAGGGTGCAGGGTGCAGGCGCAGCCTTCTGAAGCCCAGACGCTCCACTGAGCCCCCGGCCAAGGACGCAGCTCCAGCAGCGCAGCGCTGCCCTGGCTCGGGGGCAGTCAGAGACGTCTCCGCGTCCTCCAGGGCAGCGGGTCCTGCCCTGCATCGCCAGGGGACTTGCTAGAACTGCAAAGGGACCGGCCGCTCTGGGCGTGGAGGTCCACAGCCCGGCGGGACTCAGGCAGTGAGGACCAGGGTGCCGTGGCCTGGGGGCGAGGAGTGTGAATTCCCGGGCAAGTTCCAGGCGGTGCTGGAGCTGCTCTGAATGGACACCCCTCAACTTAAACGTGCCCTGCACCCCTGGTGAACCCTTGGAAAACGGGGATTTGGGCCCAAGAGCCGAAGGAGCGCGGGCCCGGGGGTCTGCGTCTCCAAGACGCCCCGGTGACTGAGGGATGCAAGGCTGGGTTGCCGGGCCGAGCCGAGGCGCTCTGTGCACGGCATCCGGGCTGGCGGGCGCCGGCGTGGCTTGCTCCGCTCTGAGAGGGTCTCTCGCGGTGGAGGGGGCCTCCGATTACCTAACTAAACCGGCTGGCGAGGCCCCAGCGGGCGTCTGCGCGTCCGCGCGCGTCACCAAGGGAGACGGGGCACCCAGTCTCTCTGGCCCACGCCCTCTCACCCGTGCACCAAGCGCCCCGCCGCCAGCTCCACCCCGAGGCCTAGCGCCAGGCCTGTCTCAGCCCCGAAGGCGAGTACCGGCCTCCGCTCTGCCTGGCGGCTCCCCACCGGCTCCTTCGCAGCAGAGGTGGGGAGGCCTCCCGAGCCCCGCCCCCAGGCTGGCCTGCATCGCTGCCCACCCCGCGCGCCGGGGCATCTGGACGCGGCCAGCGGTGCGCAGCCTGCCCTCCCCACCCCTCCCTGTCCCTACCTTCTCTGACCTCCCCGACCTGGGGCGCACAGAGGAAGTATGTCTTTCCACAGTAATAACAGCACTGCCAGAGCCCCAAAGTGGGGGCTGACACGAGCCCCGTGACGCCGGGTGCTCTGCGCACCAGGGCTGGGCCTTCGTTTGGGTCAGGGCTGTATGAGACAGGAAGCAGCCCTGGGAGCCAAGGCCCTGCACGTCTCAAAGGACCCAGCTGGGCTGTGTGCTGAGCCGACTCTTACATGGGGCAAAGGCCAGGTGAGTGTGAGTGTGGTCAGCAGGTGCCTCCGGGGACTCCAGCCCAGGAGAAGCCCAGGGCGCCGAGCCCTGGCGCTGACTGAGTCGAGCTGCAGAGACGCAGGGCCTGTGCCAGCAGCAAGAAGGGCAGGTGAGAGGGCAGCTGGCAGGCCAGTGGCCTGGACTCATGGAGAGGGCAGGCATGCCGTGGCCACTGGCGAGCCCCAGGCTTCTCCGCGCCCCGCAACCCGCTCAGCAGGCCAGACGACGCTGTCTCCCGGGGTGCGGTGAGCGCAGGGCCCTTGCCTGGGAGGGCCAGGTGGTTTCCCGCTCCCCATCACCAGCCCCTCCGCCTCCCTCACCCCGACCTCTGGGCCCCCTGCGTTTATTAACGTTCCTCAGTGTTCCTCAGTACTTTACATGGGGGGGGGTCGCCGCCACGCAGACATCTCCGTGGTGCTGACGTGCTCCACGCACGCCGGCCCCCAACTGTCCTGTGGCTGGAGTCCTCCCTCCTGTGGACGGACCACGTCTTCCTGCCCCGGGGCTGGGGGCCGTGGAGGAACTGAGGGTGCGGAGCCGGGAGAGGAGGGCACGGCTGGCTGAGCCAGGAGCAGGCCCCGCGTTCTGCCCGATGCGTGGCCCCGCGAGTGCCCCTGGTGCAGCTGCCGGGACCCCTCCACCCATACCGCAAGTGTCGCCGGGCACCCCACAAACCACCGCTCCCCGAGAGGGCCCCCCAGCCCTCGTCCTGCGGCCACACCGCCTTCCGATTGCCGTCGCTTCTGTAGGACGCTGTTGTGGTCACGTCCGCCTGCGGTGGCACGTCTAGCTTCCTCTTTCAGTGCTAGTGACAGTGACACCAGTGACAGCAGCTCCCCTGGCCCCAGGCCCCCGCAGCGGGGCCTCCGTCTGCTCAGCGTCTGGCCACGCTGCCGCCCTGGACAGCGCCTGCCAGCTGGGCACACCCGCCCAGGGCTGCCTCGGTGCAGCTGAAGCCACTGTCCTCCTTCAGTCCGTGGAGGGGACTCGACAAAAGCAAGCCAACTCTGACTGCAGACCCGGGGCTGCCGGGGGCGGGGAGGGGGCTCCCACGGGGGTGGGTGGAAATGGGCGCTCAGGGGTCAGTGTGCTAGCCCAGGGCTCAAGCCCCTAAAGCATGCAGTGTGGCGGCCAGAGTCACCGCAACCAACGTGAGAAACAGGCGAAACGTGGAACCGTGAAACTTAAGCCGCTGAAGCACAGAGGCGGGTCTGGGACCTTCCAGGTTTCTCACATCTGGTAAGAGGAAAAGCACCTGCGAGCGGACGACGGCGTCAGCTGGGTCCGGCGCGCCCCGCTCCGGCGCCACCCTCTTCCTTTTGTCCCGCGAGGCCGCTCTGCGAGGGTGAGACTCTCACCGCTGCAGAATTCGCACTTCTTCTTAAGCTGGCTTTTCTCTGGAGACGCGCCAGCTCCTTGGAGTCTGTCGTGCTGCAGAGCAGGTAGGTGGAGGCTCTTTCTGGGCCGGGGGATTGGAGACGCTCAGCACACAGCACACAGAGAGGGGTGTGGCTTTTCTGCACGGCGGGGTGGGGGTGGGGGGCAGGAAAGGCGAGGTTTTAAAAATAAGAGATAGGACAGATGTGGCCAAAAATAGGAGTACGAATGGTGTACAAAATACCAAAAAAGGAGATTTTTTCCTATCGCCAGCTTGCTCTCCACCACGGCACCTCAGGAGGATGAGGTGGGGCGGGGGGCCCGGGGTGGGGGGCCCTGGGCGGGGCCTCTCCTAGCCTGGCCCAGAAGCAGCCTCGTGGAAGCACAGTTTGGCTGCTGCCGCTGCCTCTGCTGGGAAACAGGGTCAAGAATCCAACTCCTTTGAAGTCAGAGCATGGCCGTGACGCTGGCCGCTGGGCCAGTGAGGGGACCCGGCACAGGACACCGAGCCACCCGCACTGGGTTGGCCACTGACTGCAGTGCCCGTCGTCAGGAGGCCAGCCTGCAGGTGGCATGGAGTCAGGGTCCCAGGCTGCACGTCTCTCCAAGGCACGCTTTCCTGTCTTGCCCACCCCTCCTGGTCTTTGTTCTCCTTCAAGGAGTAGACAAGAGGCCTTAACTTCTTTACCTGCCGCAGGTGGACGGGCGGTATCGGGCCTGGGCCTGGCGCGGTCAGCTGGGGCCACCTGTGTGGCGGCCAGCACTCTCCGCTGACCTCCCAGTGGGTGAAGATGCAAGCCGGGTGCTGGAGCGGGGCACAGCTGGCTGCAGTGTCCTGACCGGCCCCACCCTCAGCTCCAGTCGGGGGCACCCAGGCTGCGCTGGCGTGTCCCGCCTGCCCCCCCGGCTCACGCATCTTCTTTCTTCCCTCTTTACTGTGCTGACGCGCAGCCTTAGAGCCTGAGAAATGCGAACTAACAGCTGCTAAACTTTTTGAGCCTTGCGCGCCTGGCACTGAGTGTCAGCCCTGCGCTCGCATTCAGCGGTCTGGGAGCCGCCCCGCAGGGTCGCGCTCCGGGACGTCAGCAGTGTGGCTCCCTAAAGTCCAGCGCGACCGCCCAGACGTCACGGTGGCCCTGGGGTGGGGTGGGGGCCCTCGACCCTGAGCGCTTTCTGGCGTCTGCGTCCCCCGAGGGTGGGCCTCCTCTGCACCCGCGGGCACCTGCCTCCGAGGCGCGAGGCCCGGCTCCAGAGCCGCGAGCACGGCCGGTCCCTCGCCTCCGGCCCGTCCGACGCCACCCTGAGGACCAACCCTCGTCTCGCCCCCTCTGTGTGTTCCAGTCTTTGGCCTTTTGCTCTGTCTTCTGGGAGATTTCCACTCTGCCCCTTCTCGTTGGATTTCTGGTTTTGAATTTCGTAGCTTCGTGCACTCAGCCTCTCCCCTTCGTTTGCGTGCACCCCGCTCCTCCCTTCCCAGCAGCCTCTTTCCCACTTCTCAGTGGACGTAAATACGGCTCGATCGTCAGTGCTTTCTCCAGTCTGCATCATCTGTCTCCCACTGCCTCTTCTGGCGAGCTGGAGGCTCTTTCCCACGGAGGGGCGGGCCCGGACCAGGCGGCTGGCTGGCAGCACCGCCTGCGGGCTCCCCTGGGGCCGGGGTGGCCGTCTTACTGGGGGCCCCACGGCACTGGGAGAGCAGCTCCCTGGGACCAGTCACCTCCGCCGATGAAAAAATCTCTGCTCTGACCCGGGCTGGGACCGGTCAGCACCTCCACACCACCCAGGCAGCGGGACCACGGGGCAGGGGCTGCCAGCTGCACAGCCCGCTGTTTGGGGCGGCGGTAAACCTGCACCGGCCGCACTCAGCGCCCTGGAAGCGCCGGATGAACCCAGGAGAAACCCAGAGCAGCGACAGCCTTTTCTCCCCACCACTTCCAACTGGCAACTTTTACAGCTGGAGCTGGGGAGGGGCCCGGGGCTCCATGGCCGCTTCTTTTCCTGCGGTTTAGGGGCGCACACTGTATCCCCTTGTTTCTGCCTGTGGTCGGCCAGGCTCGAGACCCCACTGTCAGCACCGTGACCCTTCCCAGCGTGATGAACTGCTCCTTCGCTTGCTGTGAGCTCGCTGACCGGAGAAATGAAAGAGACGTTGTTGTTTGCGACCCACATAGGAGCATTATTGAGCTCCTGACCTGGCCTGCTCTTCCAGGGCCTCTGGGAGAAGCTGGGGGAGCAAAACAGGAAAGGGACGCCGGGAGCTCGGCGCAGTTCGCCGGGGTGGGGGGGCCGAGCCAGGGTCACGCGCCCTCTGGGCTGCCCGCTTCGGGGCCCCTCCCACCATGAGGCCGGCACCGAGCTGCCAAGTGCAAGAAAGGGCTCATTGAGCCGGGCCGCGCCGGGTCTCGGGAGTGAGCGAGGCCTTCAAATGCTCACGGCAATTTCTGCCTCTGATTGCAGGTTGGCCTGCTGTGTGAGACAAGCCTGAAGCATGTTTATTAAATATTACCCGTTGAAATGCTGCTGTCATTACCGAAAACAGACGACTCTACGCAGCTCAGAAATTAAAAATTGAAGTCAGAGGCCCTCAAGAAGATGAAAGCACTTACCCGTTCTGCGCCACAGCTGTGCGTGCGGAAAACGCTGAGTTGAATTGGAAATAAAAACCACAACTCTAGAATTTAACCCAAGTGACCAGCGGCGAGTGTCGAAACAGATCTGGAGGTGCCGGGCCGCTGGGCTACGCCCGCCCTCGCTCAGGGCCGCAGCCCCCCGCTCGGTACCCTCCACTCACCAGGTTTTTGAAGAGCGCCGTCAGCTCCTTGGTGAAGACGGAGAACCTCAGGAAGGCGCTGCCCAGGTCCGGGTCGTCCCTGCACACGCAGTTGCCACCGAACTTCTCCAGGGCCTGGGTGTACTGCTCCTCGTTCTCCACGTGCGCTGTGGGTGCGGCCACACCGTCAGCACAAGGCCCGCCGCCGGCCGGCGCCCTCCCCC
>NW_004567121.1:38040460-38044665 GCF_000260355.1 Condylura cristata
CCGCAGCAGAGCGCGACGCTGCCCCGCAGTGGGGGCGAGCCTCGTCCGCGCACGGCCGCCGATGTGAAGGCTGAGGAGCCCTGACGCCGCACCCCAGCTCCGGCCTGTGCGATGTCGGGTGCCAGCTGCCAGGCCGCCGACTCAACAGCGGGCGTGACAGAAGCCCGGAGGCCTCCCGGCCGGCCTCAGCTCACGACGGAGCCAGGGCGCCTGGCTTACTCCACACCTCTGCCCGGCAGCCCCATCCCTCCTCCAGGAAGCCTCCCGTGATGACCCCCCGCATGGGTGTCCGGCTGGCACCTTTCTGCCCTGTACTTCGTGGTGACACTGGTATCGCTGGCCCCGGGGTCCCCAGTATGTTGCTACTTCAAGGGCAGGCGAAGTTCTACGTCGCCGTGCCTGACACGGAAGACGACGCTCCGCCCTGCCCTGGCCACCCAGCACCAAGTGCCCGTCACACGGCAGCACCTGCGAGGGTGGGCGCTGGCGCTTGGAGTGCCAGACCAGCTCCAGAAGCCACAGCCCGGGGGAGACTCAGGGAAGCCAGCGCGGCGGCTGGAGAACCTCCCCGGCCCTGGGGCAGGAGTTTCAAAGTGAATCCAGCCACCTCCAGCGACACAACTTCCGCGGGCCTGGACAGCTGACACGTCGGTAAGAAATGCCACATGAGCGCAGCCGGGCGGCAGGGCGGGCGCAGGCCCACGGCTGGCTGTGCACGCAGGACCGGCAGCCTCTGGGGTGGACTGGCTGGAGAAGCCGGGGGGCCGGCGTCTGCTGGGGAATGACACCGACCCGCGACGCCACAGGCCGGCCGGCCAGCCAGCACCTGCACATGGGGCACCAGCTTTGGGCCTCGGTCAGGCCCTAAGGGCAGGGCCAGCCGGCCGGCTCACCGGGAGACGCTGCGCCCCTGACTCAGCGGTAACTGATGCCCCGTGATCTGACAGGTCTGGGCCTCCTTTTGACATCCCTGAAAAGACCGGTGTGCTCTAGACAAATTCTGAGACTCAGCAAACCAGGTACGATGGACGGACAGACAGACACACCCGCCCCGGAGGGCTCGGGGCACAGCTCGAGGCTCCAGCCCGTCCTTCCTGTGGGGCGCCTGGCCTGGCCAGTGCTCTCCCTGGCTGGGCCTCGGCCTGGCCGCAGGAGGGCAGAGGGGGCCGTGAGCTCAGAGCCAGCGGGCAGCAGCACAGGCGACCCCGCCCCTGGGGTCTCTGCGCTTCGCACCCACCGCCACACAGGGATCGATTCTCGGAACGCCGACAGGGGGTCGGGGTTCAGAGATCGCACAGCCTGTCCCAGGAGACAGGGCAGAGCTGGGGCTCAGCATTTCACCCCGAGTCTAGCCCTGCTCTTCTCCACAACTCGGGGTCCCGCGGCTGAGGGCAGCTCGCCCCGGCCAGATGACAGTGCCCCAGCGTGAACACTCTAGCTAGAGGCGGACAGAGCCATCCCGCCCCAGAATGGGGTTAACAGGGCAGTTCCTTACACACCACACACTTCTGTGCTCGGCACTGGGGGTGGGGGGCTGCCCCGAGGGAGCTGTGAGGCTGCGGCCCCTTCCCCCTTCCCACAGTAGCTTCCTGGAGGGGTCTGCCCGGGCTGTCCTTCCTGGGCGCAAATGCAAAAGCACAATTGGAGCGCCAGGGACCTAAGTGCCGGGGAGCCAGGAGCCCCCCAGGGTGCCTGGACCGTGGTGCGCAGGCTAAGGCCACACCCAGTGTGGGCTTGAGCAAGGGCCTTTGCTCTGTTCGCCCGCTCCATCCTTTGAGGCGACTACAACCACCCTTTTCTCCTTAGAACGAAGTGGGGCTCAGAGGGGTGACATGACCTGCCCAGGACCACACAGACGCTGGCCCCCGCTTTCACACGCTGGCCGCTCCAGCCCACAGGCGGAACGCTGCTTCCCTCCCAGCCCGCGTCCCCTGGCGCAGGGACAGCTCGCAGCTGAGCTCCAGAAATAGAAGAGGCTGCGCGCACCCTCCTGCCGGGCTTCCCGACTGGCCACCTGGTACAGGTCAGGCTGGGAAAATTCCTTCCCTCCACAGCCTCAGAGTGACGCGCTGGCCTCAGCGCTCCGGGGTGCTCCCGCTCATCTCACGCACTTGTATGGAATGTGTTCTGACCACTGCCACCACCATCATCTTCTAATGCTCCAGCTGTCCCAGTGGAGGGCAGGGGACGCTCTTCTCGCCGATCCTGCAGGCGTTGGTGACACATCTCTCTCCTTACAAACAAACTGGAAGCTTCTGGATAAAGGGGTCGTGCCCTGCAGGCCCATGGGGGCCAGCCAGCCCCCCACTGGCACCCATGAGCTGGCCACAAGCTTGAGGTTTTCTTTTCTTATTTAAGATTTATGTATGTTTACAGAACCGGGTGCAGGCCAGAGGTTCAGGGGCAGTGAGAGGACTCCCCAGAGACAGAGCGGGGAGCAGAAGAGGCAGATCGACAAAGTCCACTGCTGAGGGGAGCAGCGGGGAGACAGGGGAGCTCTGCGTGCCCTGGGGGGTCACCGCCGGGCCCAGAGATCTAGCTTGTGTTGCAGGCCAGCGAGCTTCATAGTGCTGCGCTTTAACCAGCTGTGCCACCAGGGAGGCCCTTGAGATTCTCTTACTAGACAGAAAGTAGTCGAGTGCGTCTATTTTTCTTTCGCCAACAACAAACTTAAAATAGGAACCTAATGTAAATAGCTGGGGAATAATAGTTTCTGGCAAGAACCCAAACTGGGTCTATCAGCTTTTATTTGCAGAATTGTGAAAGCTGGTCTTCTAAAAAGAGCTCTCTCCCCCCACCACTTGTTTAAATATATCCCCAACTCTGGTTTTTACCAACGACCCAGACCCCAGAGTCTTCGATGGGGAGGCGCTGGGGAAAGCGAGACCCCGAGTTCTGAGACGGCGGCAGGACAAGCCTGGGCTTCTCCCGGCCATGACCGCGGCGCTCGCGTCTGCTGCACAGAAGTCACCGCTCCACAGGCGCACAGCTCGCAAGACGCCCTGTCCACTCTCCTCTGCTCCTTGTTCCCCAAACGCCCGCCGCCCGTCAGGACTGTTTTGGACTTGCGGGTGAACCCAACCACACGAACACATGGACTCATGGAACAGAGCCCCTGGCGGGTGGCCTCCGGCGAGAGGTGGACCCACGCAGCCCGGTGCAAGGTCGGGTCGGCTGGAGGAAATGGCTGAGGCAGGCGCCAGGAGGCCGGGGAGCCCAGGGAGAAGGGGACACAGCGGGACGGCACCCAGGTGGGCTGGGCTTGGATGGGCAAGGGTGAGCAGGGCCTCACACCGCTGCCAGGCCGCCGTGGGGCTTAACACGGGACGCAGCGCTCTGGGGGTACAGGACACCGCGTCGGAGAGGGCCAGTCACTGCCTGGGGTTGCTGCCGGGAGGGGCCTCTCAGAGGAGGAGACGCGAAGGCGCTTCCGGCCCAGTACGTGACGTGAAGACTGGGTGTCCGCCGCCTGTCACCCAGACTCCGCTTTCCCTGGGGGCCGCTGGCCAGCCCAGGGCTGCGCTAAGTCCAGGAGGCACAGGCCTCACCAGGACGCTGGCCGGCTCCTCAGGTACACTGGAGCAGGCGTGGTGCAGCAGCTCTGCCTGTGCCAGCCAGCAGGGAGACGTCCGCCTCCACTGCCCGATGCCTGGCCGGCAGGGCGGCGTTCAACACGATGCCACTGCGCACCGCTCGCAGACGCTCCCCGGGCAACCAGCCACCTCCGCAGAGCAGCCTGGAGCACAGAGGCCGCCTCTGATGTGCTGCGTCCCAGGGCAGCGCCCTCCGGGACACGGGGCTCCCAGAATGTCCATGATCACAATAGCCACTGTTCACCTCTCCCTCCCTCCCACACGTGCACACACACATACACAGTCTTCTATCTTTCTCATCACTGCAAGGCTTCCAGGAGCAGAATCAGGTCCAGACACCTGCAGTTTCCCCAGAGAGTTGGGACCCGACAGTGGCCACTGTAGAGCGTGGGCTTCGGCCACACAGGTCCGTCTGTCTCCTGGTCCGCAGAGATACTGGAGAGTCAGGAGAGTGCCCGCCCTGGCGGCACAGATGCCGAAAGTCACGGAAATGCAGGCCGCCCCCGAGGCCTCCGAAGCCTGACCGCTGTTCCTGACCAGAGCGCGGCTGCTCCAGAGCTCCCAGCTGCAAGAGACCCCGCAAGGTCTCCGGGCCACCTGTCCTCCTCCCCC
>NW_004567121.1:38044925-38046615 GCF_000260355.1 Condylura cristata
TTCTTCCCAGCCCCTGCCACAGCTGCTCCGGGGCTCACTAAGTGGAGTGCGGCCTCCACGTTGCCAGGCACCACACACTGCCCCGTGCTGGCCCGCAGCTCACCTGAGCAACTGGCCTGGGGAGCCACCAAACCCGCTGTCCTCATAGGAGCACGACGCCGGACTGGGTGGCAGCGCGGACGTCCCTGCGGCATCTCCTGAGACCGCGCTCTCTGCACTGTGCACCCATGGCCCAGCCGGGGGCGCGTGAGCAGAGCAGGCCCGGGCAGGCACCCGGCTCTGAACCTGGGCTCCGCCGGCTCTGGCCGCTCCCCCTCCCGCGCACGGCTCTGCTCTGGGTCTCGGCACCGGCGTCCCTGCCGCTCCGT
Organism: Condylura cristata; assembly: GCF_000260355.1. Classification (NCBI taxonomy): domain Eukaryota; kingdom Metazoa; phylum Chordata; class Mammalia; order Eulipotyphla; family Talpidae; genus Condylura; species Condylura cristata. The sequence goes on from NW_004567121.1 coordinate 38,045,294, forward strand.
CCGCACCAGCTCATCGGGCTGAGCCCCGAGTCGGCACGCGCACCCTCTGCCTGCCGCCCCCCGGCGTGGGCCGGGCCCCGTGCGCCTCCTGGCTATGCCCCTGCCAAGTGCTTCCCAGGAGCTGCGAGCGGAGCTGCACGCTACGACAGAGGCCCTGTCCCGGCGCCGAGGCCGACACCCGGTGATCTGCCTGGGCCACAGGCGGAAACCAGGCGTCTTCACGGGCCGCTCCCTGGACCCGCACGGTGCTTTGTGCTATGCTGGTTCCAGGGGAGCCTTGATGGGGGCAGTTTCTGGCGTTTGCTTTCGGGCCTGCACCAACTCCCTAGCCGTGTTCTAGTCAGCTTTAAAACCAAGAGCAGCACACGCTCAGGTGGAACCCCACTTTCTTCTGCAGGCGGGCAGGGCGGGACCCCACTTTCTTCTGCGGGTGAACGGTGGGACGGGTTTGAGGGAATACTAACTAGCACGTCTTCCTTTGTCGTTTCTCTTTCAAAGATGCGGCGACCGCTTCCCCAGGACGCACGGTGAAGGGAAGGAAGGGCTGAGCCCCCCAGGAACAGGAGCTCCCCGGAGTCGCCGAGACCTTGCAATGCGGGGAGTGAAGATGAAAGCCTCCGCCCACTTCCTTCTTGACAAAGACGAGATTTCCCGCCCACGGTTGTCAAGCGCAGCGGAGAGATGTCAGCATCTACCTCCTGGGGGGGTCTTCTGGCCGGAGACAAAGCTGGGGAACTTCAGAGCCTGCGAGTTTCAGCCCCTGACCTGGCCTTTTCTTTCTTTCTTCCTTAAGGTCGGATCCTCATCTAGCAGGAGCGGGGCAAAGTTTCTCACAAGCCATTACAATAGCTACTTTGCAAACCGGTAGACAAAATGTTCTAGAAAACACATCCAGCTGGGTTGTTCGCCACCCTTTCGGCAAGTAACCACAGCAAAGAAAACAGACGTGCTATTATGTAATAAAGCTGCTGCTCCGGACGTGCGGGTCCCAGCAACACCCCACGGCCAGAGCGGGCTTCTGAATGGGGCTGCGGGGACAGCGGCCACGGGGCTCCCGAGGCTGCCAGCTGTGGGAGGGCCACGACTTCCTCAGCGCCAGCCTGCCATACGAACAGCAACCAAGTGGGGGTGTGTGTCGGGGCATGTGCGCCCCTGGGCCGGGTCTGTCCCTTCAGACCCCTACTCGAAAGCCAGGGTCGGCACGCTTTTCCCTGACCAGCCAAGAGCGCCCAGAGGAAAGGCTCCGCGGGCCGAGCGTCTGAGCACGAGGCGCGGCGGGGCTGCGCGGCCTGAGCCTGCTGCAGACGCACAGACCCCCGGGG
>NW_004567121.1:38046900-38063039 GCF_000260355.1 Condylura cristata
CAGGCGCAGACGACCTGGGGGCGGGGCACGCCTGGCCTCCCGGTGCTGCGCCGAGCGACCCCGCTCCGCACTGCCCCAGAGCTGGGCTTGTCGCCTCACTGGACAGCAAAGATCAAGACGAGAAACGGTCAGAGAACAGTAAATACAAAGCAGCGTTTCCCGTGAGCAGTGCCTGGGTCACAGAGCGACACCCCTCAGTTACCTCATCAGTCAGCAGTAATTCAGCCTCAGAAGTCAGAGGGGAGGCGGCGGCTGCTGGCGGGGCTGAGGTTGCTAACGGGCGAGCGGGAACGGAGGAGGCCGCGGGCCAGCTGGGTGCCCCAGGGGCCTCACAGGTGGGAGAGACCAGCAGTGTCTGCTATGGACCACCTTCACCCATCACAGTGATGGCATCGGGGGGCGGCCTTGGGGGGTCTGGCTAATAAGAGGCACGTGGGCGGGGCCCTCCTGCGGGGATTAGTGTCCTTGTAAGTGACGGGGTGGCCTGGAGCCGGCGAGAAAGCTGTCACCGGAGCCCAGTCACACTGGTGGCCTGGCCTCGGGCTTCCAGCCTCCAGGGCAGAGAGAGCCACGTGGTGCCAGGGCCTAGGGGCACGGTACAGGAGGCAGGCGCTGCCCACCTGGCTGGCTCTGAATAGGGGAGCAGGCCACAGCCAGTGGACGTGGTAGCCTCTGGGAGGTGGGAGGGCTGGGCAGCGCTCCCAGAGCCTCCTGGAGAGCTGCAAGCCTGGCGCTCAGCCCCGTGAGGCCACTCTGGACGTATGGTCGCCAGAGCTGCGCGAGTCACAGATCGTATTGGGGGTCACGCTGCTAAGGGCTCGGCTAGGCCAGCGAGGCGTCTCGGCTTCTCACGAGTGGCGGTCAGTACCACACGCTCCCCGCTGAGACCCGGGAAGAAGGCAGACTCACCCAGCCCAGAGGCATTTATTGCTTTCACGGATTTCTTCATCTTGTAAAGAACCATCCGGTCCACATCCAAAGCCTGGAATACAGAGAATGTGCAGATTAGAACACGAACCGGAGCCTCCATCACGACCGCGGGAGGGAGCATGGCCAGGCGAGGTGAGACCCTGGACCGCCCACTTCTGCCAGCCGCCCTTCCCCCCAGATGTGCCTGACCGGCCCGGGGCTCCCCAGCGGGATGGGGCAGAGGAACGGGGGGGCGAGGGGGTGGCAGGCAGGGGTGCACAGGTCCCTGTGCCCCAAGGTGGCTACCACATATCCTTGGGAGGACGGCGCTGGGCGGGTGGATGGCAGAGGGCCCAACAGGCAGTGGGCACCTAGCCCTCTCCAGCCCGACTTCCCTCCCAGAAACCAAGGCAACAGCCCCTACTCTGCAGGCCGAGTGATGACACACGCGAAAGGCCAGCCAGCATCCTCAGCCCCGCCCTCCCTGCAGCAGCGATCAGCGCCAAGGGGACACTCAGACAGGGTCTCTACCCATGGCCCATCAGCCTGGACACGGGTGCAGCGACACGGGAAGGCCAGCTGGGGGCTGCAGGAAGCTGCCTGCGCCTGGGATGCGGCAGGCGCCTGACTGCGGCCCCAGCTCCCAGGCCAAGCGCTGACCGTGAGAAACCACACGGGCGCGGAGCGGCAGCTCAGTCCGGCCCTCCCACGGCCCCTCCCGGGCCTCACACGCAGCGCCCAGTGCCAGCTCCGCTGCGGCGGCCGCTCTGGCGCTGAGGATGTCACACGGAGGAAAGGCCACGGGGCACTGGACGGGCTGGCCTCGGTTCCAAGAGAAGACGGTGTTTAAAAACTCATGGCGGGGCCCTCCCCGGGGCGCAGCGGGTCAGGACGCAGCACAGCACGCTCCCGTAGCTTCAGTGCGAGCTTGATCCCACCCTGGCGGCGACCCGAGGGCCGCAGACCCCGCTGTCTCCCCGCGGCCCCCTCAGCGGTGGGCTTCGTCCATCGGCCTGTTCTGCTCCCCACTGTCTCCGGGGAAGCCTCTCGCCACCCCTGCACCTCTGGCCTGTACCCCAGTTCTGTATACATATCAATAAGTCTTTAATAAATTATGGCCAAAACCGTGAAAAAGGGGTAAGGACTGATACCAGAGAGCCAAAACGGCCGCGGGAATCGACTTCATTTTCCAGGAACTGTGCAGTCTGTGCACAGGGACAGCGCCCACGGGAACCTGCACTCGGGCCAGCCGGCAGCTGCCAGCCAGGTGCGAGGGCAGTGCCGGGCCCAGTGCCAGGCGCAGACCGAAAAGCTGCAGTGGCACAGGAATCTGTGGCTGTGGCCTCTGGCCTGCCCACAGGTTGGTGGTGTCGTCGTGCTGAGAGAACGGGAGCCGGTGGCCGCGGAATGAGGGCCAGCGCGGGTGAGGGGCACGGAGCTGGTGTTCCCCGCGCTGGCCGGGGGCGGGTCTCGGCACTGTCGCCGCTGCGGCCTGAGCTCGGTCCCCGGCCGGGAGGGAGCCCAGGGCGCAGCACGGCCCTCCTGTCTCCCCGCTGCCCCCACCCCCAGCTGTGGATTCAGTACATCTGCCTGTTCTACTCCCCACTCTCTGGGGATCCTCTCAAACGCACACTTCTGGCCTGCACCCCAGCTCTTGTGCGCATAGTAAAACAAAACCACACGGTGACTTTCGGTGGACACACGCTCCCGCTACTCAGGAAATGGCTGTCCTGCAGAAACGTGCCACCCCCAGGGAGGGAAGAGCAGCGAGGGCCATGCGTGACCCGAGCCAGGGCCGAGGGGTGAAGCCACCTGCCTGGTCTGCGAGGAAGAGACTGGGAACGAAGGTGAGGCCGGCGTAGAGGTGATTTCTAGTTAAAACTGCAAGAGGGAAAGCAATTCCCTCCCCTTAAGAACACACCGTTACGTTACGTACAGGCGGTTCACGAGGTGCTGCTGGCTAGGACACGTCAAGGACGAAGAAACGGACGCTCAGTCAGTCCTCGGGCATCAGCACAGAGAACAAGAAGTAACCCAACTTGGGGTTCTCAAGAAGCAGCACCCGGGGGCTCACAGAGCAGTGCTGCCAGTGAACCCGGCTGCTGTCTGTCCCGGTTCCCCAGCTGAGCCACGAAGACGTGGCTCCTGTCTGGGAAAGCTGCGCCCTGGAGGGGCCCTGGCCAGAGCCCAGAGGCCCGTGCCGCCGTGGCAGGCAGCCGCCGGCCGCACGAGGGCCAGGTGTGGGCTGATTCAATCCACCAGGACAAGCCCTGGGGCCTGGAGTCCCGCCACCGCCCCCCAGGCTGCGGCCACACGTGGCCCGGCGATCAGCAGCGGAAACGCCACTTCTGACACCAAGCGAGGCCACGCTCAGCTGTGCCCCAAGCACGGCTCTGCTGGAGCGCCACGTGGCGTCCAGGGGCGCCTGCCCCCCACGCCTGCCCTCGCCGTCATGGCGACGCTGTGTCACCGGCGGTGTCAGACTGTCCCAGAAGCTTCTGGGGGGCGCAGGCTCGGCGGAGAGCCAGTCATAACGGATCCCCCTCCAGGGAGCGAAGGGAGGCCTGGCGAACAGCAGGAGTCCTAAGAATGAAGACCAAGTCCAAAGCCAAGCCCCGCCCAGCTGTGCAGGCACGCAAGCAGGACTCAGGTCAAACCAGAGGGGCGCGCCTGGCGCGAGCCAGGACGCCGAGGCTGCTCGCAGGTACACAGGCGCCTGCACGGATGCGCGGCTCCCCGCCGACTCCGCAGGGCCGCGAGCGGAGCCGCGCCGGGGGTGCCAGGCAGAGCAACGTCACCAGCCAGCTCACGAGGGAGCGCTCCAAGAAGTGCGGCAAAGCAGCAAGCTGCCATGGAAACCTGCAGCCGCACAGGCGCCTGCGGCCCGGCTCCCCGTCCCACCCATAAAGGAGCACTGGAGGCCTCCAGTGCTCCCCCACACCCACCGCTGACGGGCGGCCCGCGGACTGGCCAGGCAGGAGGCTGGCGGGCCCCCGGGCTCCTGGCCAGGCCAACCACAGGCCCGCCTCCCGGCCTCGCCTCTCTGCAGGCACCGTCCTCCGCGGCCATTCTGCGGCCTGCACCCTGCCCTCGCGGCACAGGTGTGCGCACGTGCTCGGTGTCCAGACGGAGGCGGCGCGAGAGCCTGAGCGTCTGCATCTCCCCGACAGGTGTGTGCAGAGCTGACCGGCTATGCGCCAAGCGAGGCGGCGAGGACCGCACTGGGCGCCGCGCCCCTGGGGCACTGGGGCTGGCGGGCGCTGGCCAGGCCGGGAAGGGGGGCGACGGCTGAATGCTCGTGCGCCCCACCGTCACTCTTCAGGGCAGGATCCTCGTCTCTGCAGGGATATGGCCTGCTACGACCAGCGAGTGTAAAGCAGGTTTTTAATAGAAAAGAATTTAAGAGCCTGCGGGAAGGGCCAGCCAGGCATTCGGTCACAGACACGGAGGTAGGGGAACCCCGTCCCAGGCCCCGGGCCGCCGAGGGCGCGAGAGGCAAGGCCTTGTGGAGGCCAGTGGACACCTCCGCCCAGCCCGGCCCGTCTCACCAGGCCACTTAACCAGGTCTTGCCAGGGACTGCTTTCCGAGCCCTGACGGAGGCCCCGCTCGAGGGCAAGTCACGCCTTGCCGTGAGCACGTGGGCCCGTGGGCATCCGAGAGGAGGGCCAGCCTGGTGCCTCCGCTTCCCGGCTGCCCTGACCGAGCGCCTCCTCCTCCTCTTCACAAGGAAGATGAAACGGTCACCTTTCCCATCGCTTCACAGCCGGCCCAGCAGTGTGGGTTCGCTGCACGTGGAGCAAACATGTGACAGAGAAACTGGCCACGTGGTGCCCCCGCGGTGCCATCACCGCATAAACGCAGACACAGGAGAACCCTCAGCAGGGCCCGGAAGCCGCCGCAGCGGTCACCAAGGAGATGGAGCAACCCTGAAGGGCGAGGCGAGGCTTCTCCAGCAACTTGAAGTGTTTACTCCAGGAACAGATTTGGGGGTGATGCTTGGACTAAACAGAGACTACACATCTCTGCAGAGTGAAGGGAAAGACTGGACGCACCCACCCCACCCACCTCAGCCACGTGGGCCCCCCCAGGGCCAGGTCAGGGGTTCCAGCTGCGTGGACTGCTGGGGCAGAGAACCAAAACGCCAGGAGCACACGGGGACCAGCCTGACCGGTGCGGGGTCCACTGGCCGGCCGTCCCCCGGAGCGGCCCCGCGCCTCCTCTCACCACGCGCTTTCCCTGCGAAGGCTCAGCAGCCTCTGAGAAGAGACACAGGGGAGCCGAGGCCAGGGGGCAGAGGGACCACAGCCAGGCGCTCCCAGCCAGCCTGCACCGGGCAGTGGGCTGAGAGCCTGCTGATCTGACCAGGAGGCGAAGCTAAAGAACCAGGCGCCTGGCGCTCCCGAGCCCTGGGCCCGCGGGCTTCACTAGGTCACTGAGCCAGAGGCCGGAAGCAGGTGACAGTGCTCCCAGCTTCGTAAAGAGGCTCCGTCCTGGTTTCAATTAGGAGGGAAAGGCCCCGGGGACTTGAAAGGGAAAGCAGAATTCTGTCCAGGCCACGACATGCAGCAGCAAGCCTGGCACCCCGCCCTGTGGCTCTGGGGTTCCCCCAACCTCCCGTACCTTGAGCTCTGCCCCCCGGACTGGCAGAAGAGCTCGGTTGCAGACAGAACGGCCAATGCAGAAGAAGGTGCTGGCCTTGCTCACAGGCCCGAGGCGGTGGGGCAGAAGGGGGCGTCGCAGGAAGACGACCTGCAGGGGGCAGGGGCTGCCTCCCACCTCTGTCCCCCAGGAGACGATGGGCCTCCCAGGCAACAGGGATGGGGCCTCTGGAACTCTGCCCCAGCAACAGAAGCAGGGAGGCGGCCGCAGGGCGGAAAGCGGCTGCTGCTCCCGGGGCTCGAGGCCTCGGCTTGGGGACCCCCGCCTGCCGCAGTTCTCGGGCCCTGCCTGGCCCCCTACCCGTCAGCATTCTGGACACGTGGGTTCCAAGCTGGCCGCACGCGGGGCCTTTCGGGGCCTCTGCTGCCGGCTGCCTGGACGGGCAGGCGTCGTCCACCAGCACAGTGCCGGGGTGGGAAGGCCGTGTCCAGCCGAGGCCCTGCCCGGCGTCGCCCGCCACTGCAGGAGGACACGGGAGAGAACCGCGGGAGATCAGATCCTGGCTCCGGCCCTGGTTCCAAGCTCCGGACCACTGGCCCTCCAGTCTGACGCACACACGGGGTCCTGACCCCGGCTCTCGCGGTAACCAGGTCTCGGCAAGCTGCTTCGCCCGGCGTCCGTCCTGTGCCAGGACTCGCGGCCCTACCCTCGTGGCCTTGGCTCTCCATGGGGTGAACACCACCCCACTAAGGGGCCGCTGAGGCACCCCAATCTTAGGATAAACTGTCCCCTTAGGCCAGGGATGCTTTCTTCCCATTAACATTTCAATTAAAACTCCTCATTTCCCACTCCCCAGCGGGTGAGGCAGACAGAAGCAGGCAGGGAGGGGCGGGGCGTCACTCACCCCCTCTGGCTTCAGTGTCAGGGCACACGGTGGCACAACTCAGAGTATGGACCCCCAGCCCGAGGTGCAAGGGGCAGGAGGCCAGGTGGGGTCTGCCACCCCACCTCCCCGCACTCCTTGGCTGGCTGCAGACAGGTGTGGTGCTTCCTTGCCCTCCCCCAAAACGAGCGGCCAGACTATATGCAGTGTGGGGGCACCGAATGCTCCCCAAAGCTCTGAAGGCGTCCCACAGCACGAAAGCACCACTCGCTACTCAGGGTGGTGGCTCTGGCGGGAAAGGCTGTGATTCTGGGGACAGCAGAGGTGGCTCTAAACGGGCATCTCGCGCCCCTGGTGTCACAGGAAACCACTCGACCACGCATCACCTGACCCAGTTATCTACAGCAGCGGCTGACCGCCCCAGGGTTCCCCAGTCCAGAGAACACTGGCCCAGAGGGTTCAAGTGACCGGGGGACCCCGGGCATTTGACTGGAAGTGATGAAAGGCGGAGAGCCCAGCACCCAGCGCTTCCGGAATGCTCCCGGCCTGTGCTCCCGGCCCGTCTGCCAGCAGCCCAGAGCCAGGAGAGAGCTGGGGCCGCTGCCTTCTCCAGGCTCGGGGACGCCCCTCCAGCCCCTCCCTTGCTTCCTCCAAGCCCTACCTCCCTGAGTTCGCCAGAGCTGAAGCCACCAGGAGCTGCCCTGCCCCTCAGGATGCGTCCACGCCCACACACCAGAAAGCTGGGCCGGCCCCTGGCGATATCCCCAGGACACCGGGAATGCAAGGTGCCCCCAGCCTGCCTGCCCAGGACACAGGCTGTGACCCATTCTGCAGCTCCAGCTGCGGGTGTCTGTGTGTGTGTGTGGGCGTGCGTGCGTGCAGGCAAGAGGGTTGGGGCATCCAGGGGGTGAGGTGGCTGGGAAACACCTGCGCCGGCCTCCCCAGTACTGGTGCCCGGGTGGGGTCGGGTCGGCCCTGGCTCCCCCCGGTCTCACTTCCTGTTCCCCACCCCACAGAGCTGCCCGGCCCTGGGAAGGAGTGGGAGGTGGGAAGCGAGAGCTCCAGAAAGCAGAAGGGGGGGCAAGGAGCAGGGCCCCCCAGGCCCGAGGCCCGGAGCCGAGCCCGCACGGAGCCCATCCAGCAGGGACTCCCGGCGGGTGCTGACGCCGGGTGGGGGCTGCTGCTCTGCTCCAGAGCCCTCGGCCCACCTGCTTCATCAGCCGCACCGGCTTCTCCACCCCGGACACGTCAGCTCAGGTACTAAGTTCCACTTCTCCACAGTCCAAGGGGTGCAGTAACGGGGGGTTACTGGGGAGGCCGGCACAGCGTTTCCTGGCCCCCTCGCCCCCGGGCCCAGGCTCACGGGGCGCAGGAGACTCGGCGGCTTTGACATGAACGGCTCAGTGCCCTGGCCGGGCTGGGTGAGGGCGCACTTGCACCCTGTCCAGTCAGTGTGAGGCCTCCCGCCGGCGCCCCAGGAAGGCACCGCAGCCGGACACCTGAGCCGGGATGGGCCAGTGCAGGCCTGCTGCACAGGGCCCTGCTCTGGCCCCTCCAGCCTCACTCCGCCACACGTGGGGGAAGGCAGAGGCGGGCACACAGCCACTCCGAGACTGTGCTGAGGCCACTGGAGGCCGGAAGCTGGAGTGGGGTGGGCATTTCTCCATTCACCTTGCCTAGGCCCAGAGGACGGGGGCTCGTGGGGGCAGGGGCTGCACTGGACACACCTGCAGGGGGTGGGGCCTGGGGTGTGGGGAGCAAAGCTGCCCGGAGGCCTGGCGCTGGGAGGATTCCGGCCGAGGGGTCTGCAGGGTGGGGCCACACTGCTCCGTGTACCCCCAGCAAGAACCAACCGCTCAAGGCCGCTGCCGGAGTGAGAGGCTGGAGGAGGCTAGCCCACCCTCCTAGGGGGCCACAGGCCGACTCCCGCTGGCCCAGGCGCCCCTTGAGGAAGACCCCTGCTACTAACACAAACAAGAGCCTGAGCCCGGCCCTGGCCGGGAGGCCAAACGCAGTGGCCCCCCGCAGGGGCCGCAGGAGCGGAGCCAGGGGCAGCACCTCGCTGCCCTGCCCGGCCGCCTTCCCCTCTGTCCTCGCCCAGCGGCCCTGGCTCGGGCGAGGCCTGGCCAGGTGGGCGGGCCTGAGGCGGGAGAGCCGGCCCAGCCGCCCGGCCCGGCCGCCCGCTGCCAGGTCCTTAGAGGCCGCAGACTCCCAGCGGCTGGCCGGCGCTTCTCCCCCAGGAAGGGCTTCAGCCCTTCAGTTTCATTTTCTTGGTCTGTTTTCCATCCAAAGGGGAAACATTCAGACCTTCAGCCCATAAAACAAGAGGGAGCCAAGGAAAAGGCCCCTAGGGAGGGGCGGGGCGACCCTGCGCCCACAGCGGGTGCAGTCCCCGTTGCTAAGGACACAGGTGGCTGCCACCCCCAGCGCAGCGCCCCGTCCTGCGGCAGCCGGAGAACCGGGGAGCCTCAGCCCCGCGCGGACGCCGAGCTGGTGGCGCCGCCTCCTCAGCTCGAGGCAGACGGGGAGGGGACGGTGACGACATAAGCCGGGACCGTGAGGCCGGCACGCGGACCAGAGGCCCCTTCGGAGGCTGCCGGCACCGCGGTGCCTCAGAACCGAGGCTGCACGCGCTCCACCGTCCCCGAGACACCCGGTGGGGGCAGCGACCCACGATCGGGCCGCCGGGGCCCTGCGCTCAGCCGCAGGCCGGGGCCGGGAGTTGCCTGCGGTGAGGAGAGGGCCGGCCCCGGCCCAGCTGGGCTCTGCCCCCTGCCTCCGGCGGGCCCGGGGCAAGTCCTGTCCATCTGAGTTCCAGATGGGAAATTCTAGGGACGTGCCCCCGGCAGGCCGGCCTGGCTCCCGCCATGTCTCCTGGATGGGGCTGCAATCACATTCGCAGACCTGTGATGTGTCGGGTTCATTTTCCAGGTGAAACGAAGAACCTGCCTGGAGGCCTCATCAAAAATCAACCATTAAGACGTGAGCCGGACCGCCATCTTAGCCCAGGCTCGCCCTGCGTGTCCCGGGCTTGGCGGTCTCAAGCGTCTGGGGCTGCGCCCGCGGCAGGTCCAGGGCAGTCAGGACCTGCGCAGCGGGCAGGCCAGGCCAGGTCTCCTGCGCCCGCTTGGCGCCGTCGGGATGTGGCCCTGACAGCCACGACTGGGCCGGCCCCCCACGCCATCTTCACCGTGAACTCAGAGGCTGAGAATGACAAACGGAGACACCCCCAGGGAAGTCCCTTTTCAGTCCCGAAAACACTTTGTCGCCCTCTCCGTGTGTTCTTTCACAGTCACGTGCTGTTTCTCGGGTCTGTTCAAACCACTCTTAATAGTCAAGAAATGACAAACCAAGGGAAAAAGCCACTTTCGGTCTCGGGGTTGCCCCCTCAGGCTGGCGAGGCGGCCCCCCGCTCACGGGGCTGTCTGCGATTTCGCCGACAACAGGGTCTGTGAAGCGGCCGCTGCGTTCAAAGACCAGACGCCTCAGAACAAGAGGCAGGAGGCAGACCCCTCGCCATCCTCACGGCAGGTCCAGGGCTCCGGCCCCAGCCCAGCAGGGCACCTGAAGCGCCCCACGCGCCTGCAGTGAGCGAGCCCACGCTCAGCCACTCTTCCGATGACACCAGGGAGCTGCGGCACGCCAGCCGGGGACGAGGAGTGAGCGGCCACGTCCCGGGGCAGCGGCGGTGGAGGGGAGGCAGGAGGGCGGCAGGCCCCGGCCGGCGGAAGCAGGTGCCTGGCCGACGGGACAGGCCCGAGACCGCCAGGCTGTGCGCCTCCCCGGGCTGAGTCCAGCAGCAACTGAGCCCCGCGTGAGGCGAGGGGACGGCATCGCCGCAGCGTGCAGGCCCCGTGGCGGCACACCTGTGCCCGTGCCCACCACCGAGGCTGTTGGTACTCATGGGAAAGTGGTGGGGCAGGGCCGCCCCGCGCACAGGCACTGGGGTGCGCCGACGGTCTCTCTGAGAGCAGCGCGGCCCCTAAGGCCCCCAGAACAGCAGCGCCCGCACGGCACGGGGGCCACACCGGCATGCTGGCTGACCAGGGCAGCCCCGTCCTTGCACCCGGCCCGGCCCCGCATCCCTGCCGGCGCCCCTGCACCCCTGGGTGTGACCTGCAGAGCAACCGGTTGGTCTCCCCCGGGGTCACGGAGCCAAGACAGAACCTTGAATGAATTCATGCTGCTGCCAGGCCCCTTGCTTTGGGGGACCCCGGAACAGCTCTATGCTCATAAAATCCCACCAAGACGACCAGGGGGACAGGCAGCCTCCACTGACGCCAGGGCCAGCGGGACCCGGCGCGGGGCGTGGCTGGGACGCGACGAAGGGCAGAAGAGAAGCGAACTTCCCCGTGCGGCCACCCGGCCTCGCTCGGCCACTTCCAAAACTAAACACGGAACCGAAACACAAGCCGTGGGTTTCTTCCTGGGCTTCGCACCCCATGGGTTTCCTCCAAACAGCTGTTGCCTTTCCCTCAAATAACTTTGGGGAAGCTTCCCTGGCTGCTGGGGTCCGTGGCAACTGTCCAGGGCTGGGTCGTGGGTTTAGCTCCGGGAGACTCGGCGGGGGAACCCCAGCTCCTCCGCGCCCAGGGAGCCCACACAAAGCCGGAGGGCGGGGGCAGGCCCAGGCACAGCCTGCAGTGCCCTAACTGCTCCAAAGCAAGCTTCTTGAGAGGCGCTGGCCCACAGTCACTCCACGCTAAGGCCACGCCACTGGCCGGCCCTGGAGGCCTGTGGCACGGTCCGCTGACGGCCTGGCGCTGAGGGACTTTCAGCGGGACTTTCAGGGGGACATGCCTGGGCCGCGGCAAAACAGGGTCCCTCAAGGCAGAAATCGGGGCTGAAGCCTCGCAGCAGAACGAGGCGCACTGGGAGGGGCTCCAGCCTGTGTGGCCTGGGCCAGCCCTCAGCCCTGCCGGGGCCACCTGCCTACAGGGAAGCTGAACACACCCGTCCTTGGGGTGCACCCTGCATACGTGGGGGGGGGGGTGGGACAATGTGGGAAGCCAGCAGGGCTGAGCGCATGCTCGCTGGGCCCCGGGGCATGGCAGCCTCCTGGTGCGGATGGACATGAGGGGCCTGTCCCCACCAGCACAACCAGCCGGCAGCGAGGCTGACCACCACCACAGGGGAGAAACAGCGCCAGAGGGTCGCTATCTGTTTAAGTATCTTGCTTGCAAGTCCCAGAAACCAGCTTCCGTTTTCTTAGAGCATGCTGAGCAAGACCTGTGGGTGCTCGGCCTGCAGGGGGCCTCGAGCACCCCGGAGTATCACCTGGACGAGGGCGCACGGGTAGGGCCGCCCAGCCGGAGGCCCCTCTGCTGTTGGGCTGCGTCCTCCCTCTCCGAACCCAGGGCAGCCGAGCCCAGAGGCCTCTGCTGTTTATTTCCTGTTCCTGGGAAGTTCCAGACGGCAGGCTGCTTGAGAGCCCGACCTCCAGATAAGTGGGGCGTAATTACGCTAAGAGCTGGGGGTAGGGAGGTTATCTAAGTTGGGGGGAGCCAGCCTGGTGAGCTCGGCGCCAGACATCCCCTGGCAGGGCGGCCGGCCACAGCGCCCTCAGCCCAGGAGGCGACACCACCCCAGGAAGCGGCACTGGGCGTAAGGTCCACGAGGCCGGGGTGACGCCAGACAACCACCAACCCCATCACCTGTGCTGACCAGGTCCTGGACCCCCAAGACGCCCGGCGCCAGGCTGGGCCCCTAGCAAACAGCGGGGCTCTCCAGTGGAGGAGCAGCGAATTCATGCTCGTCCACACTTCCAGCTGCGGCCTCCCCAGACCAGCTCCCTGCGGCTTGTGCCGCCGAAACAGGGGAGGGACGCGGCAGGCGGGCGGGCCGCACCCCCCACGGCATGCAGGCGCACGGGACCCCAAGAGCTCCCAGGGCGTGTCTTCCTCACGCTGAGAAGCCATCGCTGGCTCACTGACTGGATGAGCAGTGAGAGAGGACGCTGGTGAACGAAGAGCCAGAGAGCCTGACCGCACCGGCGAGGACAAGCCGGAGCCGGTTTCGGCAAGGCAGGACGCAGGAGGCTGCCTACGACCTCACAGGGGCCCCGGTGGAGCACACTGGCCAGGAGACTGGAAAGCGCGTGCAAATGAACAGCAGGTGAAGCCTGCCTGTGTTTAACGGTCCGGGGGTATAGGTTTGGGGCTTCTTCACAGAAAAGCCCATCCATTTGTTAACTCCCATTATAATATGGAGTCACGGCCCATCAGGCTCAGCGCCAAGGCCCCCAAACCACCCGCCCTTTTATTGAGCTTCAACAGCCACCTCCACAGTGGACAGTTTAAAAAGTTTCAAGCATCGTGTTGTCAGAGGTGGGGCCACCCTTCTTGCCACGGAGCCCCAACCACCAGCCCCAACCCTAGCCTGACAGCAAGATTCACACGAGGGGCCCAAGTGGTGCAGCAGCTGTGCTCAGGCCAGAGCTGGTGGAGAATCGGACAAGTCTCTGCCCTCGAGGTCCGAGCGCACTGAGGGGGCTGGCAATACCTGGGCGAGCGCCTTGGGTGCACGGCAGCAGGGACGATGCAGGGCGCCCCAGAAGGACGGCACAGAACCCCAGTGCGAGGGCCGGCTGCACCCCCACGTCCACTGAAGCCAGACTCTGCCACACCCCGTGCCCCTAGCAGTGAGACTCAGCCAAGCAACAGACACAACCCCAGTGCCCGAGGACAGACGGCAGGTCAGGACGGCGGACGTCCTGCACGGGGTCCACTCAGCTACAAAGAAGGCGCCCACACCCGCTGGTGCCAACCCGGGCAGGACTGGAGGGCGAGCAGAGAACAAGCCAGGTGATTCCACTCACACCGGGACATAAAGAAGCAAACAGCAATAGACAAGAGCAAAACAAACCCTGCAAGTCTCTCCGCAGCGGAGGCTGCCGCGGCGGCTGGGCGGAGGGCGGGAGCCCAGGGGGCAGAGGTGGGCATTGGGGGGACGTGGTGGGCACGGTGTGGTTGTGGTCACAGGGGTCCCTAAACCCCGTGCGCCTCCGAGAAGGGCCTCGGGGGAGACGAGGCCTGGGCACGGCTGTGGCCGGGGGACCCTGCCGAGCCGAGTGTGCTCCAGCGGGCAGCTATGTCGCGTTGAGGACTAAAATAAGCCTGTGACTAATCACTGGGGTTTGTTTTCACAGAGCGCTCCGCACCTGGCAGTGGGAGGGTCAGGCGGACACAGAACTGGCCCTGCAGGCCGGCCCTGGTGCAGCAGCCCCAGCCCACCGGAGCGGCTTCCAGAACCTTCTGAAGGCAGGCACCTTCACCACACAGCCAGCAAAGGGCTGTGAGACATCCCCAGCGAGGCAGCACCAGGCTCTTAGGCCAGAGGCTCCCGTCTGGGGGGGGCCTGCCTGACCTCCCTGGGGCCCGGGCGAGTAACGGCAACAGGCTCTGCCCCCACCGCCGCCGGGCACCAGAGGCAAGAGCACAGCCCGCCCAGCGGGGCTCACCGGCAGACCGAGCTGGCTTCTTCCGGCTGCGGTGTCCTCGGCCGACCACGGCCCACTGGGCAGGAAGGAAGTGCACGCGCGTCCTGCCCCGTCCCCGAGTGGGCGGCACCGGCCAGCCTCACCCAGCTGGGCTGTCCGCCTTATGGCCGCTGGGCCCCTGTGGGCACTTAGAGCCTCTGGGCCGGGCAGGCTGACGTTGACTGAGGCTCCAGCGTCAAGCCCTGGGGGAAACTGCGCCCCCGCGGCCAGGGAGGCCCCGGCGAGCGCTGCCTGAGCACGAGCACGGTCCAGCTCCTCTAGTGACCAGTCTCCACGGAAGCCGTTCTCCCACAGATTCCCCTGAGGAGGGGTCACACACTCCCACCCACCGGCTCACGGGGCGGACACTCGCAGGCCGCTTCTCAGCTTCCGGGTCAGTCACGACACCCCCGGCCAGAGGGCCTGTGTGTGAACAGCTCAGCAAGAGCCGTCGGACAGTGAACACACAGGCCGGGCCGCGTGGCAGAGGTCACCCCCGGCAGGCTGGGCGGGCGCCCTCCCGCCCCAGGCGTGCGGCTTCCATCTTCCTCTGAACAGGAGCCTGAGAGTTTAATTGATTTCATCTGCCTGGGATACAGCAAGCAGATGCTCTCACACAAAATATCATCCTGACAGCCCCTCCCCGGGTTAGTTCCATGCTCCATGAGTTCTATACCAACTGGGACTCTGATCTCTGAATAAAAATGTGCATTATAAAGACGTTAAGGCTGGCTAGAACAAAACGTCCCCGTCCCCGGGGGCCGGGAACCAGCCTGCTGCATCCACACGCCTTCCCGTTCCCGCCCGCAGCCCAGCATTAAAACTGAGCACACACGGCCGCTCTGCGTCGTTCCAGCAAACTGGTCTTACGTTCTGGGCCTCAGTGACGTCCACGCAGGAGTGGGCATCACCAGGCCAAGGGCGCACACGGTGCTGCTTCCCGCGGGAGGGACTCGGGTACCGCAGGCCCCCTTCACCTGCGGCCCCGCCTGTGGCCTCGCGCCTCGCTCGCGCACCTCCCCGGCTGCAAGGCCCACACGTGCCGCCACGCTGTGGCAAAGAGCACTTAGGAGCGTGAGCGGCGGCACGAGCACCTACAAACACGGACACCTGGGCCGAGAGGCCGGCGGTCGCGGGCCCGGGAGCCCCGGGAGCCGCCCGCCTGCCGATCGGTCCCTGGCTAGCGTAAGGCACATCGGAGGCACCAGGACTCCGAGGCTCCGCATCGCTTGCCCGGATCGCAGGGCACTCGCCGGCCTGGGGTGGCTGCACGACACCCGCTGGCTGACCGGAGGGGCCGCGAAGAGGCAGGGAGAGAAAAGCGGAGCAGAAAAGGAGGAGGGGGAAGGGCGGCCAGCCCCTCCTCCGCCAGGGGAGCGGCCCCCAGGAAGATGGCAGGACAGACAGAACAGCGTTCTGCCAGGACGTGCGATCCGGCCAGGCCAGGGGCA
This sequence comes from Condylura cristata, assembly GCF_000260355.1. Lineage (NCBI taxonomy): Eukaryota > Metazoa > Chordata > Mammalia > Eulipotyphla > Talpidae > Condylura > Condylura cristata. The sequence continues at coordinate 38,062,221 of NW_004567121.1, forward strand.
CAGCGAAACCCTACCCCTGCCAGCCGGACAGAGCTGCCGCGGGGCTGCGGCCAGTCTCGGTGGACAACACCGACGTCCTAAGGGGCAACTTGTCCAGAAGGAAAGGCTTCCGGGGCAGAACCCCAGAGGCTAATGTGAAGCCTGGTGTGCTCACCCCTCAGGCATCAGCAAGGGGCTGGGTGCGGGGCCCGACGAGTGGCCTGCCGGACCTCACTCCCGCAGCACAGCTGGACACTGGCGGCCTGGGAAGGCGCCGGGCACCCTGCCCGCCTCTCCTCAGAGGAGCCTGCAGCGCCCCTCGGCCGGGCCGTGGGTCTGAAAGTCACAGCTCCCAGCCCGTCCAACTCGGTCCCCGAAACTGGCAACGTGCTGGGCCCCGACACCAGGTGCCCCGACACCAGCTACCCCGGGCTCCGCCCGCGGGGCTCACTGAGCCTTCTCCGGTGCAGGCAGCCTGCGAGGCCGTTCTCCCATCCCGCCCCCTCCGGGCGGAGCCCAGGCCGGCACGAGGCGGGCACATGGGCCTCGCAGGAAGGCCTCCGGCGGGCTTCAGGGTTGCGCAACCCCCACACCCGCGCGCAGGCTGCCACGCCAGAGGGCGTCACCACACTCAACATGCCACTCGCCACACTCTCGCCAAAACGGGAAAACCATATGGTCACGGCGAGGAAAAGCATCTGACAACATGAAACTCCCATTCATGACGGAAATGCTCAGCCAGCTAGAGCAGACGGGACCCCATGCAGGGGAGCCAGAGAGCCAGGCCGGCCGGCGCCCCTCGGCCTGCAGCAGCCCGCCTGGGGCCGCACGGCGCAGACG
>NW_004567121.1:38063249-38078948 GCF_000260355.1 Condylura cristata
GCGGGCCTGGCCCGCTCCGGCCGGCGTGGCCCCATGAGCACGCGCTGGGCTGGCACCTGAGCGCCTCCGAGGAGCTGCGGCTTCCTCCTGCCGCGGGGAGGCCCGTGCATCAGGACAGGCGCTGGAGGAAGAGGTTTCTCGTGACCTGAGGTGAAACAGCCGTCCACGGGGTGGGACAACACAGGACCCCGCGCCCTCTCGGGAGCTGGCCCAGGATGCTGCTGACCGCAAGCGGGAGGTCAGCACCGAAGCCGTGGGAAGTCAGGGCGTCCCCTCATCTAGCTCTCGGGGGTCCAGAGGAGGAAACGGAGCCTCCAGAAAGAGAAGAGAAGCGGCTTACCCAAGGGAACACGGGTGTCCCCCAAAGCCAGGGCTGTCTGGAGAAACAGGGCCAAGGACCCTGGCCTGTGCGGCAGGACTCGGCGCCCAGGGCACAGGGCGCCTCCCTCCAACGTGCCCCAAGCTCCCCTTCAGCTTCCGGAAGGGAATGGCCTACCAGTGCGTGAAGGGGCCTGACCCGGGGTGCTCTCGGCGCCCCTCTCCCCACGTCCAGGCAGCATCCCGGGCCTGTCCTGTCGCTGAACCAGCCTGTCCACCTGGCTGACGGCCCGTGTGTCCCCAGGTTCAGAAAGGAGGCAGCCGCCTGCCTCCCTCCTCCCAGGGCACCAAGTGTGACCTGCACCGGAACTTGACGCAGGTGCGAGGCCTCAGCCCCTGGCCGCCTCGGCCCGGCCACCGCTGCCGGGTCTGCAGTTTCGCTTTGAGAAGCCCAAGTCAAAAGGCAGCGAGAACTGTCCCGGGGTTTGTTCCCTCCCTTCTTTTTCTCTGGCTCCCACCCACTCAGAGACTTGGGTGTTTCCCCGGGTCCCCCCTTCCTCAGCCCCACAGCCAAGAGGTCACGGAAGCAGTTCCTGTTGCCTCAAGTGGCCCGTCCATCCTGGCGCCTGCCCAGGCAGCCCTGGACGAAGCCCTCCCTGGCCCCCACCGTAGCGACTCCGCCCCCCCACCCCTGCCCAGGCCAAAGCCCTCACAGCTCCCAGCACAGGCAGGGCCAGCCGGAGCTTCAGCGCGGGCTCCGCCTCAGCAAGCGACAACCCGCAGCGCACACACCCTGGGCGGAGAGCAGGGAGGGGAAGGGAAAACGGGGCCTTGTTCTCCTGTTCTGGGCACCACGGTGGCCTGCTCGTGGAAGGCGGAGCAGAGTGCCCGCTCTCCCAGCCGCCCCCGCACGCAGCCGCACAGCCCGCGCGGGCCCCGGCTCGGCCTCCGGCACCCCCGCCGAACCACCTGCACGGCGCCGCGGCTCGCGGCAGCAGACGCGGGAGCGGCCCGCTTTCCCCCGGCAGTCCGACCCCCCCTTAGCCCGACGGACGTGGGAAGCCTTCTGCCTTTCGAGCGGCTGGACCAAGATGTCCCAAACGCAGATGACCGCCGCGGCAACCCAAACCCAGCTCCTGGCGCCGCACCGGCCGGTCCTGACTCCACTCGCCCTCGTAGAGGGCCCGACCCTCCCGGGGCCTGGCCTCAGCGCGCGCCAGGGCTGCAGGCGGACGTGACACCGCAGAGCCATGCGCACGTGGTGTCTGAGGTGCTCAGTGTTGGGGGCAACTCTCTGGAGCTCCCCACGACCAGCATGGCGGGGCTGAAGTCAGCCCACTCCAGCTGCACCTCAGAAAAGCTCCAGATCACTTTCATTCTCTGCAACTTCAAAAGAAGCCCAGGTTCAGCCAGAGCCCCTCTTCCCCACCGGGAGTGGGCCCAACAGCACACGGGTCTGGGGACCCCCTTGGTCCCCCAAGGCTCCCTGTACTGGACAACCTCCTAGCAGCCCGGAGCCCTCGGGGTGTCCTGGCAGGGAAGGTGGGTAACAGCATCCCTGGCTCCACCCACCAGACGCCAGCTGTGCCCCTCAAACCATCTCTGGACTTTGCCGGAGCCCCGGGCAGCTCTGCAGGAGGCTCGGCCCTGCCTCCCACCCAGGCCCGCCCTGCCCGGCCCACCCTGCACCGTCCAGGCCACGCCACATGGACCTGCACGGCCCAGGCCCCGCCCCACCCAGCCCCACCCAGCCCAGGCTGCTCCCACCAACCTCCTCCGGCCTCCCCTCCCCCACTTGTTCCCGAAGTGTTCTCGATGCTCTGCAGGTGCCACGCCCACATCCCACCAGTGGGCGCCCCAGTTCCTGCACCCCTGGTCCCGTTTCACTATCATCTTACAAGTGTCTGCACTTCCCAGTCGGCCTGCCGAAAGGCCGGGCTGTACACAGGGAGCCCCGCTAATGATGTAAAACATCCGGCTTCTGTCAGAATGAGCCAGGCCGCTAATACAAACGGAAATCACAGTGCGCCAGGGCAAACCTGAGCATCCCAAGGCGGGGCCCAGGTGCCACGCGGCGCAGCCGCCCCGGGGACATGCCAGAGGCTGGGACCACAGCCCTGTCGGGGTCCAGCCCGCTCATCGCCACCCCACTGGCACGCAGCCACCCTCTTCGTTCAAAAGGGCACCGACTCGGCCAGGGTCAGCCCCATCTCTAAGGAGTGACCCCCCTCTCCCGTCAGCCCAGCAGAACCCCCACCACCCCCAGCCGCACCATGGGGGAATTCCAGCAGGCAGACCCCAGGTCAAAGCAGCGAAACTCGCACAGGACGGGTGGGTGTGGGGGTCCCAGGCAGGTGGGGTCCAGGTCTTCCTGGCGGGGCCCCAAAGCAGAGCCGTCTCTCACCTGCGCCACCACTCATCGCTGGGGCTGGGGCTGCCTGCACACCGCTCCCACTCCCCCCAACACTTCCCCAAACAGGAAGGGCCACCCGTGAGTCCTGCGGGAGGGCATTTCTGGCAGGGCCTGGAAGGAGGGGGAGGGAGAACCGTCTGGACACGCTAATTGGGAAAGCACCAGCCAGAGGTTGCTCTGTGGCCTGGCCCGAGGGGCCCAGCCCTTAAATGCCCCCAGTGGGTCCCCAGGAAACCCTTCTCCGCTCACCTCACTGTAGCCAATCTGGGGCTTCTGAAGCAATGAGAGCCCCACCATCTGCATCCATCGAGTGGGGCGCTGCCCACCCCACAGGTGGGGTGTGCACCCTGGGGTCGGCAGGCAGGGAAGACCTGGCACCCTCCTCCTTCCCAGGCCGCTTCCCCTAGAGCCTGCGCCACCCCCATGCCTAGCCCTGCGGGGCAGCTCCCCACCGATGCGGGGTGCGGAGTGCAGCTCGGCCTGGGGCCACAGCTGCTGAGAGCCAGCCGTGTCCCCTCATATAGCGCTCCCCCAACGGGAACCGGGCCCGAGTCATGGGGTGTGCGGCGGCACCGAAGCAGCCGGGTTTGGCGGGTGAGGAAGGGCTCGGCCCGGCACAGGAGGGACGGTCCTCTCGGGCCTGCCGATGGGCCGGGCCCCAGGGGACAGCGCTGCGGACAGGGGAAAGGCCGCCGGCAGGCGGGGACAGACACAAGGACGACAGACGCCACACAAACCTGGATGCCCACGCAGCCTGGGGCAACATCACCCCACGGGGAGAGAAACAGGAGCAGCCCTGGCAGGGCTCCCCACCCTGAGCAGCAGCCCCTGTTCAGAACCCCACAAGGAACCTCAGCTGGGCAGCCCCGCACCCCTCCCTCGGGGACAGGACACCCAGACACGCCCTTGGCTTTAGGGCTGCACTTGCCCTCACCAGTCAACCCTTCAAACGGGCTCCTGGGAATAAGTCTTTCCCCAAAGGCCAGAGAAGCCAGATTCCTGAGCCGGCCTCCCCTCCTCCTGCGCCTCACCCCTACCCACCTCCTGCAGCAGTTGCTTCGGGGAGCCCCTGGCGGGCAGCACGGCCATCCGTGCACGTGGGGAGGGGCAGAGGGCGCCTTCTTGCCCAGACTGGCAGGAAGGGGAAGGAAGGGCAGGGAAAGTGACCACCTAACCACAGGCCAGCCCAGGCAGCTGCGGCCACCAGGGAGGAGGGTTCCGGCTGTCAGAAGCCTGGACCGAGCTGGCCACTGGAAAAGGCCCCGGACGGTGCCCCCAGCCCAGACCCCACCCTGCCAGCCCCGCAGCCTGGCTCAGCACAGCCTGGCACAGACCAGGCACTGCCAACCTTCACATGGTTCTCACCGAGCTGGGCCCCGTGCCTCTGTGGCCACGGACCCCTCCCTCAAGCTGGGGGGACCTCCCTGCTTCCCCGACTCTGACGTTTGCACCACTGTTGTGAGTGCAGCAGACGCCGGGACTGTGTGGACCCGGGCTCTGGGCAGTGCCCAGCCTGGGAGCAGGGCGGCCCTCCTGTCTCCCCCACCCCCGCTCCCAGGCTGGCGGCTGGGCTGCCCTCCGGGGAACCAGTGTGCGCTTTTCTTGCTAGTTCCAGAGCAGGAGCCCACGGCTGCGTCCAAGTCCCCGCCGGCCGCTGGCCCCTGGCCCTACGGCCTGTTCACACTGCAGGTTGTTGAGTGACTGGCGTTGCCGTAGCAACAGCCTCTGCCTCACGTGGACCAAACCACACAGCAGCACTTGTTTACGCGTCTGTTTACGCTGGGAGACTGAAACCCTGGAAAGCTGGGCTGGAGATGACAGTGAGTGTGCAGACATGGAGATCCCTGAGCTGTTCTCCACCGACCCCCCTTTCCTGGCGGGAAGGTGGCCCTCCTCATCCGTGGCGCTGGTTTCCAGGCCAGCCCATGGAGATGGAGTCACCCCAGGCCCACAGAGTCCCAAGCCACTCCCAGCCTGGAGGCACCCCTCTGGGACCCATGCTTCCTGCCCGCCCCCCAGCCCCCCGCAAGTCCGACTGTTCTGCCATGCACCCCGATGATCTTCTGCACGCCGGGCCACGGACCCTGTCTGTGTGCCAGCTCCCCCAAAGGAGCCGCCCACACACTCCTGCCCAGAGAAGGGGTGAGGCCAGGGCTGCCCCAGGGCCCAGCTCAGCAGGGCCTGGATCCAGGTGCTCTGGCTGGTTAATCAGCAGATGTCAGTGGAGACCCAAGGGGACTCAGGGGTGAAGGTTCCAGAATTGGGGTCAATGACCACCCCTGCATCACCACTCAAGCCTACCCCATGTCCCCAGAAAACTACAAAGCAGAGAATCTGGATGCACCGCCAAGATGCAGAGGACCCCCCAGCACGTGCGCCCCAACTAAGACAACTCCTCCCAAAGTCCTTCCTTTCTTCTCACCCCCACATTCCACTGTCTCACCCCATCCTGCTGTCCACACGCCCCTAGCCCCACCTCAGTCTGAGCACCGCCAAGGGGAGCAGCAGCCAGGTCTCTGGCAAGGCCAGGCCCTGCCCCCCCAGATGAGGAACCCCCCCCCCTGCCCCGGGCTGGAGCCCTCGCAGCAGGGAGTGTCCCAGGAATGAGGAGCTAAAGCTAGTGAGCCTTGGGCATCCAGCCTCAGGTCTCACCAACCCAGCAGCATAAATCTGCACCCCTTATGTATCAACAGAAGCCACTTGCATTTGGGCCTGCCAGTGCCCATTCTGGGGTCCCTTGGAGACTGAGAAATTCAAGGTCCAAGGCCGCCCTGGTTCTGGGGCCGGTGACAGCGAGGCACAAAGGCACCACCGTGGGCAGACTCCTGCAGGAGCGTGATTCCAAGCAGAGATGTCCCCAAGGGACCAGATCTCCAAGGTCACGGCACCCCCATCCCGACAGGGCCTGAGCTGGGCCCCCCTGCTCAGCTCAGAAGCGCCTCGGCCTCCTGCGACAAGGCCCGCCTGCCCCGCGTGGAAACTGTGGACACCTAACACGGCCCGGCCGCTGCTGTCTGCTTAGCGCACAGGCGGTGGCCGCCGGCCCGGAACAGCTAATACCAGCAGGATTCATAGCAACGGGCACTGTTAACGCTTCTGACGTAACATGCACCTATTTCTAAGTTAGCTGTCCTCTCGAGTCACCTCTGAAAAGGGCGACAGACGATCCATGAACAGCACGTGCCACTTGGGGAGTGGAGCGCGGAGGCCCTCAACTTTGCCGGGCGCCTGGACACTGGCTGGGCGGCGCCGGGCACGGAGAGCTTCCGGCACCAGAGCTGTGAGCCCCGATCAACACGAACGCGGGGAGGCCGCTTCCTCGGCTGGAAACACGCACGAGCCCAGGAGTCCCGCCCAGACGGGGATTTGGAAACCGTCCAGTAGAAGTAAACACCAGCTTATCACTAAGAAAAGAGGGGTGGAGAACGCCTGCTCTCGGGCTCGCAGTTTGGACTCAGGAAACAAGAACACAAACGCAGGAAGCCGGCCCGCAGCGCAGCAGCGCGCTTGTCTCCTAAGGGATGAGTCACCGGCTAAGGAGGGACGCGCGTGCTGGGCACCGAGGGCACGGGCGGCCCCAGCCCCGCCCTGCCAGACTCACAGAAACAGGCACAGCGGGGCCACAGGGGAGTGGCGCAGGCTGGGCTGACCCCCGCCCTGGCCCAGCACGCCCGGGGTGGACGGGCGGAGGGGGCTGTCCCTGCTCCATACCCGCAGGCCGCCTCACGCCCAGGGAGGCCACAGGGGGGTGGCCGGAGTGACGGGTGGGCTTTATGGAGCTGGCGTTCTAGCGGGTGGCACAGGTTTTCTCCAGGTGCCCGTCGCTGTCCCCCAAGTCTTCCCTCCCACTCCGAGGCATCTCTGGGGCCAACAGCCCTATCTGCAGAGCAGGGACCCAGGATGACCGCTCTGGGGACAGCCTGGAGGGCCTGCTGGCAGAGGCCGGGTTCAGCGCCAGACAGCTTCAGTGCAGCTTCCCCAGCCAGCCCCGCCCCCGCCCCGCGCTGCGGGCCCAGCCAGGGACAGCGCCAAGTCCGAAGGAGCGCCCAGTCCCTGGTGGACACCGTCAGATGGAGAGAGGTGTCAACAGGTGTCTGGAGGCGAGTTCAGAGACAGCAGGCTGCCCGGAGCCGGTGACCGCTGTGCCGAGGCGCACACAGGCTTCAAGTAAGAGAAATGGGCGGGGGGTTCGGGCCGTCTCTCACTCACAGGCAAATCCCTAAAGGCAGGGCAACGGGCGCAGCCTGCTTGGTGGACACCCTCCCTGCGCAGGGACCAGACACGTGGCTTGGGGGCCCCGGGCGCGCGTGGGGGTGTGCACGCAGATGCCCCCTGGCCGAGGGGCTGGTCCGCTGCCCCTCCCGGAAGCTTCCCTCACCCTCTGGCTGGCAGAGCCGCAGCTTTCCCTTGCCGGCCCACGCGCGCCTCAAGGCCTCCTGCCCAGGCCACAGAGCAGGCTCGCAGGCGCGCGGAGGGGCAGAGCTGGGGCCCACCTTTCGGGGACGGCTGGCAGGGGGCCCTCGCCCCTCCGCTGGGGCCTCGGGCCACTTCACCCCCTCCTCGGGCTCCCGCCCGTCCTCACCCCTGTGCTGCACCCCCAGCGTGTGACACGGCCCATCCGGGGTGGGGGCTGCTTCCTGGGGGAGTCATCACAGGACAGAGAGAACTCAGGGGTCCGCTCGTGTCCACACCCCCCACACGTTCTGCCCCAGTGTGGGGAGGCGGCCCTGGACTGTGTGCTCTGGCCCAGAGGGCCCACAGGGTCAGGGTGCATGTGCTGGGCTTACCTAGAGCCCTGGTCTCTGCTGCAGTCTGCAGGTTCTCTAGAAACTGTGGGCTCACGTCTGGCTCGCGGACTCGTAGGCAAAGCCAGGGGTGGGGTGCCGTTTGCCAACTCTCCCTGAGCAAATGGTGGCACGCCAGCACCCTGAAACCAGTGGGCATGGTCCCCACGCCACTCCGGCTGCGCCGTCCTCCCAGGACAAGGCTCCTGGCCCAGAGACCATGGCACCCGAGGAGGCGTGCCAGTTGCACTGGCCACTGCCTCTGGACCCCCAGGCTTTGGGCGCGAGACCTCCCAGGCCTGTCTGAGGGCGGCAGGACAGGCAGATGAACAGGCGGGGCAGAGAGGAGCCGCTCTGAGAACCAGAGGGGCCAGTGGCCTGGCGGGGAGGGAGGCTGGACAGAGGAGACCCCCACCGGGACGCCCTGGGGAGCAGGTGCTGGGGTCATTCCCCAAAAGACCTGGCCCCGCGGCAGTTTCAGAGGTTGGCACCACAACGCTGGGTTCGCTAGGCCAAGCAGGCTTCTCTCTGAGCACAGGGCAGGCCTTTCCGGGGAGTGGTCAGCGACGGTCCCCAAGCCAAAGATGCCTGGACCCTCAATTCAAGGACCCTGCTGAGGACCACGAGCTGGGGGGGGGGCGTCTAACACCCCCTCCCCCAAGCACACACACACTCTGTGTGGGGTGGAGTCCAAGGAGAAAACTCGAGGTGGGGAAGTGCCCTCACCCCAAAAGTGAAGTGAGGAACAGGCTGAGGCCAGAGAGAAAAGTGTCCTTCCCCCCTCACATGTCCTGTGTCCTGCAGCCAGGGCAGGGCTCACAGGTGGGCCCATGAGGCCAGGGCCGGGGGACAGGCAGGACCCAGGAACAGGCAGGACAGACCTCTGCTCCACTGGGCCCGGCCCCGGCCCCCGCCCCGGCCCAGCCCCACTCACCACCTGGGCCTGGCCCAGTGAAGGGCGGTGCGGCTCATGCCCATCCGTCTCCTCAGCCGGCCGAGCCCCGCCACACCACACTGCGAGCTCGCGGAGGCGAGCGCCTGGGGGTCGGGGCAGAGGGCCGGCGCTTCAGAACCCACTTGCCGCGGCTCGGTGAAACCGTGCCATTGCCGGGCGCCTGCTGCTGTGGTGTGGTGAGACCCTCGGGGGCAGGCCCGGCGCAGGGGGAATCCACTCGAGAGCGTGTCTGTTCTCCTCCCCTCCCCCACCACTCCTGCTTTCATTGTTCGAAGCAGTTTCCTTTGGAAAAGCAATAAAGTTCTGGAACCCTCCCTCCGTCAAACCAAAATCTAACACTGCTTCAGGACCTCAGCGGCTGGAGGCGGCTCACCCGGCGGAGGGCGGCCAGGCTCTGTGCAGACTCTGGAGGGCCATGCAGGTTCATGAGTTCAGAGAGCAAAATCCCTGAGGAGGCCTTAGAAGAGTTCAAGTTCCCTGTGACTAAAGCAGCTTTGCAGATTGGTCAAACGCCTTTGCTTTGCTCTGACAGTGAAGAGGAAGGATGGTGTGACTCAGGAACTAGCCTCAGCAACGCTGCCGTCCAAAACATCATTTTTGGAACAGAGAAGAAAGGGCACCACTCTCAGCGTCCTCTCCCGTGTGATCTGAGAAAGCCCAGGTGAATCCTTCCCTCCGGAGGCCCCTGGGGCAGGAGTGAACAGCCGGGGCCTGTGGACACACCCAGCAGTGAAGGCGGGACCTCCAGCTGGACCCCGTGCAGGGCTGCAGCAAGGCAGCCTGCTCCCCAAGGAAATGACACACGGGAGAGAGGAGGGAGGGCGGGGGAGACATGCGGGCAGGAGGGAGGAGGTGGTGCGAGGGGCGGGAGGGAGCGGAGGCGCCCAGGAGCTCGCTCCCCGCTGGCAAACTCCCAAACTCCCAACCCGCCTCTCCTCAGGATCAAAAACTGGAGACCTGGCAGAGCAAACAAAAGCTACAGGTTCTGACAGCCCAACAGCCCTAGCCGAAAACACACCTCATCCCGACCTGCCAGAAAAGAAAAACAAACAAGAGAATTTACAAGGTGAGAAGAAAACCTGGAATCTCCACGTTACCTTCTGTCAAGTGAGAGGTCACGATGGCCAGATCAGGGTGAGGCCTCTGGAAAGGCGCGAGCAGAGCGCCCGGCCACTGCCACCGCCCTGCGGGGCTCCGGGCTCGGGCCACAGTGGGCAGACGAGGCCCGGCCTGGGCTAGGCCTCCCGCTATCACGCACGGCTGCACGCCAGCGTCTGGAGACGGTGAGGCCCCACTCGCTCCTGTGCGACCGACCAGAGGCCATGCAGGCAAAGCATGACAGGCAAAGCAGGACAGGCGGCCGCGGGAGCCACAGTCCTCACACCTCCGTCAGTCACTGCAGCAGTCTGGTGGGGCCTGTTCTGTGCAACCTGCTGGGTCTGACGATGGTAAGAACTGACTGGGCCACAGAGAGAAATAAAAGGCTCCTCGATTGCCGAGGAAGAATAAAACTGTGTCTATGCATAGGTGACATGATTTATGGAGAGGCCTAAGGCATACCTGATCCAGAGGCATCACACGCACGTACGCACACACCACTGCAGGGCATACCAAGATCAATGTGCAAAAGTTAACTTCAGCTCTATACACTGCCAATGAGCAAGCCAGAAATCAAACTAAGAAATAATTCCATTTATAATGGCATCAAGAAGAATGAAACTTAGAAATACATTTAGCACAAGAGGGACAACACTCGTACCTCAGAAACTCACAAAAATCTAAAAAAATTAAACAAACAGAAAAACACCCAAAATTCATAGCTTGAAAGATGTCAAGGAGGGTTACAGCGTGCTCACACCGACGCTGATGTCGGCCAGCACAGCCTCGTTCCTGTCCCAATGACATCGTTACAGAAGTCGTCGAGTTCATACACAAATTCAGAGAAGAGCGAAGTAAGCCTGAAAAGGACCAATTGGAGGGCTCCCACCGTCTCACTCAAAATTTGCCACGAATCTGCAGTAACCAAAACCGCGTGTTACCAGCATAGAGACCGATGGGACAGAGTCCCGAGCCTGGGAATAACCCAACAGCAAAGGGCAGTCGATTTTCAACAGTCAGCCCTGAAACTCTCCTTCCACAAAGGTGTTGGGATAGCTGAACATTCACTCATGCAAAAGAGTGAAAAGAATGAAGCAGGATTCCCTACCTCACATCACACATGCTAATTCGAAATGAAGGATTTCAGTGCAGCAGCTAAACTGTGAGACTGTAAAACAGACGCAGGACTGTGAGCTACCTGGGTCTCAGCGACGACTGCAGAGCACAACCGCTGCACGGAGGGACAGTGGACGCTTGCGGCCGCCAGCACGGGACTATCTGTCCTCCGGGGCGCCAGCAGCAGTGATGACCCCCCAGCAGAAGACATTTGTGGATTTTATCGTGTAGGTGCCAATGCGTGTGTATATGTGAATCTAGTTCCTAAAATACGTGACGTGCTCTTACGTTTCATAATAAAAAGACCAATAACCCAATGTTTAAACAAGCGAAGGATTTCTCCAAACCACGCAGCCTGCGGTCTCGCCTGACCTGGGGCAGGGACCCGAAGTGACCCCTTGTGCGCCAGGCCGTGGAGGCCTGCCAGAGAGGCAGGGGCTGAAGGAAGCAGCGCTGCCTGCATGGAAAGGCCTGGAGACACATGTGCCATGTGCGCCCTGCTGACCAGGGTGTGTGAGCAGATGGCCCAGCCCAAGGTCCCGGGGACCCACTGAATCCTGAGCCAGACTCATGCAGAGTACCCCAGAGCGGCCAAACCAGACAGCGGCCCCCCAGAGTCCCTGGCAGAGCAGAGCCCTCCTGGGCTGGACCCTGAGACCATGCACGACAGTGACTGCATCACCAGGAGGAAGCCTGTGGACCGGCGAGGGTCCAGCCACCCATGAGAGGCTGGCAGCGAGCCGCAGTTCTCAGCCTGAGGTGGGGGCCTCAGAATGCAGCTCTCCTTCATCAGTCCCGGTGGACACCCTGCACCCCTGTAACCACCCAGCGCCTGTAACCACGGCGCCACGGCAGGGCAGGGGCTCCCGGGACATTGCTGGAGTTGGCCGAGGCCCCGCCCCCCACAGCACCCTCCAGGCGCTGCAGGACTTTCACGGCAAAGCTTGACCCAGACACGCCAGGAGGATGCACCTTTTCCAGCGCCTCGTGGAGGCAGTCCCCTGTAATGCCACATGCGCCAGTATTTGCATCAAGTGACCTCTGCCTTCAGAGTGCCAGGGGCCCAGGCACAGGGTCACGAGCACAAAGTAAGCACGTGTGCCTTCGGGGCCCGCCAGCCCCTGCAGACCGGCCACGGCGCCCACCGCTGGCAGGTGCCAGCACCTACCACAGTCCTTTACGAACGGGTCATCGCCGCCACAGGATGTCCCCGGCCGGTGCTGGTGGGGAGGCACTGAGCTGGGACCCCCATGGCAGAGACCAAAAGGGCCTGCATGCTACACCCCAGCCTGCCCCTGCGCCCCACCCATTTCCGGTAGGCAGAAGCGTGCTGGGGCCCGAGTCGGGCCAGCCTCGGCACTGGCTCGGCCAAGAAACGAACCAGCTGTGGTCAGCCTGGGAGCAGCAGAGGACGGTGGTCACCCCCTGAGCTCTCACCACCCACAGCTGCACACCCATGACCTGCCTGCTGCTTTCTGCACAAGCCCTGCCAGTCTCTTCCCCCTGGGGCCACCACAAAGGAATTTTTAACATGCAAATCCCATCAGCCTATTCCCTGCTCAAAGCTCCCCAACAGCTTCCCACCGCCTCAGCACCCCCCACCGGAGTCCAGCAAGGTGACCTCTCTGCTTTCTCCCTCCTCGCCTCTTCGAACACTGGCCTCCGTCATCCCAGCCGGGGCCTCTCCGGGCCAGCCCCTCCCCGGCTGGCTCCCCCACGCATCCGGCTCGGCCGACACCGCCTCTCCTGGCCTCCCCTCCGTGCCTGCTCCCGCAAGCTCCCTCCACAGCACACGTGCTAGTGACATTACCTTCCACAGTGCCACACCCCTGGCCACCCCCACAATCCAGGCTGATGTCGCTGGCCCCCGAGAGTGGGGTCAGGCATCCACCCCCACCCCAGGGACGCTAGGACACACCAGGGTTCCCGGCTGGGGGACCGCTCCCCAGCATTAACACGCCTCGGGGCTCACTCGTCCGCAGGGCGAGTGCCGGCAGTGCTAGCCTGCTCCCTGAGGCCAGGTGGCTGGCTGGGCCAGTCTCTGAGCTGCAAGGGGTGGACACCGCACTGTCCACACAACTCTGCAATGAAGCAGTCTCACAGTCCAGCACACACGAGGTACTGGCCACTCGCGGTGCAACCGACACATTTTCACTTTCCTATTACACGACAGAGGTCGAGAGCAGGTGAGGCACCAGTGCCTGGAAGTGAAGAGAGCACGGATCCAAACTCTGCCCTGGGGAGCCCCGTGGACGGTGGCTGGGGAAACCCGACCAGATCATTCCCTCCCTGGTGACTCACGTCTCGAACACACAGACCCAGATTTCAGAACCAGCAGGCAAGATGGCCGAGAGTGACCCACACAGGCGCCCCAGCACGAAGGCACTGAGCCCGGAGCTAATGTCTGACCACACAACCAAAATCCTGTCCCCCGGGATCTGAGCAGCTGTTTTGCAAAGAGGTGGCACAGCGCAGGACTCAGTCACATTCTTCCTGCAGGCTAGCTGGCCGTTCCCACTGTCAGCCTGGCCCCCAAGGACGGCAGCCCCTCGGGAGTCGGCGCGCCCAGATGCTCAGCCTCCCTGCAGTCAGAGCCCTGTGCTGTGACAGCAGTGAGATTTCCAAGGTAACCGAGGACAACAGAATGGAGCATCATGGCCCCGGAAGGAAGCAGATTAAAGTTTAATACATAAGAGTCAACATCCAATTTATTTTTAAAACCCTGTGTCTACCAGAGCCAAGTAAGCGAGGCAGGCTGGACGCTGTCTGAAGGGGGGGGTCCAACGATACACATGGACACCCCAAGTGTGCACGCAATTGTTCCCTATTTGAGAATATCTCTAAGTGCCCAGAGACTCAAAGAAACTGAAACTGTCCGGGCACCAGCTTACTTTGCAGGCGTCCGCATGGGCCCACTCTCCCCACCGCTCCCCAAACACAGGCCGTGCCCAAAACAGCTCGCCCAGGGAACACGACCACGTGAACGCTTCTCGGCAGTTTCCATTCACCTGCTCTGATGTGACAAGCGGTAAAAAGGTGAGGTGGGTGGTAAAAAGTGAGATGGGTTCAAGGCTGCCCAGAAGAGCTTCCCGGATCCCTCCACAGGTGACCGCCACCCTCAGCCCAACCCCTCTGTGAATGACCCTGGCTAGAGCTGTCTGCCGGGTGCGGGGCCGTGGGACGCCGGGCCGGCCCTCGGCCGCGGACAGGTGTCGCCGGACTGCGTCGCCGACGAAAAGGAAGCAATGCTAGCTCCCCACCCAAGTTCACACCGTGAGCAAGTCACTGACTGGGCAGCGACTCAGAGTTCAGCCTCGTGAGGAGAAGGGAAAGCAGCAGTTCCTGAAAGCAGCTGGACTCGAGTTCAAACTCCAGCGCTCCTCCTCACGCTGTCACCATGTCCGCGAGCCGTCCCAGTCCAGCCTCCGGCGGACGGAGGGTGTGACAGCCCTGGGCGTGCACTCCGACGGCAGGCCCCGGGGGCCACCCACCGTGCTGGAAATGGCCCTCCCTGCACCTCGCCACAGCCAGGTGAGAGGCTGTCATGAGCCCCACTCTCCAGTCCGGTTTCCGTAAGAAAGCAGATGCTTACTTAGAACCAAACATGGCTCATGGGCAGCCAGAGCTGGAACAAGCCTGGGAGGAGCCCCTTTCTAGGGGAGACTGCCGGGAGGAGCCCCTTTCTAGGGGAGACTGCCGGGAGGAGCCCCTTTCTAGGGGAGACTGCTGGGAGGAGCACGTTTCAAGGAGAGACTCCCAGAAGGAGCACCTTTCTACAGCACCTTTCTAGGGGAGACTCCCGGAAGCAGCACATTTCTAGGGATCCAGTACCCACTCTCAGAAAGTGAGCCACCTTCCAGGTGATCTGGAAGCCCCGGCTCACCTGTCCTACGTCACTGAGGGAATTTGCTTACCAGTAAGACCGGGAATGATGTCAACATTTTCATTTCTGAAAATGAAAAATGAGGGTACAGACGGGCAAGGGGCCTTTCAACGTGAGGCTCCTCTTTACCCGCCGGGCAGCGAGCTCCGGGGCCACCTACTCGGCACCCAAAAGGGCTTTGGAACTAGAACTGTAGGCGCAAGTTAATCAGCAAACGTACCCCCGATTTAACGCCATTCCTCTCTGCTGGGCTGACCCTCCCCAGCGTCCTTCACATCTGGCTGACAAGCAGCCGGGAGACACACGGGGAAGCCTCCTTTCCCCGGCGGCCAGGCCTTTCTGGCCGTCCTCTCGCACAGACATCACTGAGGGTGTGTTTTGAAATCACCGTGAAAAAATGTCCTCTTGCCTGTCAGCCAGCACTGCTGAAAAAACGGCGACCCGTCTCCACCTGCCTGGGGCAGAGGCAGCACTTGAGGCCTTACTGATGGGGGGTCACGTGTCCAGGACCACAGAACCGGAACAGAGGTGCCAGCAGAGCCCATGACAAAAGGGGGGGGGCCGGGGGAGGCTGGAGGGAGCTCCCAGCACCCAGCCCTCAAGGCCGGACCTGTTACTCTGGATTTGGCCACGACTGCTTATGGCTGCGAGGAAGGACACTTCCCCTCAGGACCAGTTCAGCTGTTTTCCTCAGGCCATTCCCAAGCGCAGGCTCCCGTGGACACAGGGCCACCCTCCTTGCAGCTCTCCCTGACCTTCTTCACTCCACCAGCCTGCAACACCCCATTTTAAGGCAGTCACTTGACATACTGGCCGGAGAGGTGTCTGCAGCCGGGCGGGGCGCAGGCTCTCACGGTCGCCCTGGGCCCTAACCTGCCGGAGCCCCTCCCGGCCCGAAGGGGTGCCCGGCTGGCCCGGGCGCGGGCGGGAAGTGGGCCTGCGACGGGCCTGCCCCCACCTGCACCACAGGGCGGGCCGTGGCCGCCGGATCTGCCCCGCGCCCGATGCTCGGCCCGGGGTTCCTCCCCAGCTTCTCGCCGGTGACCGCGCCCGGGAAAGCAGGCCTTTCCGGGGGGTGGGGGGCGGGGAGCCGGGGCGGGCGAGCCCCAGGTGAGACGCAGGTGACCCGAGG
>NW_004567121.1:38080351-38097398 GCF_000260355.1 Condylura cristata
CTGCCGGGCGGTGCGCGGCCCTGGCGCCTTCCCCGAGCCCGCTGGCCCTGGGGGTCCCTGTCAGTCGCCGGAAAGGACCCTAGAGCCAGTGCCCCGGTCTGCTTGGGGTCACCCAGTCCTCACCGCCTCGAGGCGGGGAACGGGACGGCTCTAGCGGCAGAGAACGTGGCGGTGGCCTCCAGGGCCAGCCCGGGCGGGGCGGGGGCAGGGGCCGTCGGGGCGCTGGGCAGGAGCCTGGGGGGTGACCGCTGTGGTGGAGACAGACTCGGCTGCAGTGTCCCCCTGTCCCTCAGTGGAAACGAGCGCGGCTTCGGTGCACCTTGAACAGGAAACAGAGAAATGGTGGTGACACAGAGCTGGGGCGTTGGCGCCCGGGCTCCTGGACAGCGGCGTTTCCCGAGCCGAATGCGGGCTTTCTCATTACTCAGAAATAGGGTCCTAGGCCGGGCCCAGCCGCAGAAGATGGCAGTGCACCAACCTGGGTCCTTGGAGGAAGTGGGGGGCCCAGCGCCTGTGTGGGGGAGCCAGGAGAAGGAGCTTTCCTGCAGGGTTTCTGGGAGGACGTCTCACACATCGGGCCCAGTAAAGAGCTGGAACAACGACAGGTTTTCATTTAACAGCTCTTAAGGAAACTCTCACCCGTATTTAAAAAACCGGGCAGCTCGGAAGACACCAGTCCCATAAAATCACACCCTATAACTCTCCACCAGGCATGTGGCATGGTTTCTGTAGCCGCCAGCAATAAAACCAAGAGAAACTTTACAAAAACCTTTTGTGTATCTGAAACGGAGGAAGTGAAAGAGACATTGGAAATTGAATATTCCAGACAAAGGGTCTCCGTGGCTGCAGGACAGTGGGCCAGTCAAGCAATTCTTAAGCTCCCATGCAAGAAGTTTTATCTATATGAGGTGGCAGCAAGGGTCAGACATGATGTATGGCCCTTGGTATTTTAGTGGCCTTGCATGTGAAATGTAGATTTCAGAAATAGCTCTGCTACTGGGCAGCTTTTATTATGCACTAGGCCATATGTTACAATTTTAAAACTTGTAGCTCTTTGCTTCTTTCTTTTCCCCTCTTTTGGTAAATTCAGTGGTTTCCTCTATTTGCAACTGTCTACAACAGCAGGTCCTGCACATCATAAGTTATTTCCATGACTGTCACCGCCCCTACACTAGGCAGATTCTTTCCCCTGCTAGCTAGCTTTCCAACACACTTTTCTTTGTTGACATTGGAGAATATTCTGGATAACTTTTCAAGTCTCTAGAGTACCAGTCTTTATCAACCTGTGAGGATTCAAGAAGAAAAGTAGTGTTTTCCTTGCCATTTCCAACATGAACCAGATGGGTCAAGACTCCTTGTTCTGCAAGGAGACAGTTCAAGAGTGTGCTCTGCTCCCTCTTTACCTGAACCGATTTTTCTGAATATAATTATTCAGAGAATAATCTTCAGTAGCCCCCAAAAGAAGATCGCAAAGCTGCATTGCATTGCATTGGTGGAGAGCGGGTCACGACCAAGTCCGTTGGTTGAGTGAGGGGAGCATCTGAGGCGGAACATGATGGAACATGAAAACGGTACATTCATCCAGCCTTCCCTAAGGACCCCAGGAAACCTTACCCGGAGCAAAACCAAGCATGATAGCAAGGTCAGAGCAAAACATAGCTAATGCGTCTCTGAGATAAATAGAACAAGAACAAACCATTTCCAAGGCACATCAATAAAATGAATGTTGAATGTGGACCAAAAAAACACACCTGTACGCATTTGTTAATGCACGAAGCACACGTTGATGCCAACACTACAGGCCTGTCCTTCCTCACCCGGAGCTGAAAAATCCAACAAGCCCTGGAATGTTAATTTTAAAGATTACGCCAGCGGTGGTAAAACTGACCTGAAATGAACTGACACGAAGCTCTTTATAGTCTTGTTTATCCCGCTTCGTGTGAATATTTATAGTTTGCCACGAAATAGAAATGTGCTTGGCTGTGGGGTCTTCCTCCAGACCCCACTGATGTGACCCAAATCCGGAGTATGTGTGTGCTGCCTTTGTAAAAGCTGAAAAACTTGAAATTCAGCTCATATCTGGCCCCAGGATCTCAGAAAAGAGGGCTTAGGCATGTGTTATTTTAAAGAGAAAAGGAAAAAGAGGAATAAGTACAGAGGCAGATTTGCCCCTTCCAGGAAAGAGGAGAGAAACTCTGCTCTGACAATGAGACTGTGAGCAGCCCAGTGAGCGTGGCTGACAGCCCGTGTTCCAAAGGGACAGTCCCTCGGCCAGCAGCTTGGGCAGCAGAGATTTTTCACTCTCAGACTCAGGTACAAAATATGTTCTTAAGGCTGAGTTTCCCGGAGGCTTGGATGGCTGGACACCAGCCCTCACCAGAACTCTTGCTACCCATTCGTCGATGATTACTCCGGGAACGGGCAGATCTGTCCTGAATGGGACCGTGGTAAACACTGTCATACAATGGAAAAAAGAAAGAAGACGAATAACCCCAGCGGCATGACCACGTACACATCACCAGAAATTTCTTTTCCACAGCTTAACAACACTCTCGCCGAAGCTGCTTTGCTGCAGGGACCCGCTCACACCCAAAGTGGGAGGAGCTTCACTGCATTTACCTGTGATGCCACCTTTCCCCGTTTGGGGAGTGGGCGGGGATCAGCATCCAGACGCGATCTTACACGTGGACACTTCAGCTCTGGTGTCAGCCTCGCAGGCTGTGACTTTGGGTAAGTAAATTAACCTCCTTGGAATTTCCTCGTTTGCAAATCAGCAGAAACTGGGCTTTTTAATTTCCAAGTCTCCTTCCGACTCTGACATCCCAGATTCCATGACCTCAGTTTGATGTACTGTGGAAGCAGGAGGGAAATTGCCCGAGGCCAGATCGCTGCCGAAAATCTAATCAGTGGTCTTAGCCACCCGAGAATCCTGTTTCAAGAGCTAATTTTGTAGGTTAACTTTTGAGAGCGTTGTCATTTTAGTAAGCTGGTAGACTGAGATGACAAACTGAGTCTGAGCTGACTGCATAGTAAGACCCTTGAGGGCTCCTCATTTTTCAAATTTTGTTTTAACAAAGCAGTTTCTATAGGTCATACTTGGTTGCTACCTGCAAGACAGTTTTAGATATGTGAGATGTAATCTGTGCTCAAGCCAAAGCCAGTCTGAGCCGACTCCAGAGCGCTAACCTTCACATTTCCAGGAATTCTGCAAGCTCTTGTTTGTACTATAGAAGCAACGCCACAGAGGTGCTTCATGTCCCAACTCTACCTGCTGGGCACTTGAAGTGACCTGGAGCGTGAGTGTTTCCACCAGTGGAATTGGCAAATGCTAAAAATCAGGACTTTAATGTGTTTTACTTATCATCTAATAAAGTGAGGGAAAGTGGGGGAAATGCAAATTGAAGTCAAAAAATGTGCCCTGCCCCAGCTTTATATCATCACCGGGAGACTGCTGGGTACTTGCAAACTGTCCCCGAGTCAGGAGGTCGCGCCTGGCGAGTGAAGCCGCAACAGCACTCTTTAGGCCTCACTCACAGACATACAAGGTCGACCACCTTTCCCGTTGGAACCTTCTCACGTGTCAGTGACGCGAGGCCCTTCCCGGCTGACTGGATAATAATCCAACATGCATTCATAGTTCTCCTTTCCAAACTATGCTTGACGCAAGCGCGGTGGGCTGTGAAGACAAAAGCCCAGCAGTAGTGAACAACTGCGTTCTCTGAAAATCAATTAGCTCCACGGAACTTACAATAGAGTATTGTGGAATTTGTCACTCGTAAAGTGGGCACTGCGCTCCCTTTCTCTCTGTGAAGATGAAGCACCTGCCCCCTGCCTACGCCCGTAGACTACGCCTGTCCACCTTTTCTTCAGAGACGAGGCTGTCAGTCATTGACCATCCTCTTCTGGGTAGAGCTGTGTCTCCCTGCTGTGCGGTGGGGCGTTTTGTCCTGGCAGCTCTGAGTCACGCCTACGGGGTCAAGCCCATGCGGGATAAAATCTCGCTGAGTCGCGCTACGCACACAAAAGCAACTTGTGTTAATCAAATCGTCTTAGAGTAATTAAGAAAATGCCATTTGCTGTCTTCAAGTGCTCAGAACAACACAACCACATGCCAGCAGAGGGTGCGGCCTGTTTTAATGAAAAGGCCAGAGATGCTTAATGAACACATGTATTTACATAGATTTGGCTAAGCTTCTTAAAGAGCACTTGCAATAATGTAACTTCTTGGATCCAGTCACCTTCCCCTTGACTTAGACCCATGCTTAGATTTTGTGGGAACCCCGTTCTTTGCTGGCACAGCACTCCACCTGTCCTCACCGGAAGGCATGGCCCGCCCCCGACCACTGCAGGGGACCCAGGTGGCCTCAGCCCCAGTCTGTCAGAGGCTCCACCCAGTTTCTGTGACCCTTGCCCTCCCTGCCCTCCCCCAGCCACTGATCGCTGACCCCGGGATGGGCAAGCTGTGGCCCGGGGTCCCCATTCGGCCTGCAGCCTGATTTCATACTGCCCTTGAGCCACAAACAGTTTTGACATTTTTCAAGGTTAAGAAACACCAAAAGAAGAAGACTGTTTTGTGACATGAAATTCATTCATGCACTCGCCAAGTTGTCCCAGCACTCGGCCCCACGTGCATCCCGGTGGTGGGAGAGTTTCTGCCAGCCACACCGAAGCCCGCCAACCCCAACCGGTCAGTGTCGTCTGGCCCTCTGCAGAAAGGTTTGCCGTCCTCATTCTAACTGCACGGAGCTGCTCCTTTTGCCCAGCTCAGAACTGTCTTGTGCAGCATGAGGGGAAGTCACGCTTCCAGCTGCCTTCCAGCTCTGTCTTCTCCGGGTCAAGGCCTCCCCAGCCCCCAGGCCTCTCCCAGGCGTCCCCACTGGCCACTCACTGCCCCGCACCTCCCTAGGCACACGTGGCCCCCCGGCCTTGCAGCGGCCACCAGTTCCTCACCGCGCACCCCTGGCCCAGAACACTCTGCCGCTCGTGCAGCTTATGAACTTCTGGGCGCTCTTGGGAGCCAACCAAAGCTCCCTCCAGGGATCACTTTTGAACCCTCGAGGCCAAGTCCACTGTCTCCTCCTGGCCAGTCCCAGTTACCGTTGACCTTTCCAGAGCTGCTGGTTGGAAATAGGTGAGGTACCGTCTTCGCCTCTTCAAAGGCTGCCCAGGCCCTGCCCTTCCTCCCTGCCATGCCTGTCCCCTTCCTAATGGTGTCACTGTCGGGTGAGACATGGCGTCGGCCAAAGAGAGTCAGAGAGACGAGGGAGAAGCTGAGCTTCCGGGATGGGGCCTCGCGGGGGCCGGTCACGTGTGAAGACGCGTGAAAACAGAGGGAATTCAGTAAGTGACCAGACAAAAGTAAAAGAACCCAGAAGAGGATAAGGATCAAAGAGCCAAAAGCAAATGACAAAGACGAGAAAGGAAACAAAAGCAAAGGACGTCCGTGGGGCGCAGTCAAGATGGGGGTGGCTGGTGACCTGCTCCCGGCGAGGCTGCAACGTGAGGGCCCCCGCCCCCAAGCTGCTCTTTCTGTGTCTGGCCGGGAGACGGGCGCCTGCGAGCTCAGCTGCTGAGCGCTCGCGCTCCAGGGCAGCCCCAGCCCAGCCGCGGGCACCCCGGGGCTGGTGGGCCACAGAGCCCCGACCTGTGGGCCGGCCTCTGCTGGAGCGCGGCCCCAGGAGCCTGATTGCACCTGCGGCCTGAGAGCCCGTGTCCAGGGCCCGCAGTGGACAGATACCCGGGCACGTCCTGCCGGGAGCGACATTCCGATTCAGGCGAACTCGACAGCCCCAACGGGCCTTGATGAGACCAAGGCTGTGTCCGGTCCCGAGACCGCAAGTTGCCTTGGTGTCCAGGTGCCGCGTAAACGGTCCACTCTGTCGGGGCCGCTGCGCTGTGCGGCTCGGCGACACCCCATGTTTACTACCCACTCGACGCTGAGCTACGGCGCCGCGGGGGGCGAGACGCAGGTGGCCGCTGTTACTCAGCCTAGGATCTGCTGGAGAAAGGCGGGGAGAGGGCACGGCCAGAGTCACAGCCGGTGCGCGCCGGAAGGAAGGAAGGAAATAGGGTCTGAGCATCCCTGGGTCAGGGAGGGCAAGAGCCAGGCCCCCTCAAGGAGGTGGTGCCAGCTGAGCTCGGCGTGAAGAGAAGGGGCAGCCGGGCCGGTCCCCCAGGACGGCAGCGGACAGTGGGCACGGGGACGGGCGGCGGGGGCGGGGATCAGGGCAGGACGCCCGAGCCGCGGGAAGGCCGCGAGCCAGAGCAGGGATGTCAGCCCGTGTGGCAGGCCGGGCGCATGCCGCCGAGGTGGGGAGAGCCAGCGCTCCAGGCAGCAGGAGGCCGGCAGGGCCCGCTGGGCTGTTAGTCCGCCTCCCTCAGGCCCTTCGGCTCGTCCGCTGGACCGGGCCGGACCAGAGTTAGCCGCGACTGACCCGGAAATGCCCCTGCAGGACCGGCTGCCCACGCGGACTTGAAGCACATTCTGATGTTTGAAAGAGGAAGCAGGTCCTGCGTTCCTGTGCCGCAGAGGGCCCCGCGGTCACAAGGCCCGGAGCGCTGAGGCTCTGAGGTCACGGGATGTGCAGGAACACGACAGACGGGGTGGCTGCGGGCCCCCCATCCCGGGGACGCGGAGGGGAAGGCGGTGTCTGCAGGGCCCAGAAACGGCTGCCCTGGGAGACGTCCCGCAGGCCACGGGACGGGAGCTGCAGGCCCCCGCGCCAACCTGGGGCCGTGGCTCAGTGCCACGCGCCCAGAACCACGTGTCCGTCAAGTGTCCCTCCCACGACATTTTCTCCTGGCTCTCCAGCTGCTCTAATTAATTTCACTGTCACTGGTCACCAAGTCCGGAACAGGTTCTGTCCCTGCAATCCTATTGTCGTGACTCACCATCTCTGCAGCAGCGGCCTGGTTGAGAACATCTCACTCAGGCATGACCCTGTGAGCGGAGAGCAAAGTGGCGGCTGGCAGAACTCGCCCCCGCCAGCCCCGCTGCATGACCCTCCTCGCCGCTTCCCCTCGCCCAGCACGGCCTGCTGCTAAGTCCGTTCCCACCAGGCCCTCAGGCCAGTGTGGTCTGCGCCCTGGGGTGGCCACCAGCTCCCTCACCAGAGATCCCTGACCAGAGGCCCCGGCTCAGAAGCATTTCATGGCCTGCCTGCCTGCATGTGAGAATTTCTGGGAACCCGTTTGAAAATCCAGGTTCCGGAAGGCCCGATGGTGGAACTGAAACAGCCGCTGGGGGACTGGCCTGGAGATGGAGCCTCCGAATGCCTGCGCTGGGGTCTAGAAAAAGCAGGTTTGGGAAGTCAAGCTGGCTGGTCAGCGCCTAGGCGCTTGGTTTCTTCACCGGCGCGTGGGGGGGCCGACCTGGGGAAGGGGTCGTGAAGCTCTCTGGGGAACCACTTACAGAACTGGGATCTGAGAGCAAAAGCCTCCCCGGGGATCTGAAAGCACCCACTGCTCATTCTGAAAGTGGCCGCTGCACTCGGCCCGGCCTGGCTGTAGGACTCGCAGCTGGGGGCCTCTCCTGCCCCGGCCCCTGCCCATGTGGACACTTCCTCAGCCCTGTGCATCCCCAGCGTCTCTCCTGGGAAAGGGCTGTGAGCTGTCCCCACGGCGGGCCTGGCGCTGAGTTTAGCCCTGGGCCCCGGGGTGGACATCACCTCTGATGGCCAGCCCCGCTTTCGTCCCCCAGGCTCCTTTGCCTGCGGCTGTTTTTAAACCAGGGCCACACCCTGGCTGCATGTGCCCCGGGGTCCCCTCCCTTCCTCCTGGACCCCCCCACCCTGTTGGAGTTCTCAGCCAAAGCTGACTCACTCTGACGCTGCGTCGCATTCCGGTGAGTCCCACTTGCAGACGCCAAGAAGGGAGCCGAGCCGTCCCCACCAAGCTCAGAGCACAGCTCTGGGCCCAGCCTGCATGGTCCTGTCCTGAGCCTCCGCCGGGCCCGGCGGGACGTGGCAAGACGGGCCCTAGCCCACCTTGGACGGGACGGGAGACACACGGGCCCGGGGTGGGGAGGAAGGGCCGGACCATCAGGTCTCAGGCGTTCACCCCGGGGCTCCGGGAAGCCAAGAGCTCCTCTCACATGCCTGGAATCCTAGCAAAGGCGCTGATGTCATACCAGAGGGGACGATGGACTCCTTGGGGACGAGGAGGGGCCGGAGCCCAGCTGACTTGCAGCCCTCACCCTGCCGTCGGGGTGGCGGGAAGGCTGAGGAGCCCTGTGTCCCCAGCCAGGCCTCCTCCCTCAGCCTCAGGGCCTCGCTCTAGGGGCCGGGAGAGCCGTCTCTCAGACACTGCAGCCCAGAGGTCTTTCTAAACGTGGCCCTTGAGGACACATATCTGTCGCAGCAGCACCTCTCTCAGTGGCCCCTGGACTCCGGGAATCAAACCCAAACCCATGGCGGGCCACAGGCACTTCTGTCCACCCTGAGTCTCCGGACAGCCCGGTGTCCCCCCAAGCCTCCCGGCCACCGGAGGTGCCACCGCTCCCCTCCCCCAGCCCAGCAGGAGGCAGCACGACACCCACAGTCCCCGGTGCCCCGAGCTGAGGGCAACAGGGGAGGGCAGGCTTCGAGGAAGAAGGAGCAGTCAAGACCCTCGGGTGCCGCAGGAGGGCACCCTGAGGGGCGTCCCCAGAGGAGCCACGGGGTGGGGGTGGGGGGCAGCCCGGGCCGTGGTGGCGCCTGAAGGTGCAAGGCCAGAGGGCCCAGCTGGCGCGTGGCTGTGAGCCCAGGGCAAGCTGGGCCGGCAGGGCCCGGCGAGGGAGAGCCCAGCGACCACCAGCAGGAGGCGGCCATCCAGGGGGACAGGCTTTCCCACCCACCAGGCCTCCGCTGCTGCACTTCGGGACGTGGGGGGCCGTGGCGGCACAGCCGGGCCCCTGCGCCCGCCTCTTCCCCGCCGAGGAGGCGCTCTGCTCGTCTCTGCCCACCGAGCTCCTGCACCCCTCAAGACGGCTCAAGGCCCTTGAGCTCGGACCACGCCCGGCCCGCTGAGCTGGCCTGTCTCCAGCCGCGCACCAAGGCGGACTGTCTGGCCCCGACTCGCTTCGGTCTCCAAGGTGAGGCTGCGGCCTGAAAGGGGCATCTGGCCTGTGTTTCTTTCTGCTTTGGATCTGGAGGCCTAGCATTTAGTAGTGCTTCAAATACGTGCATTTTCGCCTTGGGGTGCTGCGCCCTGGGGCGGGAGCTCCCCGGCACCTCCTACAGTGGCCCTGGTGCTGCAACAGCACAGAGAAGCCTCTCCTGCCTTCAAAATGCCGACTTTTCCGTCCCGTGCTGATTCTCAGCCTTGGGCCGCTCTGAAAAAACAGACCCCTGACTTCTGTCCCCGTGTCGTGATGGAGGCTGGGGATGGAAGGTGTCAAGTAGCTTCCCACAGGCGAGCCCCTCAGAAGAAGCCTAGCAAGCACACTCTCGCCGCGGGGCGAGTGCTCCGAGGGATCTCGAGATGGTCAGGCGGCCAGCTCAGGGCCGCTGGCTGCCGGTCACTCGCCCCCTGGCAGTCCCAGCCGCGAGTGCGCGAGGGGCGTGCTCCCCCGGCTGGCGCCGTGTGGGCCGGCGGCTGCCCCGTTGCCGCGCTGAGTGACGCCACCGGGCCAGGCCGGGCTGAGATGAGAGGCCCTGTCCGCGAACTGGCCATGCAGTGCGCGACACAGGCCGAGCGGTGAGTCGCTGACCACAGCCACTAAAGCTGAGGGCAGCAGGGCCGCGCGGGTCCTGGGTCCCGGGTCACGGCTCATCCTGGGGAGGCCCAGCTCCAGGGCCTGCGCGGCGCTGGCTGGGGAAGGCCGGCTCGCGGAGGGCCAGCTGGCCCGGAGGGCTGCGGCTCTGCCCTGGCCACCTTCCCCCTGACTGTGGCCTGTGGCCCTGAGAGCTGAGTCCCCTGAAGAGGGACACGCTACAGGTGCGTGGTCCAAGCGGCTCCCGGCCTCCGGCTGGCCAGGGCCAGCAGGCTCCGGCCGGGACGTCTCTGTGAGGAGGACATGAGCTCAAGGCCTGGCCCCGCCGCTTTCCCGAGCCCATCAGCCTTGTTCCCTCCAACTCCCCCTGAGCACCAGGCTGGCCAGGCCTCTCCTGCCCCTGAGCGCCACTGTCCTTTGTCGCAGAGTGCTTGTCCCCAAGGTAATCGGGGCGGGAACACCCTCCGAAGCCAGGGACACCCCTGTCTCCTGCTTGTCCCACTTGGGGCCACGGGCATCCTGAGTCCTCGGGGCCTGGGGCACCCTGCTGCCTGCTGGGCGAGGGCCAGGCGTGGGCCGCCACCTGCAGCCACGTGCGGAGGAGAGAGGTCGTTCTCCTAACCCGAATGAGCACGTCCTGTCCGTCACCACGGTGGAGAGGGGCAGTTGAAGTGTTTCATCTGGGCTGAGACTCCCCTGCCAGTGTCTCGACGTGGATTCCACACGTAGCCACGCCAGCCTGGGGCGGTGGGGGTGTGTGGGGGGCGAGGGGGTGCCGTCCTCTCTCCAAGTGAGCGCCGATGGAGCTATTTCATGGGACCGTGGCCCCCAGGCCGCCCAGCCAGGGAGGCGCAGGTCCCCTACACGTTAGGTTGGGGAGCAATCCTCTGCTTGCCTTGGCGGTTGGCCTGGACTGGGCAGAGGCGTCCAGGGGAGGGAGGCAGAAGTGACCTCTGGGCCAGGCGAGCACTGGAGGGAACATCGCGCGTCCCGACTGAGCACATCTGGGCCCGTCGCTGCCCGCTCCGCTCTCCAGCGCACGTCAAAGGTTTCATCCTGCTGGGCGTTCTCCCCAGTGGAGGGGGTGCTGCCCCCTCACCGCCCTGTCCCCCAGCCCTGGGTGGGCACCGAAGTCCCCGGCAGTGGGCCCTGCAGAGCGGCGAGTCTCCCGCCCGGGGCTGTGCAGGCGCCCGGTGGCTGATGTCTCAGTCCCACCATCACCCTCGGGGGATGGGGGAGGGGCGCAGGACCCCCGGGTCGGGCTGGTGGCTCAGACGTGGACACTCGCTGCCCTCCAGACTCAGGACCCCGTGTGCCCGGTTACTAGGGTGCGACCGGGAGGAGCGCCCGGCACCGGCTCGCGGGGTGCCCCTCAGCTGGTCCCAGTGCCGTGCCCGCTCTAACAAGGCGTCGCACACCGCTGTTTTGTTTGAAACGTTCCGCGTTTGATCCGACGGTTTAATACAAATACTTGCAGTCAACCTGCAGGAACACGGCCGCCGCCGCAGCTGTCCAGAGATTTCTTCCCCACTGGCCACAGGCCAGGACAGGCGCACGGCGCCGAGGGCCCAACTGGCTCTTTCCAGAAGCGGGGGGAGCTCGACCTCGGGGAGATGGATCAGGACCGTTTCAACCAGTTGATGAATTGCCGGAGAGGGCCCAGTCATTAAAACTCTCCGCGTGCTGGGGCCGAGCCGGCCGCTGCCCGTGGGACCTGCCTGCCCCTGGAGGCCGCGTGCAGGGGAAAGAGATGGGACAGGGCACAGAAAGCCCCAGTCTGGGCCCCAGTTGCATCGGGGAGTGTCCGCGGCACCCCGAGGCCCCTCCATAGTTGGACTTTGTGAGCCCCACAGCTGAGCAGGGCGGGGGACGCTTCCATCTGCTGTGCCCCACCATCTTGGGGCTTGGGCAAAACCAGGCAAAGCCAGGGTCCGGCACCTGGTGGGGGCTTCTGTGTAGACCGGCCTTTACTTTCCCTCTCCTTGCTGACTTTGTTGGGTTCAGACCAGGCCAGGACAAAGGATGCCCCCACCCCATTGGGTAGCCGCGACTAAGGCAGGGCTCCACTCACGGAGTCTGAGCCCCTCCCCATTCTGGTAGGGCTGTTAGGACGTCCCATGGCTGTCTTCTCCCCAGCCTTGGGGAGCCCTGCTCGTGAATGGGAAGCGACACCCGGAGCTGCTGTCTGGACTTGCACTGAGCTGGAATAGTGGCTGAGAGGCCATGTCGCCCCAAGTCCTACCGTCTGTGAGTGGAAAGCCAGGGTTGGGTGGCCCCAGCTGCTGGGGTTTGATCTTCTCCACGGGGATCCAGAGAGAGGCCACATTCCGATCCCCAAACCACTCATCAACCCAAGGGGGGTCTGCTCCTCGGCCTAGGGCTGCCCTGCTGGAGAGGAGGCAAGCAGGGAGAAGGCGGGTCACCCAGCAGGGGAGGCTGCCCGGAGCAGGGAAAGCGGCTCTGGGGGTGTACCTGCTCTCCACAGCAGAGCCCGCTGGGAGGGTGCAGCCTGGCAGTCTCAGAGGGTGCAGACAAGTGGGGAGCCCTCTTATTTCCTAGTTAAGCTTCAACAGGTGCAGGTGCAGTAAACAGGTACCCCCAACCAGGCCGGCCTGGCCCCAGTGCCACCCCGAAGGTCCAGCAGCCACTCAGGTCTCGCGCTGGGTTTGACTCAGTCACTGCCAGGCCTTGTCTCCTCCTCAAGTCAAGTGCCTGGACCCCCGACCAGTGTCCACCCTTTGCTCCCAAAGCCCAGGGATGCAGAGCTGCAGCGGAGAAGTGGCTGTTACCAGGGCAGTCGGAGGGGACCATGGGGACGGCCCTGGACGGGGCGTGTGGCCAGAACTAGGCAGGAAGGGAAGAGACCCCGGCAGGGGCCGGCCTCACCTCCCACAGCAGCGCTGACCCAGGGGCAGGAGGAGACGGAGCAGGCGGGCTTGGTGGCTGGAGAGGACCGGCAAGGGCCGGCAAGGGCCAGGCAGCGGCCTGCTGAGCCAGCAGCGCAGGAATCTCCGGCAGCCACCCTGGGGTGGAAGGACGGGAATCTGATGGGGCGGAGCCGGGTGGGTTCTTTCTCAGGAATTCTCCTCTAGGACTGGCAGCACCTGCCTGACAAGGCGCCGCCAGGGTCGAGGCCGAGGCTCAGGGGCGCCTGGGGCTGAGGGCGGTCCCTGCTCCCTCCGTGCCCGCCGGCATTGCCGGTGCTACCCGGAAGCCCAGGGCGGGCGGCTCCGGCGGGCACAGGCGCCAGGTCGGCAGTGTGGGTCTCGGAGCCAGGTGGTGGTGCTACCTGGGCCGGTGGCTGGGCGGGGCGCGGGGCCGCTGGGCAGCGCCACGGGCGGAGAGGCGGGAGCGTCCAGGCAAGCGGCGCAGGTGCTAAGGGCTGGACCTGGGCTGGGCCTGGGCTCTGGGGGCGGGGCCCTGCTGGTTTGAGGAATCTGGGGGCATCGGGCTGGGGGTGCGCGGAGCTCAGGATGGAAGGAAGCGTGGCTGGCCCGGGAGCCTCGGCTGCAGACAGCTTTTACATCTTTAAGGCTTTCAGAGAATCAGAGTCACAGGGATTGTCTGAGTGTGTAATTAGCTCCCGCGGTCTCAGTGGCAGCAGCCCAGGCCAGGAAGTGGACACCTGCCGCCTCAGCGCCCGGAGCCCCGCGCCCCAGAGCCGCGTGTGCATGTGTGTACGCAGGCCGTGGGCGGGCGAGAGCGGATGCGGGTGTGCGCGGCTCTCTGCCTTCGCACGCCGGGGTCCGGGCCCATGGACTCGGGCCTCCTGGGCCTGCCGAGGTTCCATGTCACCTGCCCAGAGACGCCGACTCAGGGGCCGTGAGCTCCACGCCCGGAAAGCAGGTGCACTGGAGCGCTGGGCTGGGTCACGACCACCGAGTTGGGGCTGGGGGAACGGGAGTCGTTCACCTGCCGCGTCAGCTCTCTACCAGTCACCGAGGTCCGCTCCGGGGGTCCCCAGGCCCTCCCGCGTGCCCCACGCACCCGGCGGCCGGCCTGCAGCCGTGTTTCTGGTTAGGAGCTGCCCTTGGGGACCTTCCCGACAGCCCCAGCAACTCTGTCCTGCCAAGGAGGGAGGGATGTTTTCCCCAAGGGGGGAGGTTCTCTATTTCCCGAGGATCAATTTCATGCTCTATATATTTTTATTCTGTCATGTGCTCATTAATCCTTTCACCCACGAGCTCTGGATTGTGTAGATGCTGACGGCTGCAGCCGGGGCGCGAGCCCAGCCGAAGCGCCCCCAAGGGTCCGGGGCTCCGCGAGCCTGGCAGCGCCGCAGTGCCACCTGCTGGCCTCCGTGAGCGCTGCACCCGTGGCGATTACAGGCTGCTGCTGGCGTCGCCTCTGACCGGCAGCCTGGGCTTTGCCCTCACCCCACCCAGAGAAAACAGGTAAAACAGGCGGGGCAGCACAGGCGTGGGCCTGGGAGACGGCGTGTTTACTGATCCTGCTGGAGGATCAGTGCTGAATGGACCTGGCCCTTGATCTCAGAGCTCACACCCGGGCCGGCCGGAGATGAGGGTTCAGGCTGGACTCTGGCCGCCGCCTGGAGCTCCAGGGCTGCTCTGCCCTTGCAGCTGAGGGACCTGGGCGAGCGGCTTCAGCTCCTCGGGGCTCGGCTTTTATGTGTGTCGGCAGGAAACAGCGCTGATAACTAGTCCCTGGTGTCTTTTTCAGAAGACATACTTGTATGCTGCAAAGTGCATAGGAGAGTCATTAGAAGGAAGCCGAACCTGCTGCTTCTGTGTAGTAACAGCTGGGCCGACGGAGCAGGAGCCCTGAGAGGGTCCGGGGAGGCTTCGCCAGCGGGAACGCGATTTCCCGGGGCTTGGGAGGGGGCGCAGAGGTTTCCTAGCCAAAGGGCAAGGGCCGCCTGGCGGGCGGACTGTCGGCGCCAGGCCCGGGACAGCGAGAGGCACGAGGGTGCGCTGAGGACCGCGAATAGCCTGGTCCGGGGGCACGAGGTGAGCGGTGGGCTCGCGACTGGACAGGGCTTGGGCGCTGCTCTGGAGGGGTCGCAGGGCTCCCCGGGGTAGAGTAGTTGCGGGGATGGGAAGGCCCGGCGGGCCTTGCCCCTCGCAGCGGCAGGCGACCTGCTCAGGCGGCTCCACACCACAGCCCGGCCCAGCAGGCTGTCCCCGTCCAGGCAGCAGGGAGCTGGGACCCAGCAGGCCGAGGCGGCTTGGCCAGGGCCGCACGGCTCAGGAGCCCAGCTGTCGGCCTCCGAGGCCCTCAGCCAGCTCCCGGGAACAGCAAGCGCACTGCAGGCTGGCAGGCTGGCGGCACAGGCGCCGGGGGCGCTGAGGCCCGTTTCCTGATCCTGGCCTGCCCGGGTTTAGGGGAGACAGGGCAGGCCAGGGAGTCCCTCCCCCTGGACGCGCTCCCTCGGCTGGGTCCCTGTAGTTAGGTTTCCCTGGTGACAGTGTCTCACCGAAAGGAAGAGAGCCCTGTTCTGCCCTTCTGGGAATTTGCCGGAAATAGTTTTGTGGATATATGTGTACTTAAAAGTGAATGTTAAAGCACGTTCAAATGGGGGCCTCCTTGGGGCCTGGGGGTTCGTCTAAGGTCTATCACCTCCAGGGCCTGCCCTGAGTCCGCTCCCGGCCAGGGCGCAGCAGACCCCTCCTGTCTCCCCGCTGCTCCCCTCAGCAGGGTACCTCATAGACTCACCTGTCCTGCTCCCCACTCTGTCTCTGGTGAATCCTCTCACCCCCTGCACCTCTGGCCTGCACCCCAGCTCTTGTATGCATAAGTAAAAAAAAAAAAAAACATAAAAAAGACACATTCAAATAGACAGAAAAGCTTCAGCTCAAGCACATTTTTCTGGACCCATTTGAGGGTAGGTGTTGACAGGCTTCACCTTGCTCCCGCCTGCACGCCTGTCTTTCTCCTGTTTGGCCCCGAGCAGCGGTCACTCCCTGTGGTGTGACTTTCCCACCACCTGTCCGGGCCTTCCTGGTACGTGGGCGCAGTGGCCGGCCCCCTCCGGATGCCAGCAGCTCTCGGCCTTCACTGCCAAGGCGCTGACCTATGTGAAGGCCACAGGCCAGTGCTGCAGACCATCCCCCCTTGAGCTGTCTGCTCCCCACTTGCGATCAGTTTCAGGTTAAATATCTTTGTTGGGAATATTCCAGAAGTGTCCTCCTTGGGGCACGTGATTTCAAGCGGTCCCACTGAAGATGGTGCTCACTTTGATCTTCGGTAAAGGGGTGTCTGCCAGCGCCCCCAGAGGAGCTTGTGTCGGGGTGGCGCCTCGCACCTGGCCAGCCTTCCACGTCGGGACTGTGACCCACCTGCTGAGGCCCAGCTGTCTCTGGCTGTTCAGCCCCCACAGGCTGGCCTCTGTGTTTTGGGGCACGCCCCCTGCTTTCTGACTGCTCAGGTCAGCCTCATCCCAAGGTCACGCTCCCTGGAGAGCACCCCCACCCCAGACTGGAGGGCTTAACGCTTTCTTTGACTCAGCGTCACACTCATGAGTCAGCCATTTTGCCTCCAATGGGGGTGCCCCCTTGGACAGATCAAAAGACCCAGTGGGGGAGCTCCCCAGCGTCTGAGTCCCGAGAGCAGAAACGGCAGCGCTAAAAGCGGGGATGCGGATGTCACCCACCATCGTGAACTGTCCTTAGCGTCAGGGAAGGGCCGCGGTTGTGGGGAGCGGCAGGCCCCGCAGACCCCCACCCCGGGAGCGCAGACCCCATGCTGCTGAGTGGGCGGCGTCCCCCTTCAGTTCCTCCCAGGGATCAGCTCACCCCCCTGATTCCCAGGAACCCCACTCTGGTTACGATTGCTGCCCCCCAAGCCAGGCGCACCCTCACCTGGGCTGACACCCCGCCAGAGGCCTGGTCACAGGGTTCCGTGCGGGGTCGGGCCCGAGACTGAGCCCCGCTCACTCCAAAGCCCTCAGGAGACCAAGGGCAGCAGCCAGCAAGTTCTCATCCTTCCTTTCCGGGGTGAACTCTCCCACCTGCCAGGGTCCGCCGGATTCTTTTGGGGTTCAGCCTTCCCCACTCAGTCTGACTCACTGTCTTCTCGAAGATTCTAGCCCTCTTGTGTCCACCTCTAGAGTCGTAAATGCCTATCTAGGGTCATCTGAGAACCCCACGGTGCTGGGGTTTTGCTGGGGGGCCCATTTCTCCAGCGCCAGTGGGTGGCCAGTCGGGTTCTGCAGAAATACAGGGTGGCCAGGAGGTGGCAGTGCCGGGCCGGGCCCCTGCACCCTCACACGCTGACTCGGGCGAGAGGGAGCGGTGGGGACTGGAGCTGGCCACGAGGGTCCCCTGAAAGCACTCAGCGGCGAGAGCATACTCAAACCATGCCGCCCCCACGCGAGCCGGCCACACATGGCCACGCGTG
>NW_004567121.1:38099888-38107116 GCF_000260355.1 Condylura cristata
GTATAAGCCCAGCCCTTCTGCTCTTGGGGCTCAGACTCGGGAGCCCCAGGCCCGCCACGGTGACGAATGTCTCTCCCCACCTCTGAGGGCGCCTGGTTTCTCCGGGACACACCGCAAACTCAGTCTAGGTGCCTCGGCTGCCTCAACACAGCACCAGGGTCAGCGAGCTCAGACGAGGGACTTCACTCCCTCGTGAGCCTGGCAGTTGGACGTGCAAGACCAGGGTGTCTGCCGGCGGGTGCTCCTGAAGCCCCCTCCTTGGCTGCGGGGCGGCGCCTGCTCCCCACATCCGCCCGGGCCGTCCCTCCGTGGCCTCCGCTCTCCTAGGACCCTGTCACAGGTTCGCCTCCATCGCCGCTTCAAAGTCCCCTCCCCGAATACAGTCACCTTCTGAGGGCCTGGGGGAGCCTTCAGCATGGAGTTGGGGGGCACAGGCCGCTCCACAGCCCACTGCAGCCACCAGGGCTGAGGAGGTGGCGGGCCGGCCAGCTGCTGTGTGGGCCGAGGGGCCGCGCTGCTGCGGGCGGGAGCAGCTGTGTGGGCCGAGCCACCAGTGCACATCACAGAGATCGCAGGAGTCACGTCCCCTCGCCCCTGCGCCACCGTACCTGCTCTCCAGAGAGAAAACTGGGCCCAGGCCACAGGGACTTTACACAAAGGTTTTATTTATGTATGGGTCTAAGGCTGGGGTGTAGGCCGGGGGGCAGCGAGGGGACTCCCCAGAGACAGTGGGACCGAGCGGGCGGATCTGTGAGTCACCTGCAGCAGGGGCTGCAGGGAGACGTGGGTCTGCTGCGCCCTGCGGGTCACCCCCTGGCCGGGGTCGCGCTCAGGCCGTGTGGGTGCCAGCCCTCGGACTTAGCCCCTGGGCCACCAGGGAGCCCCCAAAAGATAGGGCCATTTTAACGAGTCATGAAAGGCTGAAATGGCTCTGCCGGGCTTGTGCAAATTTGTGCTGTGAGCGGGACGTTTCCAGTTCCACCTCGACCTCATGAGAATTCTTTTTTAGTTTTTGTTAATTTCACAGCTACAAAATAGAGCCCTCCCCTCCTGCTTTGCTGGAGTAACACATGTACAGTTAAAAGTCAAGTAGACCTGACACTTCTTGCAGAAATAGCCGCCCTCGCCTGCTGCCTTCCCGAGTTCCACACCTCAGAGGCAAGAACTTTCAACTTTTGCTGCACTGGAATTTTCCTGCATACTTTATTTTTATTTTTTTAAAGACGTCTTTATTTATGCATACAGAATGGGATGTAGGCCCTGGGGGGGATTCACCGGAGACGGAGCGGGGAGCAGAACAGGCAGCTGCACTGAGGCGCACCGCTGAGGGGAGCGGGCGGGTCAGGAGGGGTCACTGTGCCCTGCGGCCCCCCCGGCCAGGATCGGACTCGCGACTGCTTCACTGTGGGCGCCTCAGCCTGTGCTCTGGCCTCCCCCAGGGAGACCCTCCTACGTGCTTTGAATAAGGTGATGGGATACTCTCCCTTGACTCTCCTGCTCCGGTTTAGAAATTCTGTGTTGTCTTTTACTAACGAAGGTCAGAATTGAGCTTCCTCCGTCATTTCCTCCTCCCCACTTTTGCAGAAGATTTAGTTCTTGGATATCAGTGTTTGCATTATGGCGGTCAGGTGAGTATTCTCAGAGCTCAGTCACAGAAGCGCCCTGAAATCATTCCTCATGTCTGCTTATTTCCTCAGCTCTTATGTACAACAATCATCCCCCAGCATTTCAAGAAAACTCCCAAACTCTCCCTTTTATTCACCGTGGCAGCCACTCCATTTTCAAAAATCTATCATCTCGTATCCCATCATCCTGAGCAATGCGTATGACTGGGTGGTAGATAGGAGAAAACAATCCAGAGAAACAAACGGATGGAAAATACAGGCAGGAATTCAAGGGAATTATGGAACACGTGGGACGACCCAGCGTGCGTGTAACTGCAGTCGCCGAAGGCGGGAGCCGGGGCCAGAAGCCACCTGCGCAGGTGAAAGGCGCAGAGTGCACACGGCCGGCCAAAGGCCCCAGCCCCGGGCGCCAGCGCACCACACTCCAGGCGGGCGCCGCGGCCGGAGCGGCCCGTCGGCAGCACCAGCCACCACGCACAGGATGCGGCCGCTGTTGAGTCCGGTCTCGGCCGCCCTGCCCGGGCGCTGCAGCCAATGTGGGCCCGGGCTTCAGGACGGTGTCGGGGGCGGGTGGGCGCCCGCCCTTCGGGCTTCTCGGGGCTTCTGGAGGTTCCCTGGAGACCCTCATGCTTCTCGGGTGCAGGCAGGGGCCAGGAGGCTCCAGGTCGGACGCCGAGGCCCGGTGGCTGACTCGCGCAGTAAGACGCTGCACCCGCGAACTGCCTCATCCCTTTCTTCTCAGCCGTCACGCGGGTCAGACTTTCCCCGAGCAGTGGAAAAGCCAGCAGCTACCAGAGGCCATCTCCAGAGAGGGTTAGGTGGGGCTGGCCCGCGGCGGCAGAACGTGGAGCGTCTCACTGCGCCCAGTGTTGCTTCCAAGTGCGCACAGCACTGACACGAAGTTATTTCAGAAACTTTCTCCGCCTCCCCCACACAAACGTCCTCGTCGCTTCTTCGGGCTGCGCCATCGCAGGCGGGACGACTCCATCAAAGCGCAGGTTCTGCTGTGGCGGAATTGCCCGTCCTCCCAGGGAGGGTGGCCATCGGCTGACAGCGGCCCTCCGGAGGGACAGCCCCCGCGGCCTCCGACACCCGTGGGGAGAAGAGCGGCCGCGCCCTCCTGCCAGGGAGTCCTGAGCCTGCCGTGGCAGTCGCTAGTTTGATCTTTTCTACCATAGACTGTTCTTTTTGCCTTGAATTCCAGAATTTCGTGCAAGGGGGCTTGCTACTGGTTTCCATCGACACCCTGTGCGTTTCCAATAACTGGCTGCAAAGTGAGGAGCATTAGTTGTGGGTGGTGGCAGCCACTGCTCTGCGTCGGTGGAGAGGGGCGGGGTCCTGGATTAGGGGGTGAATCACAGCGTGCGGGCCGGGCCAGCAGGGTGTCGGCTGATGGGTCGTGAGCAGGTGCTGGCTGGCCTCTGGTTTTGTAGCTCGGATTTCAGGCCCGCAGAGCACCCCGGGGGATTTTACTGCCCGGCGTTGACCGCCCCCCTGCCGTGAGGGCAGCGCCTCTCAGCTGACCAGGTCTTCACCAGCCGGAAGGTGCCATGGACCAGGTGGCCCCAAAGCACATGCCAGGCCCCAGGGCCCGGGCAGTGGCCCCCAGCAGGGGTCGCCGGGGGCAGCGAGGACGCTGGCCAGCTCTGCGAGCCGCCTCGCTCTGGCCTGTCCAGTGTCACTTGGTGCTGACGCGTCTTTCTCTGCATGGCTGTGCCACGGTTTACCCCGGATGGACACCTGGACTCCTCCCGGGATTTGGAAATTAAGGCTACGGTTACGTACGTTCTTGTTCGGGCCCCTAGTGAGTCCAGCGTCCTGCTTGCAGCAGACGCGCGTGCCTCGAGGCTGTCGGGACTCCCCTCTGGGCCTGCCGCGCGGATGCCCTTGCCGCCCTGTGGTCCTCATCCGGCCGTTCCTTGAAGGCTCGCCCGGGACACCCCTCTAATTCATCCTGCTGGACGGTGCGGGGCCTTCGCTGCGCCGGGTCACCGGGAGCAGGGGGTTGGGCGAGGCCGGTCCCGGGCCGCGGGGTGCGGGCCAAGGCCCCGGCCAGCGCTTGGTTCTCGCCTCCGAGGGCCGCTAGGTCTGTGCGTCCTGCACATTTTCTCAGTGACAGCAATGAGGCGACATCCTGTTTGCAGCCACCCGGGCGGCGGTGTTTCTCCATTCTGTTGTTCACACAAAGACTTGTTATTGGAACCCAGCTCTCTTGTCCGTGACTTGGTCACGGGGCCCCGCGCGGAATGCTACCTCCGTCTCCTGGGAGAAGGCCCAAGGAGGCGACCTGTCTGCTGAGCTGGCCTGGGACGCCGCAGCTGCCGGCAGCGTGTGCCCTCGGGGTTCCGTGAGGGGCCAGCACTCTGCCCGCCAGACACCACGGGGGGTGCGGCGGCCCCAGATGGGTGCCGAGAAGTCGGGTTCTGGTTTAGGCTTCTTCCAACTTTGAAGCTCAAGGTTCAGCAATGTCTGTGGTTGACAAAGAGCCCTCAGGGAGCCCTAAGGGGCAGATGGGGCCCCCAGGCCACCCCAACTCTCCAGCAGGCTCGCTGAGGGGCGAGGGGCCAGGGAGGACAGGATGACTCAGACCCAGCGCCTGACCAGATCCGTGTGGACGCACGTGGGCAGGCAACTGCAGTCACGTGTGAGGGGGCTCCCCCAGGGATGAGGCGCCCCCACCGGGAGCCAGGAGCTGAGCTCCAGGGGAGGCCGCGCCTGCGCCCAGCCCCAGTGGGTGAGCAGCGCCTGGCTGCGGTGCGGCGCACAGGGAGCCCCAGGGGCGCCAGCCGGGACTGCAGGGAGACCGGAGCACAGGGCGGAGCGGACCCCAAGTTTCCCCCGGAGGGGACTGGTACAGCTGGAGCTGGGCTGGAGCCACAGTGGGGGACCTGAGAAGGACAGGCAGGAGCCTCTGCAGGGGGAGAGAAACGCTAGAGACCAGCCGGTCAGGGAAGTGGCGGAGCGGAGGGCGGAGGGCAGGTCAGCAGGCCTGAGGGCTGACTCCCAGGGGGGGCGTCAGTGGTGGCGCCCCCGTGGGAAACAGGCGGGAAGGCAAGTTGGGGGACGGAGCCGTGGCAGGGAGCCTGGGGCCCCAGGTGGCCAGCGCCAGGCCCTGGAGGAGGCGGGCGGTCGGCGTCTCCTCGGAGTCAGGGTCAGAGCCCGCAGCGGTGAGGCCGCGTTCTCCCAGGAGAATGATCAGACGGGAGGAGAGTGGGCCAGCAGCAAGCGCTTTAACACCAGGGACACGTGGGCAGGGCCGGGGCAGCAGGCGCCGGGAGAGAGCCACACGGCAGGGCTGAAGGGTGATGCACTTGTCCTCGCTGAAAGGACCTTGGGGGGCTCGAACTGTTGCGGGAGAGTCTGGGGGTTCAGGGACAGGTTCTCTCTTGGGTTGGGCCTGGTCGTGCTCAAAGGCTTTGTGATGAGGGGAGGCAGCGGGGAAGATTTGAGGCCCAGGATTGGACCAGGCCCCGGAGAGGGTGTGGGCGAGGGCTGACCCCAGAGCCACCCTGGAGGCCAGTGGGAGGGCTCCTGGCAATGGGACCAGGCCCCACCTTCACAGCAGGCCAGCGTCCAGCGTCCAGGCCTGGCAGGTGCTGGTCTGCTGCAGGTTTGCCGACTCAGGGCTGCCGTCGGGGCTGGGGACCGGCCCAGGTGCGTGGGGTGCGCCTGTCCTGAGAGCTCACACCCAGCTCTTGTTTTCCTCCGGGGGCGGGAGCCTGCCAGCGCTCTGGTTCTGGAAGGCAAGGTCAGCTCCGGGCCCTCCGCGGTCTGGGCGTGGCTCTGGGGCCCCGGCACCTGCCCTCCTTCAGAGCCTGGAGCCGCCTGGGCGCCGCTGCACCCCCACCCTCAGCCAGCAGGTCTGGCCCCTCCATGCCCAGGCAGGCCGGTCCGGCCCGGCACGCCCCTCCCGTGGACGTTCCACCCTTTGGCGGCCTCGGGGCCCAGGCGCACACTGGCTGCTGGCGTATCTTTATTAGCGCTCCATTCGGACCCTGCCCAGTTATTTACTGACCTACCTACCTACTTACTTATCGACCTGCCTGTGTTACGCGTCACGTTTTAAAGTAATAAAGCCGCCCAGGCGAGGCCCCACCCTGAAACCCTGGCCTTAGCAATGGCGCAAGCCCAGCCGCGTGGCCTGGCCTGGGGCCGCCTGCTGCCCCTGTCCAAGCGGCCCGCCGAGTCCGGGCGCCCCTTCCTCTCCCCCTTTCCTGTCATCCCACACGGTCTGCGTCCCTTCGTCTCTTCTCTGTATCTCTAAAAGAGGCCTCTGACATTGTAACTACCTTTACCTTCTGCAAGGGTGTCCCACTTACGTCATCTTCTAGAATTTCTCCCTCTCACCTACCACCAAGCACATAAGCCCCCTCCTAGGGCTCTGTGCCCCTGGGGTGCTTTACTTTGCTCCTGGAGGCCCGGTTGCACGAAGGGGCCCAGGCGTCTGATCCAGCCTCCGTCTACGAGTGTTTGGACTCACCCGCTGGGAAGACTTCTGTGTGTGCAGGAAAGCTTTTCTCCGCTATCTCCCCAGGAGTGGCCCTGCTGGCTCGGAGAGTGCATGCTATCCCTCCGGGACTGGTCAGTTGCTTTCCAATGGACTAGACCGCTACAAGTTAGACTCCTAAGCTATTAGACTATTAGACCCTGCTCATCCCTCCCTCAGTGCTTGGCATTGTCACACTTTTGATTTTGTGCCACCTACAGACAGGTGTACCAGTCAGAGTTGACCAGAGACAGAACAGGACTCATAACAGGTGTATGGGTGGGTAGAAAGAAGGATGGGTGGGTGGGTGGAGGATGGATGGATGGGTGGATGGGTGGATGGATGGATAGATGGGTGGATGGATGGATGGACAGATGGATGGATGGAGGATGGTGGATGGATGGGTGGATGGACGGATAGGTAGAGGATGAACGAGTGGATGGGGCCAGTGGACAGGTGGCCAGAAGGCTAGGCAGATACAAGCCGACAGACAGGGAGGGCAGAGAGAGAGACAGATGGACAGAAAAACAGGCAGACACGGACGTCTGCGAGGATGTGTGTTATGGCCCCCTCGAGGTCTTGGGGGCCAGGGCTGTGCACAGAAAGCAGGCGGGGCAGGGAGAGAGCTCCTCTCTGGGGTTTGTCCTCTACCCCTTGTTCCCTTAATCATTAACCACGCTCTGTACCGGCCTTTGTTTTTCTGCCCTCTGGGGCCAGCCCCGGGAGCCCAGCTGGAGCCCCATAGGCCTGCCTGGATCTGTCTCTGCGGGTGCAGTGACCCCGCTGTGCAGGACCCAACGTCGTCACAGTGGCTTCCTGCCGGTCACCCCACCTGATCTCAGGGCTTCGGTCACTGGCTTCCTGATGGGCCCCCAGTGTGCTGCTTCAGTTTGGGGGGGTATCTATGACCCCGCCAGAGGTCTCCTCCGTGCCCTGCCCTTCTTACACACAGGGCATGGACACTGTCCCTGCGGGGCGCTGACCGCTCAAGTGGAAGCTCGAATGACCAGGCCTCCCCCGGGGCCCGGCCAACCTGTTCTGGGCGCATTGAAATTCTTCACATGCTGCACAGACATTCCTGAGCCACCGTGGCGTGCCAGGCGCTGTGGGGGGTGCC
>NW_004567121.1:38107905-38110059 GCF_000260355.1 Condylura cristata
TGGTGCCTCAGCCTGCGGCCTTCAGGCGGGGTGCGGGGGCTGCTGTGGGGGGACCCCTCATCCTGGGTTGGGGAGGCCGCCGGGGACAGCTCTAGTGTCCTGGTTGCCCCAAACCAGAGGTCGTCCCGTCGCAGAGGTCAGGACTGCGGCAGTGGGACTCGGGCGCCACCCCGACCCCGGCCCCGCCCAGCTGAGCGCCTCCCAGCAAGGACCTTCCAGAGCATTCCAGGCTTCTCCCAGCCTGTGAGGAGAGCCTGCTCCCCAGATGAATTGCCTGGAGGCTGGGCGAGCAGGCCCACTCTTCGTTGCCCCCCAGAGTGGCCCGCAGAGGCCCCCCGTCGCCTAGTGGGGTGTCCTACTGCGAGGGGCCCTCTGGCTGACTCTTTCCTGGCCCCCAGACCGGGGGCACGTGTGGGTGCAGCCCCTTCCCCCGCTGCCCTGTGACTTTCTGCCATCCCCACGGGGCGGGAACATGCGAGGCCCCAGGCCGGACGCTCGTGGTCGAGAGTCACTGTGCTGAGGTCTCTGCTGCCTCGCTGGGCGCCACGGGGGTGCCGAGCGCACCACCTGCAGCCCGACTCCCGGCCTCCGCTTCCAGCCAGCCGGACCCCATGGGCCCGGCCGCGCCCAGACGGCTCGCCAGAGCCTGCCTGGCCGCTGACCTTTCTGTCAAGAGGGTTTTCAACCACAGCAGAGAGGCTGATTCAGATCCCAGCTTTTTGGGGAGAACAAAGTCAGACCAAAACAACTCCCCAAGTCTCTCCCTTACTCCCCAGCAGCCACGCGGGGCCCTTTCCTCTGAGCCACCGGGTCTTTCGCAGCTCGGGGCTCTCCAGTGGGCTCCTCTGGGCCCAGAGCCTCTCCTGGCAGCCGCACGAGAGCGTGTCCCCTGCATTCTCTTTTTAAAAAAGATTTATTGATTTATGCATACGAAAACTGGAGTACAGGCCGGAGTGGTGGATGGGGAGTGAGAGGAGTCACCAGAGGCAGAGGGGGGAGCAGAACTGGTGATGGGCAGAAACACACTGCTGAGGGGGCAGCGGGAGACAGCAGGGGTCAGCTGCGCCCTGAGGGCCACTCCCTGGCCGGGGATGGAACTCGTGCTGCAGCGGCTGCGGCAGCTTCACGGCGCTGGGACTCAGCCCCGTTGGCCACGGGAGGACCCTGCATTCCCTCAGGGCGAGGCCAGTCTGCCCGCCGGAGCTTCACCCCCTCCTCTGTGCCCGTGGGGCTGCCCTGTCCTGCCCTGCCCAGCCCAGCAGCGCCTGCCAGCTGTCTCCTGCTGCTCCTGCCTGGAGGCCCAACTGGAGCCCACAGGCTCAGGCCTGCCGGGTCCTCCCTACTGAGGGGCAGTGACGCTGCCGTCACCGCTCCCCGTGCCCCCGGGAAATGGCGTGTGGTTTCTGCTAGCCCTCATCGCTGCCAGCTGCGCTGGGGGGGCCCAGAACCCCCAAGTCCACACTGGCCACGCAGGCCGGCTGAATGCAGCCTTCACGTCCCGCGGGAACCCATGTCTACTGCTCCCGGCCGCCCCTGGGCGGTGACACTAGTTGGCGTCACTATTTGTGGGCGCCTGCTCTGCACGGGCACCAGGCGACCTACCCACCTGCCTCCGGGGGCTGCGTGTCGGCCCGCCCGGTCCTTAGCAGAGCCGCGGAGGCCGACGTCCAGGCCGTGCAAGAGCCGCGTGGACATCTGCCCACAGCCGGGGTGGAGGACACTCGCGGGAGCCAGCGGTGCGGCCCTGCGGTCACAGCCACCCCCCACCCCCACGCGCGGTCATCAACGGGCGCCTTGGAATTTTGTTTCTTTCCCAGAAACATCCCATCTTCTCCCATCCCTGCCTCTCCTGGGGGTCGGCCCCGATGGCAGGCTGATGAGGGGGAGCCCGACCTGCCACGCGCCCGGGAAGGGTCCCGCTGCAGAGCCGAGACACGGGCGGGCTCTGGCACCAGTGTCCTGGGAGCGTGGCAGGTGGAAATGTGGGGTGGCCGGAGCCCTGCGCCCAGCCCAGGGAGCCCCCGAGGCGAGAGAGGACACAGCCGGAGCCAGGTTGTGCCAGAGCCTCGGTCAGAGAGACGCCTTCCTGCACCTCCGGGCGGGCGGGCACGGGAGCCGCTTCAAGGTCAAGGGCACAGCTTGCAGCCGGAGCGG
>NW_004567121.1:38111554-38115737 GCF_000260355.1 Condylura cristata
GCCCCTCCGCGCCGCGGACGGCACCGGCAAGGCGCGCCTGTTGGACACGGGGAGCCACGGCCGGCAGCGTCCTCTCACCTGTCACTTTCTGATTCTTGAACCACCTCTGACAGGCCAGATCCCTGAGAGGAGAGAGGTCTGGAGCGTGTGGCTGAGGCCTCGAGGCGCTGGGCCAGGGCCCGGCTCTGGCCACCCAGCTGTCCCCACAGGTGGACACACGCACACTCCCGCCCCGCTCACACTCTCAGCCCGCACCACACGCTCACGCACGCCCACACACACGGTCGGTGACCGGGAGGGGCCAGGCGGCGGCCGGATACTGGACTGTAAATAGCAACAGTCTCAACACTCCCTCCAAGTCGCCCAGCCCAGCCGCATCCGCCGGGCAGCAGGAAGCGCTGACATTCCTGAGCCTTCAGTGTCCACCACGGGCCACCAGGGCCCGGCCGGCGGCCCCAGTCCTGCCGGTCCTGTCCAGGACGTGCCCCGGGCAGGGGAGCCATTGGTTGGGGTGCTCTGTGGCCCTCCTGCCCCCACGGGGGCCCCAGCCTCCACCCCTCTGGGCCTTTCCCAGGCTGCCTCTCCCACAGGGGAAGGACCCCCCACCTTTGGGACAGCAGGAGCAGACTTGTCCAAGTTACCTCACGGTCTCATAGCCCCCGATGAGGAGATGTGGGTGGTCTTCACCCCTCACGCGTAGATTCCACCGAGCCCCCCACACCCGCGTCTAGTCCCCGGCAGGGCCCATGCTGCCCCCCGGTGGGTGTCTCCCCTGGGGTTCTGCGTGCACCCTCCTGCCCAGACCTGGAGGACTTGGTGGGGTCCAGCCAGGACCCCAGCCAGAGCCAGGGCTCCTCCAGGGACAGCCGAAGCCTGTGCCCTCTGTGTGCCTCTGGGCCCCAGCGAGGCCAGGGCCACCTCAGCATTTGAGGCCCCTGGGGACGGGTCATGGGTCTTTGGCTTCAGCCCAAGGCCTGTGGGGTTTCCTGGTGCCTCTGATAACATCTGAGAGGCCTCTTTGTTGACAGAGCAGAAACGTAGGAGCCAGCGGCCTCCTGGGCCTGCCCGGTCTGCCTGGCTCACCCTTCTCTGAGGCCTGGACCTTCCACATGGACCTTGGGCCCTTTGGGGAGGCCACTGAGCAGAGTTCAGGGAGCGACAAGCCCTGGAGGGGGCTGCTGGGGAGAGAGCCCCGGGGAGGGAGCCCAGCGCTGCTGTGTGTCCCCTGCCCC
The DNA here is from genome assembly GCF_000260355.1 of Condylura cristata. NCBI lineage: Eukaryota > Metazoa > Chordata > Mammalia > Eulipotyphla > Talpidae > Condylura > Condylura cristata. The sequence continues at coordinate 38,112,787 of NW_004567121.1, forward strand.
TGTCCTCCCGCTCCCTGGCCCTGGTGGCTGCCAGCCGTGGGGACTCGATCCCCGCGAATCCATGATGGCGCCCGCTGCCCCTGCTCCCCGCCGCCCCTGCACCCGCCCTCCCAGGACTCTAGGGCCTGGCAGCGTCCACCATCATCTTGTAGCGTCACTTGCACGCTGGACCCAAAGAGCGAGGCCCCGAGGGACGCGGCGAAGCTTCCCGGACCCTGCGCCCCCACTCTGGCCTACTTTTGGGGACTTTGGGGCTGGGGCAGCTTCGCGGGGGGCAGGGGGCAGCAGCGGCCTGCTGTCCAGCTCCCTGGCAGCGGGGCCTGTGGAGACTGTGCTGTGTTTTCGCTTCCTGGCCGCCCTGCCAAGCGCCCTCCGGCCAGGCAGCCGGGCAGGTTCAGCTGAGGATTCTGACCACTGCCGCCTGCGTCCCCAGAATGCCAAGTAGGCCGGGCCTGCGGTCAGCGCTTCCTGGCCCCCAGCTCTCTCCGCTGGCGGTGCGAGCGGGAGGGGGCTGCATTCCCGGCTCTCCCAAATCCCAGCCGTGGGGGGTAGCGTCGGCCCAGGCGCCGAGGAGCTCTGTCCACCTGTGTGGCTTCAGCCCATAAGCTGGGGACGCTGACAGCAGCCGCCGTGGGCACATTCGCCGGAGAGACGGGCAGGCCCGCCGGCCCACAGAGGCGCCTGCGCAGCTCCAGGGCCGCCTGCCCGCCTGTGAGCAGCGCCCTCCGAAGCCTTCTCAGAGGGGGCGGTCATTCCGTGTTGGTGCCAAACCCATGATAGTTCCACCTTAGTTCTAGAATGTATGCAATATTGACATCCTGCTCCTTAGTTTACCCGTTGTTGCTTTATTTTTGAGTTTTTCACAGTGCAGATGTTTTAGAAAAGATTTATCTTATTTATTAATGCATACAATAGCTGGGGAGTAGACCAGAGATGTGGGGTGTGTGGGTGAGAGGACTCCCCAGAGACAGAGCGGGGAGCAGAGCAGGCAGATCCACTAAACCCACTGCTGAGGGGAGCAGCGGGGGGACAGGCGGGGGCTGCTGCCGCTGGGGCCCCTTCCCGGCCGGGGAGGATGGGACTTCTGCTTCGGTGGCTGCGGACAGCTTCACAGTGCTGAGACTTAACCCCTGCACCACCAGGGAGGCCCACATTGTTGCCTTTATATAAAAATAAATTGTTAAATTGCTGACTACCTTATTTACTGATTTCACCCTAAATTTTCACATAAACTCAGCCCTCAGGAAGATGCCTGGCATCCACTCACCGCTGGCCCCACACCCAGTGGGGAGCACACCTTCCCTCTGGAGGACCTGTAGGTCACCAGGCCCACCTCCTCCTAGGCATGAGCCGGCCCCGCTGCCCTCGGCCCAGGCTGGGCACGGCCCAGACTCGGCCCCTCGCGCCTGGCGCCCAGGGCCCTCTGTGGAGTTTCACCGTTCACACAGCTGGAGGCTGTCGACTGTGCAGCTGTGATAGAAGATGGTGCGGAGACTCCCCAGAATATCCAAAGTGAGTATGAGCCAGTGATCCCACCTCTGGGTATGGAGATGCCAAGCCGGTGAGCTCGAGACCTCCCCTGGGCCCACAGGGCACTCTGAGGCTGCAGCTCCAGAGGCGGGGACCGTCCCCACGGTCGGAGAGGGGTGTCCTGCACCGACGCATCGCCTGGGCAAAACAGCTGCCCGCAAGTGTTCGTCCATGAATAACACGCTCCACACCCTGAAATCAGTCCGTGTGACTCACTGTTCCCCAGCTGCCGCTCCACTGGTGGGGTGCGTGCTGGGAGAGGGGTGCAGGAGGAACGTTCTGGAAAAGCACAGGCTGACACTCGGCGTCCACTTCTGACAAAAACGTTCAGCAAACAAGGAGTTGGAGGGAACTTCCTCTCCGCTGAAGGGCAAATCCCACAGCGAACTTCCCACCTGGTGGTGGGAGCTCAGTGCCTCCCCCAAGCTCCAGACAAAGGAAGCCTGTCTGCCGTGACCCTTGTTGCTCGGTGCCAAAGCGGAGGCCCAGCCGGAGCGTCAAGCAAAGATAAGACGTGAAGGGCACAGACTGGGAAGGGAGCCAGACGCTGTCTATTGGCAGGAGACGGCGGGTGGGTAGAACCCCGAAGGAGCCGCCAGCAAGTTTCTTGCGGGAGTTTCCAACACGATGCAAGCTAACCTGAAGAACCCAGCTGACCCTGCTTTTATGTTCGGTGATGAATGCTGCAGCGCTGAAACGACAAGGAGAAGCACTTGCACCCGCACTCCCGGAACGCTCCCGGTGGCACAGGTCCAGTCACACGTGCGGGGTCTGAGAAGCCACAAAACCTCACTGACGTGCGTTTGGGACCTGCCCCGGGGGCATCTGGGCTGAGGTTATATTTGGTTCAGTTTTTTGAAATGCATCTGGGGAGCTGCAGCCACGCTTGTGAGCAGTTAAGATCATTCTGGCTGTTTCTGTGTGAGAACACAGAACAGAACGGGAACAAGCTTACCACCCGCGGCCGACCCCAAAGAGGCGCCGCGACCCCCAGTACAGGAGCTGGTGATGTAGCAGCGACTGTTTAGTCAACACCCAGAAGGCCACGGGGCAAAGCAATGGGGGGCAACAGAGAACAATGGGGAGACCAACTGCAAGTAATGGGGTAAACAATGAATAATGGGGGACCAACAGCGAATAATGGGGTCCAACAGCGAATAATGGGGGGACCAACAACGAATAATGGAGGGGCCAACTGTGAATAATGGGGGGATCGATTGTGAATAATGGGGTCCAACAGCAAATAATGGGGGACCAACAGCGAATAAAGGGGGGCCAACTGCGAATAATGGGGTCCAGCAATGAATAATGGGGGGACCAACAGCGAAACATGGGGACCAACTGCGAATAATGGGGTCCAGCAATGAATAATGAGGGACCAACAGCAAAACATGGGGACCAACTGCGAATAATGGGGTCCA
>NW_004567121.1:38115837-38123048 GCF_000260355.1 Condylura cristata
GGGGACCAACAGCAAAACATGGGGACCAACTGCGAATAATGGGGTCCAACAATGAATAATGGGGGACCAACAGCAAAACATGGGGACCAACTGTGAATAATGGGGTCCAACAGTGAATAATGGGGTCCAACAGCAAATAATGAGGTGGCAGGTTTAAGTGGAAACAGGACATGTCGATATGCTACATGCAAAATTTAGAAGGCCGCTGTACGCTGCTTACTGAAGATAAAGCGTTAGGGGTAGGCTGTTGCCGCAGAAAACGAAGTTCAGGAAAAATAATTCTGCTTTGTTGACAGAGCAGAAACGTAGGAGCCAAGATCGGAAGAGCACACGTCTGAACTCCAGTCACTGCTCGACATCTCGTATGCCGTCTTCTGCTTGAAAAAAAATAAGAGAACCTTATTAATAAATTTATGCCAATCCGTTTGGAAGCATCGATGACACACACGACTTCCGGCAGGGTTGGGGGCGGACAGCTTGCTGACAGGTGGGACGGACGAGCTGCTGGCTGCTCAGCATAAGACTGGGCGTGTAGAAGGGAACAGCACTGTCTAGCATGATTTCTGTGGTGATCACTGAGACCCCATTCGGTGGTATAAAGAGAAAAGTTTTCCTAAAGGCAACATTTGGAAGATGAAGCAAGTCTTTCCCCAAGAGCCTGGGTCGTGTTAATCAGCACAGCACGGAGGCTTCATCGTGAGGAATGCATGTCCGGATGTGAGTCCAGGTTCTGGAACCTTCCTCAAGTCAAGCAGACCACTCCATGGGGCTCCCAGCAGTGAAGACAGGGCCCGACGTGTCAGGCTCTGGGCCCCTGGGTCTCACTCTTGAGGGAATCTCCGCTGAAGGCAGCAGGCCGCAGGTGCTCTTACACGCATTCCCCCCAGATGCGGAGAAGCTATAGGAATCACCTCCCAGTTTTCTGTTGCTTGAGAGTTGAGGCAAATTAGCTGTTCACTAGAACACTCTAAGGTAGGCTAGTTTTGTACTCAGCTGGAATAAGGAGTGCGTTGGAGGAAACGTGAACGCCGGCGGAAGGTACCTGGGGTTAAACCATCGCTTTGCCAAATCACTGTGGACTTGAGAAAGCAATTTGCCTTCTTAGCCTCCAAGGAATTGGTCATTTTGAATTCTAACCACAGACTACAGGTGGCCCAGACAATAGGTGGTCGCTGCGCTCAGGGTCACCCGGCATAGTCCTCCCTTGAAGTGTAATGAAGGAAAGACGGGAGCTTAAGATTTCTACCTGCTTAATAGTTGTGAAGTTGACGGGTGGGGAGAAGACCAAATCTCTGGGTGGCAGCATCTATGTGGTCACTCTATCAGAATTATGTAATTGTTTAATTTCAGCACTCTAATAGTAATAATCAAATGCCTACAAAAATATTCCTTCTTTCTAAGAACCAAAGGGATGCAGGTTAAAGTTGAGGAAACTTTAAAGTAGAGGAAATGACCAAAAACATCTAAAAAGTGATAATGCATCATGTTGGCGAAGACATGATGAAACTGGACTTCGAGTGGATGCTCTTCCTGCGTTCTCATTGGAAAGGACTCTACTTCTAGGAAAGAGAAATAGTGCGGTGAATTTACTGCCATGTCCCCTGGTAAAGTATTGATTCCGAAAATATCCAGCCGTAAGAGGAAGCCTATGAAGTTTCAGTTCATCAACATGCAGAGTTTTCAGAAATTACAACGAGTAAGGTATGAACCTCAAAATATTGTAAGATCTAAAACGTTATAAAAACAGCCTGTAAAATGTACAATATAAATCTAAAAAAGTGGAAATGCCCACATAGAGGCCCACAATAAAAGACGTGATCAGATGAGAAGTTTTTGTGTGTCAACACGGTGAGAGGACTATTTCCTCAAGAAAATAACTTTGTCTTTAAAGTAGAATGGCCGCTGCTTCCCTTTCTTTGGTGCATGATCTCCAAGCTCCTGTCCCCTAACAGCAGTGACGGGCACTGAAAAGCTGCTCCCTCCCAGGAGGATCAGCCGACTAGACGGTGTCATAGCGTCTACGCAGGCGTCGTGGCTAAAAGCTACCGTCAGTGAATCGAAAAGAAATCCCCGGGCTGAACAGTTCACGTGTTGATGGGTGTACGCGTGCACTTGATCCAGAAGGAGCGAAAGACCGGCGCTTACGACTGTGGGTAGCAACCGGTCTCCACCCCAGCCCACAGTAACCGCCTCTGACTTTGTCTTCTTCGTGAAGTCTGCTCCATTTCACCTTGGACTGTTATTTTTACTTACAAGACCTGAGGCCTTCAACACGGATAGACAGTAACATACTAAAATTGGAACTCAAATTAGATTCCCTTGCTAGACAACCCAGTTGTTAAGGAAAAAACGGTGCACATCTCTTCAGAAGCATCTCTATCCAGAGGAAGGCGACGTTAACTGGATCTGACACCCTTGGGAGCAAAACACTTGGACGCAATCACGTGACCTGACATTAATTTCACCCGTCGTCCCACTTCCCCACCTGATTCGTGCCGAGTTTCTTTGTTGACGTGATAGTGGAAGTGTCTCTGGGCCCTGCTGTGGGAGAGCACGGCCGTTCCTTAGCGGGCCCTACCCGGGGTCTGTGCGCGAGGCTGCAGCTTCCTAACCGGCCCACGTCTTAGCCCCGGGGTCTTGTGCTGGCGAAGAGGAGGAGTCGTCGCGGCCTGGTGATGGGGTCCGCTTGGCGGCTGCCCCGCCCGGCCGCTCTCCGGGAAGGATCTGTCCCCTTGAGTGTCACCACCAGCTGACTGACGGGCCACGTCGTTCTCCACGGTTGGCTTCATATCACAGTCAGCTTCTCCTGGACAGCTACCCAGGAGCTAACTCACCTCTAGTCTTGAGGCCCCAGCCTCCCGTTCCCCACCTCGTTCTTCCAGTGTTCCCACTCTGCCACCCTCCCGCCTCGTTCAGTCCCCTCAGCCTCACCTCCTTCGATGAGAGATGCGCAAGCCCAGTCTGAGGCCCTTCACACATTTCACTACTCTCCACCCCCAGGCCGGCCCCCCACCCCCACCCCCGGCCAGTCCTCTGCCTCCTCGGCCTTGTAGGCCTGGCCAGGCCTGCTCCAGGGCTTGAGGGGACCTGGGCAAGTATGTCTCTGCAGGGCCCTGTTTATAGACAGGCTTTGACTAAAGGTGTATTGCTGTATTTCGAGATTCATGGAACATAAAACTTCTAGTGACTTATCAGCGAGACTTGGAATCCTGTTGTGAACCACCCAGGGAAGAGGCCGGGCAGAGCCCAGGCGCCACCCCGTCTGCCTGGGCCCCGCCTTCCGTCCAGCACACGGAGCTGGCCAGTTTCATATTTCCCGTCATGAGGAAAAAGTAGACGAGCAGTTGCTGCTGGTGCTGCACTTCTCTTTGCATCCTGGCAGTGCTAAAACTTGCCTCGGGGCTCCCTGAGGCGGCCTATTTAGTGCTGGTCACGTGACCGCCTAGCTCTGTGCCCCCGAAAATTCGAGCTTTGAAGCCAGAGGTCCCGCCCCACCCCCTCCAATTTGGTTCATGCGGGACCAAGGACATCACACCACAAGGAATAAGTCAGCAAAAGGAGGAGCTATCTCCTCCTCCATCTTTGTGTCCGAGGAACGATGACCCGGCCGGGGACACCTGGGCCCTTTGCTGGCCCGCTGGCCCCGCGCCCTCCCGGCCACCAGCATCGCACGGCTCGCAGGCACAAGTGCAGCGTCCGGGCCTTCAGGGGCCAGCGGCGGGCAGCTGATGAGGCGGCCCGGGCCGGCAGAGCGGCCGAGCTTCTCTTGGCTTTGGAGGCGCCACGTGTGCGTGGGGAAGCCATTCAGGGTCGTTTTCTGAAACAGGCAGTAGAAACAAATCGGATTCTGGTTTGATGGCTCAAGATAACTGGGGTCACACGAGTTCCACATAACCCGGGTCGGGAAGCCTCATCTCTAAGCCTCTTTTCCCTGCAGATAAAATACAGGCCTTTCAGCGCTCTGAGAGCAATTTTGTTCCGTTCACAGGAAACTGTCCTGGCATGAGACCCAAAGCTATCTCTGGAACAATTTGCCCATGACGACTTTGAACATGTCAAAGTGGAAAATTGCCCTCGCAGCCTTTGGGAGGTCTCCAGGCGGCAGGAGACTTCCGAGAACGGTGCTGGGGTCAGGTAACGGTCGGTGGCATTTAATTACGACGCTGAAGCTTAGCCCCTCCGGCCACTGCTCGGGCTCCCTGCTCCCAGGCCGAGCTTACTCTGGGGCTTTCCAATCGCACCACTGGTGCTGGGCCGTGGTCGCCTGGCCACGAGCAGCCCTGGCTGCGAGCTCGGCGCCTGAGTTGGGCCGTCAGCGCTCTGCAGACCGCAGAGGCCGTGGGCGATGTCGCCGCTTGCTGCCTGCGGCCCCTCTGCTGGCCAGTCCCCTCTGGGAGCCTAGTGGGTGGCTCCCAGCTGTGGGCGTCTGCTCCTGAGAGGGGACCAGGAGGCCGCGCGCTGCTGCGCTGCGTCAGAACCTCGCGGCTCAGGGCCGCTGAGGAGGGCTCTCCGCAGCGGGGCCCAGCCGGCCGGCCCGCGAGCGCCCCTTCTTCCCGCCGGGCCTTGCACTTGGTGGCCGCCACAGAGGGAGAGCAACAGAGGCTGGGGAGGCCGACTCGGAGGAGCTTATAAAATAGCCCGGTGGCGAGCGACCCGGAAGTGTGTGCGGGCTGCGATGCAGGGAGAAGCCTCCCGCAAGGCGGCCGCTCCGGCCAGCCGACACGCTGTCTGCCAGCGCCGGGACCCCCGGGGAAGCGGCCACTCGGGTCGGGGGCTGAAGCCCTCATGCCCGGCACTGGGCACCGCTCTGGAAGCCGTCTGGGGCCACCGCTCTCCACCCGCACGCAGCTGGCTCACCCCCTGGCCAGGGCGGACTGGACGGTGACCTGGATGAAGGACAAGTCCACGCCCTGCACCCTTATCGACGTAGGCCAGCGAGGCCGCCTCAGCCCCATCCTGCCCGTCCGCGAGCCCCTAGAGCCCCTGCGGCAGCAGAGCTCGCTCGCCCACGTCTCCACTTGGCCCCTTCATGCCGCGGGAAGGCGAAGCGGCTCACCCATCCTCAGCAACACACCCTCCCGTCTCCTCTTGGGGGCAGCCTGCTGCACCCCGCTCTGCCCGCAGCCCAGGGCAAGGGGCACTGCCCCCACTAGGCTCCCAGAGGGGACTGGCCAGCAGAGGGGCCGCAGGCAGCACATCCTCAGGGCAGCGGCGACATTGCCCACGGCCTCTGCGGTCTGCAGAGCGCTGACGGCCCAACTCAGGCGCTGAGCTCGCAGCCAGGGCTGCTCGTGGCCAGGCGACCACGGCCGAGCACCAAGCTGGCGGACAGTGGCTGGCCCCCACGGTATCGCAGACCGGAGGCGACAGTCCGCCCCTGGAGCCGGGAGCGTGGCGTGCGTGACTCCCAGCGTAGGCAAGGCCTCCCAGGGGCGCAGACTCCTGCCGCTGAGGGCGGCTCCGTTTCCGGGCCCAGCACGTTCACTGCATGGTGAGCCCTGGGGTGGACCGTGCCCCTCGCCCTGGGCAGCCGGGATGCCCCTGGATCAGGTGACCTCGTGCGCACAGGGGCCACAACGTGTGGAGACCTCGCTCTAGCGGGCAGTGTTCCTTCAGGAACCCAGCACTGGCAGTCAGTCAGCCCTGTTTACCCTCAGCGCAGCCCGGCTGCAGCACTGGCTCTGCTTCTTCCAGCCTCTCCCGGTTTGGATTTACACGTGGACATAGAGAGCAAATTGCTCGTGAAGTGGCAGCATACAGTTCTCAAAAGACAGGATTGCTGGCCCCCCTGAGGCCAGCGGGTCAGAGCAGCACCGTCCCGCCCGCCCGGAGGCAACCCCAGGGCGCGGCAGACCTCTCCTGACCTCCCTTCGCAGTGGACTTTGTCCATCGGCCTGTTCTGCTCCCCACTGTCTCTGGGGAGTCCTCTCACCTCTGGCCTGTACCCCAGTTCTGTATGCAGAAATAAATAAATCTTTTTAAAAAAAAAAACAAAAACATAGGATTTTCATGAACTGGTGACGGAGGCCGAGGATGACCGGTCCCCGGAGAAGGTCAGGGCATGAAGGGAACTGCTGGAAGGGGGGGCCGCCGGCTCCGGAAGTCCAGTGGGAAGCGCCGGCGAGGTGGCGGGAGGCAACGCACTCCCCGCTCCTGCCGAGGCAGGTTGTCATGGCAACTGGACATCTACGCGCTATTTCCATCTTTCGAGATAAAGTTCCAGCCAAGTTTTCACGATCTGCTATGAACATCCACTCTGTTTTATTGTTTAGAGACTCTTCCCAGTAGTAACGATCAGGCCATGGCAACATTTGGCATTTAATGACTAACTGATATCTAATGATAAAGTGATATGTGACACATGTAAGGGTGAACATTAACATGTTTTGTACAGATTTATTAATCGATGCATCCAGAAATGGGTGCAGGCCAGAGGCTCAGGGGCAGGGAGAGGATTCGCCAGACACCGAGCGGGGAGCAGAACAGGCCGACTGACCTGACGACGCCAACAGATGAGGGCGGGCCAGGAGAGGTCACCTCCGGGGCGGGGATCGAACTCGTGCGGAAGTGGCGTTAGCTTCTTAGTGCTGCGCTTTAAGCCGCTGCGCCACCAGGGAGGGCCCTGCGCATTGACACTTTTAAACCCAAGCAGAGACATAACTCATTCCTCGAAGGTGACCTCGCATTCCTGCCGTGGGCTCTAAGTCACGAGTGAATTCCGGTGAAAGCCAGCCAGAAGTTTCAAGGTCCTGCTCCTTGCTTTCTGAGACTGGGAAGCCCGGTGGGCTGAGGCCGCCAGGTGACACTCAGCCCTTAAAGCTTGCAGTGCCGCACAGGCCGGTCTTACTCTTTGGTTTGCCAGCAATTAGCTGTGTGACCTTGCACAAGTGAACCCCCTTCTCTGGGCCTCCGTTGCCTCATCCGTAAAGTGAGGAGGCTGAAATGAACCAACAGTGCAAATGGAATGACAGCCCCACATGGGGGCTTCAATGTGTTTTTAAAAGTTTAATTTCTTTCAGAGGCTGAGACACCCCTCCGCTTCCTCTCTCTCCACCAGCACCAACCCCAGAGCAGGCGGGTGCCGAGCTGCAGCTGACCGGGGCGGGGGCGGGGGCAGGTGGCTCAGGCCACTGTACCCTTATTTGATGCTCCTGGAGTGTTCGCGCTAGTCTGAGGGACACGGGAGGTGCAAAGGTAGAGCTCCTGTGACC
>NW_004567121.1:38123302-38130742 GCF_000260355.1 Condylura cristata
GATAGATTTCTTTTTAGATTTATTTACGCATACAAGAACTAGGGTGCAGGCCAGAGGTGGGTGAGAGGACTCCCCAGACACAGAGTGGGGAGCAGACCAGGCAGACGGCCTGAAACCCACGGCTGAGGGAGCAGCGGGGAGCAGGAGGGGTCTGCCGCCCCCCGGGATCCCTCCCTGGCGGGGGACCCATGGCACGCTGCCGGGCTGTGCGCAGCCCGAAAGGGCTGAGGCGTTAATCGCTGCACCAAGGGCCCCCGGCAGCCAGACACCTCTCAAGCCCAGACTCAGAAACAGATTCTTTTAAAGGCCCAATCTGGGTTTTACTTTTTAATTTAGTGTATTGATTCCTTCCTTGCGTCGCTGCTCACTTCCGCACTGTCGCTGATGTCTCCCCGGGGTGTCATCCCCGCGTCTCCCACTGTCACCGGTCTCCTGTGCTCGTCCCTCCATTTTGACCTTTTCCTGCCCCTCCTGGCTGAAAACAGCTTGAAACGACCCGGTGAAGCCCCTTCAATGCAGAATAAGGGACGCGACCGGGGCTCGTCGGCAGGCGCCGGGCCAGGCGGGCCGTGACGGCACGCTGAGGAGGTGAGCGGGGTCTCACGCCGGCCCACGCTTCGCCCACCCCACTGCCGTTCCCTGCGGCTCAGTCGGCATCTGCCCTCCGCTGCCCTCCGCTGCCGGGGCTTGTGCTTGGGGCCTCGCTGCAGACGAGCTGGCTGCGACCGCACCTGCTGAGGACACAGACCGTGGCTCTCACGACAATGTGCGGGTGAGCCTCTGACCCCCACCCATCTGGAGCTGGGGTGCAGCTGGGGTGCAGCTTCACCCTCTGTGAGGACGCCTTCCAGTGCCGCTGGGAGCGCAGGGGCGAGGTGGCTGTGGGGGTGGTCCTCCCTGGCCGGCAGGCACCGCCTCCCCCTGCCTCCCGTGCTCCTCCGTGTCCGTGTCCTCCTGTGCTGTGGCCTCGCTCCCTCTTCTCGGAAAGACAGTGTCCCGCTGGGGGCCAGGCCGCGGTAGCTGTTAGAGGAACATGATTTTTCAGCTCTGATACCTGACGGGTCATTTGCTAGAAAGATAAAAGTAATGTCACACCAAGCTAAACATAACCAAGAAAACCTCAACAACAATGCCCAAAACAATGAAAATTAACTCTGAAGCAACGGTGTTATTTAAAGGCGCCTTGAAGGAACGGAGACCAACTCCTTTTATAAAAGAGACACCAGGATGAGAACGCCTGTGAGAGGCGCGTGCTGTGTGTCCCTGACGCTGGCTGTGTGACGGGAAGCCACGTGCAGCATGTCACGGCGCTGAGCCCTCCAGCAGAGAGCCCAAATCACAGCTGGGCTGTGGGGACAGGTAAGGGTGTCCGTAAAGCGAGCCACCAGAGCCCTGCATCTGAGCCAACCTAGCATCAGCTATTGGTACCGAAGAAATCAGACACCGCAGTTCAGAAATTATGCTGGAAGATATCCTCGAGTGTGGTCGGCATTTTAAGAGGTGTCTTCCTTAAAGTGACGGGAGAAAGCAAGACCGTGGTTCTGGGACCTGGAGGGTTCAGAAATTAATTCTGTACCTTTCAGAATCAGGTCAGCGAACAACTGGCTGATTAGTGAAGAGGGGGCCGCCTGGAGACTAGCTCTTATGAGATGGGAGCCTTTGGCCCCCCTCCCCACAAAGCGCGTCCAGCTGGAGCTGGGTGCAGCACCAGGCTGCCCACAGAGGCTGCGGGAGACCCCACCTCTCTGCGCTCTTCTTGGGCTGGTGGAGCCAACAGATGGACAACAGGCAGATGAGCAGACGCGACCAGACTTACGCACAGACAGGTGGAGCCGTACGCGCTGCCAGGTCTGGGTTAAATGAGGGCCTGGTCCTGAGCCGAGGAGTGGGGGGCGCGTGGGCGTCAAGGGGAGCGGTGGGGTCTTAGAGGAGACAAACCTGGCCTCCAGAGGCTTGTCCTGGCTTGACATTGGTTTCTCTGCTGAAAAGATCAATTCTGGAGCTCTCCGTGGGTCTAGGTAGACGGCACTCTTCAGTCATGGCCAAGGCCTGGAAGGCCTCTGCTAACCTTCGTTCCATATGCCAAGGTGACACAGCTTAGAACACACCTGTTTGCGCATTTTGGGGAGACTGAGCCCACGCCCTGAAGGCAGTGCCCCCTGCTACCTAACCTCTGCTCCCTGCTCCCCATCTCTGCCCTCAGGTCAGCACCATCGGGAGGAGGAGAACACTGGCGCCGTGCAGCCAGATGGCTGGCAGGGGGGAGACCTCTGAGCGCTCCTGCCACTGCTGCTGTTTCCTGGAAGCCTCAGAAACGTCTCCACAGTCACCGTCATGAATAGCTCGTGTTCAGTTTTTTCCTTTGCCGTGCCCGAGTGTTTCATGTGCTGTCTTTTTAGAGGACTTTACGCTTCTCGTGACCATTTATAGTCATGGAAGCAGATTCAGGGAGTGAAAGCTTGTGCCCGAACAGATAACTGGGAAAGGCCAAGGTTCCCGGCCAGGTCAGTCTGACTGCGGAGCCCACACTCCACCACCGTGCCGCCTGGCTCGCGGCCTGGCGGCCGTGAGAAGCTGACGTCATGGGGTGAGGTACTGACTCTTGGGGCAGCGTCCCCGCCTAGTGAACAGAAGATACCCCCCTCTGAGCCTCTCAGACGTGCTCCCTAAGCGAGTCTTGCAGGGCACCGAACCCCATTGTGCTGGGGAAGAGACGTTCACCGGCTGATGGCCGAGGATGGGGCCAGTGTCCCGCACGCCCGGAGACCCTTTCCTCCATCACCACCCACTCTTCTACAGGTTGTTATCCTCTCTCCTGTCCTGAACTCCAGGAAAACTCTGAGGCTATCAGAATCCATTTTCAAAATGATTCAACTTTAAGATGTTCAAATTAACCTGCTTTGCTGGAGCTTCATCAAAGTTAATAGTCCATCCGCCCACCCACCCACCCGTCGCTACTACTACCCAGGATGTCAGTTTGCTGGGACTTCTCCCAGAGTGCCCTGGATGGGGTCACTTGAACAACAGTGTCTCTTGTTCTGAAGCCTGGAAGCCCCAGCTCAAGGTGGGGTGGGAGAGGGGTGTGTTCCGAGGGGTCTAATTGGAATAAGGGCGATGACCACTTAATGTTACATTAGTGTTTCCTCCGACAAAGTCACGTAAGTTCATGATTGTTTTTTGCAAGGCAGAAAGGGATGAGAAATTTGCTCCTTCACATTTCCCAGACTTTTTCCCCTCTGATTTCAATGTTTCTTTTCATTTTTTCTTTCATCTTCTTTGAGCAAATGGTGTGTGTTGGTTTAGTCTGGTCTATCCTCGCAGCTTCTTTAAACAATTCCTGCTTTCACAGCTGCTTATTAACAGGCTGAGTGGAGATTTCCTCTGAATTAATTCTCAAAACAAGGTTGAGATGGACAATTAAGAAACCCTTTGACGAGACTTCACACGAGATCGGCTTTCTCCTTGTTCGTGAGAAGAAATAACAGGACCTGACTTTGTCTTGCTTTGTGCAGAATGAGACCCTAACGTTGTGTGCACGGGCCTCCCTGGTGGCGCAGCGGGTTAAAGCGCCGCACTACGAAGCCGGCTGCAGCCGCTTTGGCGTGGGTTCGGTCCCAGGCCAGGGCGTGACCCACGTGGCGCAGCAGACCCCTCCTGTCTCCCCGCTGCCCCCCTCAGCAGTGTATCTCACTCAATCTGCCTGTTCTGCATCCTGCTCTATCTCTGGTACAGCCTCTCACCCCGCCCTGCACCTCTGGCCTGCACCCCAGTTCTGTGTGCATAAATAAATAAATCTTAAAAAAACAAAAACAAAGTACTTCTTGTGGTGAGGGAAAGGGAAAAGCTCCTTCTATGAAAACGTTTTCCTTCCATGGACACGCAGCTCCGGGGGCAGAGAGGAGTCAGGAGTACCCAGGGCTTCTGGCCACAGTACGCCCTCTGGGAATGTGGGAGGCGCCCAGGCAGGAACTGTGGAGCGAGAGAATGTTGGACGAGGATCACCTCGCTTTATCTTACAGATACCGTACATTCTCTAGAAAACTCCTTTTCCCTCTTAGGCTAGACTGAGTTCATTATATTACATGCAAAATAATCCTAAATGATACACATGCTTACTTCTTACAAAACTCGGTCTAACTAAGAGATGCGCTCACAGCTAGGCGGTCTAGCCTTCTTTTTACTGCTGCAGCCTCACTTCTATCTTATTTTGTTTAAGATTTATTTATTTGTGCATACAACCGTTGGGGTTCAGGCCAGAGGCATGGTGGAGGAGAGGCTTCACCGGAGACAGAGTGGGGAGCAGAACAGGCCGATGGATGAAGTCCACTGCTGAGGGGCGCAGCGGGGGACCAGGAGGGGTCTGCCGCGCCCCGTGGGTCACCCCTGACTAGGACCAACGGAGTGCTGCAGGGCTGAGGTAGCTCCCTAATGCGTGTTTCAACCCCTTGTGCCACCAGGGGGGCCCCTCAACTTCACCTCCTAATCATAACCCGTCTGTATGCGCAGCGTCCTTTTATTTTTCCCCACCACCGTCTTTATGCTCCTGCACCCCTGCACCGTCTCTTAACCTCAGCAACCTGACTTCATTTATGAATGTCTGCTCGTATCGCATCACCCCGCAAACGCGCAGGCTGTGTCTCTCACCCTGCGTGCTTTCCTGCTCGCCAGCCCCGGAACCCTCGCGACTGGCGTCAAGGCGACGCTGTCTTTCCTGCGGCTGACCTGCGTCCCGCTGGGCGAGGAGACCTCTCGGCCTGGGCCTGTTCTCTCGCCGAGGAGCAGCGAGCGCTCCTCGTGCTGCCTTAGGGCTGTGGGCAGAGACGCTGAGGCAATGGCTGCCTGTGGTTGGGACGGGGCAGCTGGCCATGCTCCCGTTCTTAAATCTTTCCCGTCACCCCCGGCCGCACCTCTGCTGAGTTAAATATCCTGGTCAGGTCAGTGTCTCTCTCTAAATCCTGGCTCTCTTTCAAACCCGTTCACTTCAAGCTCCTTTCACAAGCTCCCTGGATGGCCTAGAGCAATTCCTACAGGGGAACTGACTTGGCTTTCTTCCTCTGTTCTCACGAATCATTTTTTCTGTGTGCAAATAGGAACAAAACTATACATTCCCTGGTGGGAAAGCATGTCTTTTGCTTATTTACGTTCTGAAGGAGAAGTGGAAACAAACATTTTCTGCTTCACCACCGAGCCCAGGTCCCTTCCAGAATTAGGCCCTCAATAGAAAAAGGGCGTTTTTGCCCAAAGGAAGGCGCTGGAACCCTCCCCTTCACCCACCAAACTGCTCACGACTGTATTCTATGTGCAAGGCTCCAGCTCAGCAGGCCTCAGGGCGGCTGCTGTGGCCCAGAAGCCGGGGCGGCTCAGCGCCGGGCCGGGCACGCTGCCAGGAGCTCCCCCGGGCGAGTGTGCGGGGCGGCGGCCGGAGGCACACAGCAGCCCCTCTTCACTGCAGGATGAGGACCCAACTGAGGGGCGGCCGGGACCCACAGGGAAGGCGGCAGAGATGGTAAGGGGAGTCCGGGAGGCCAGGCCGCCTCCCCTTCAGGCCCGCCAGGCCGGCCGCCGGCTGCCAGCTGCTGGGGCAAATGGCCCAGGCCCGGGAGCAGCTCAGCCTCCCAGAGGGGAGTTTTGAGACAACAGAAACCATAACGCACAGCCCCACCTGCCTCTAAACCCACCGGTGCTGGCGCTGCCCTTGGTCTCTGGGGGCCAGAGAGGTGCTCTCGGGCCACCCCTCGCCAACCTGCAAGGCCTGTGCAGAGAGAGAGCGTGGAGGAAGCTGGAAGGACCGTGTCACGCAAGGTGGTGAGGGCTCGGGCTTACCTGCGAGTTCTTTTTTTAAAAGATTTATTGATCGGGCGCCCCCTGGTGGCACAGCGGGTTAAAGCCGCACTGCAAGGGTGTGTAGCTGCTTCAGCGTGAGTTCGATCCCCGCCCCGGAGGTAACCCACGGGGCTCGGCAGACCTCCCCTGTCTGGCCCGCTGCTCCCCTCAGCAGTGGACTCTGTCGATCCGCCTGTTCTGCTCCCCGCTCTGTCGCTGGTGAATCCTCTCGCCGCCCCTGCACCTCTGGCCCACACCCCAGCTCTGTATGCCTAAATGAATAAATTTTAAAAATAACTTTAAAAAATGTATTTATTTATGCATACAGAACTGGGGTACAGGCCAGAGATGGGAGTTTTGTTGTCATGGCGACATCTTGGGCTTATCTGTGAGTTTTGTTGTCGATTCACTGTGAACTTTTGGGACTCCACAGCCTCATTTTTCTCCTGGGTGAAATGGAGGTTTCCATAACACACACCCGGTATATTCTACAACACCTGGTATATTCTAGACCTTCAAAATATTTCTAGGATTCCATTTGACTTTCTTTGATGAAATCAAGATGATGTCGGGTCTCTAAAAATTATTCTGATTAAATCATCTCTTCCTTAGTAACAGAGATACAACGCAATCATTTATTGCAAAGAGGATGGTTCAGGGGCGAGTCAGGAGATGCTCAGGGGAGAGGGGGGTTGCGTCTCCTCAGCAGGCGGCAAGATACCAGAGCTTGGACGGAGTTGGTATGGACAGTTGATAGCAGTTATATCTATTTTTTTCTATTTTATTATAATAGTTTATTTTTACATCATTTTGCACCTTTTTCCATCTCAGTTGTCATCCCCGTGGGCTTCCCATCCCCAAATCACCTGTGTGCCATCACCACAGTCCAGTGCACTTCCCCCTTTCCTGTTTTCGATCCCAGCCCCCACTCCACCCCCGTAAAATGTCTCTGGTATATAGTTGTTCATCATTGTTATTATTTGCTCCCCCCTGGTCCTTCATGCTCCTGCTATGAGCGAATCCATCCATTTTTTTCCCCTTTTCTTTCTGGCTTATCTCACTAAGCACGATCCCTTCCAGCTCCATCCATGTTGCTGCAAAAGGCACGAGTTTATCTTTTTTGGTTGCTGAGTAATGTTCCACTGTGTATATGTCCACATCTTTTTAACCCAGTCATCTACTTTTGGGCATGTGGGTTGATTCCATGTCTTTCCAGTTGTAAATAAAGCAGCAATAAACATGGAGGTGCGGCTGTCCTTGTGAATCAGTGTTTTTGTGTCTTCTGGGTAGATACCTAGGAGTGGCATTGCTGGGTCATATAGAAGCTCCATATTTAACCTCCAAACAGCTTTCCATAGTGGTTGTACCAGTTTGCATTCCCACCAGCAGTGCAGGAGAGTGCCTTTTTCTCCACATCTTTGCCAGCATTTGTTGTTGCTAGCTGTTTTAAGATGCGCCATTCTCACTGTTGTGAGGTGGTATGTCATTGTGGTTTTAATTGGTAGCAGTTATATCTCAAGTCACAACAGCCCAAAAGCCTGGCGCATTTATCCGAACTCCCTCCTCTACCTGAGTGTGGACTCAGAGAAACTGAGGACCACGAGGGGGACGGTGCCT
>NW_004567121.1:38131523-38132834 GCF_000260355.1 Condylura cristata
GACCCGGGAGAGGGGCGCTCAGCTGTTTCCGGGACCTCTTCAGAGGCGACTGCCAGCAGCGGGCTCCGAGGCCGCGGTCGGCCTCAGTGTGCGCGGATGGCCCCGTGGGCGCCGCCCGGACGCGGCCCCGGAGGGAGGAGGCCCAGCCCCAGCGGCTTGTGCTCACTGAAGTGCTTTGAGTCTGTCTACACGGGGCAGAGTAAACCGGGACGGGAGATGAGCACCGGGCCAACTCAGGGGACCCCTCCCCGACGCTGCTCTTACCACACCACGGCGCCTGTCTTGGCTGGCAGCTGTGCCGAGGGGTCCCCAAAGCCCATGTGCGCTCCCCCCAGGTCGGACCCTTGCCCACCTGCGGCCCCACCTGGGCTCGGGACACCAGGGACCAGGCCGCCCCGCAGCTGGGGCACCCCAGTCCTTAGAGGCCCAGGAGGCCTGGGCTGGAGGCCGCTCGGGCCGGATGGAGCCCTGACTCCAGGACAAGTGGTCTGTGTAGCTTACAGCCTGCATCTCCGTTGCCAGCCTGTAGAAAGAGGGTCACAGAGCTCAGTGGCTTCAGACTGGCCGACCCAGGCGCTGCGGAAACACAGCTTGCTAGAGTTCGATTTGTTTGCAAGTTAATTTTGTCTTTAGCGTTAAAATGCTGTGTTCGGAAAGTTCTAATGTGACTTCCACACCACTGGATTATACCCACGAGGATGCTTTTCAGCAAACTCTCCTTGGCGTAGCTCCCCTTTCCTTCAGGGTGGCGATATCGACACATAGCTTTGGGACCCTAATACATTAGCCCCGATTTGCAGATGAGCAAATCGGAGCTCAGACTGGTGGCCCAGAGCAAGAATTCTGAAGACTGAGACTTCTCAGCGTGTCTTCTCCACTCAAAACCAGACAGCTTCACTCAGGGCTGAGGGGGTGGCCTCTGTCTGCCTCTCTCACTGTGACTGTGGGACACAGACACACAGACACACCCAGAGTCACAGGCACACTCAGTCACACGCGGGCACAGCTATGCAGAGACACAGACACTCAGACACACGCAGCCACACACTCGCACACGAGCCGTGTTACCTCGTGACTTGTCTTTATAAATCTTTGGGTAAAGCAATACACCTTCAAAAACAGTCTATTTCCTCTCCAAAGAAATATCAGGTTTCTTCAGTTCAAATCTGGCCGCTGCCTTTTGCCTGTAGCATCACGCGGACATTCACTGTGTCGCCCGAGCTGTGGGCGGGCGGCGGGCGCCGCCTGCACCTCAGCCACGGGTCAGGGTGGCCGGCCCTCCTAGGAGCCCCCGGCCCTCCCGAGGAGCCC
>NW_004567121.1:38134302-38138687 GCF_000260355.1 Condylura cristata
GTGGCGACGCGGGCCGAGCCGTGGCCTTCGTGGCCTCGGTCCGGGGCCGTTCTCGCATGGCTGGCGCCGGCCTCCGAGGACTGTCGCGGGTGAGGGGCATCTCTGTGCCCCGCTGCGTCTCCCTCCTGCCGGGGACGCCCAGGTCTTCTCATGTGCTTATTGGCCAGGCGCGAGTCTGCCTCGGGACATGTCTGAGCAGACGGCCACTGTGAGTTAGTGGGTTGTTTCTCCCGGTGATGACCTGTGTGAGCTCTGCGGGTCTCCGCACACGCCGGACACAGGTCCCGTATGAGGCACAGGGCTTGTAGCCACTCTCTCCCCTGTGAGCCGCCTCGCAACGTAGCTCACGCGTCCTCCGAAGCACCAGCGCTTCACATTTTGACGCGACCCGCCTCAGCTGTGTCTCGTCGCTTGCGTTTTCGGCGTTGTGTTTAAGATACCACGACTTACTGCAAGACCATGAAGATTTACTCTGTATTTTTTAAAAAGATGCTTACATTTTAGCCCTTACTTTCAGGCCTAAGAGCCACTGACTTAACTGCTGGTTCGACGCCCCTCTGCTCCTGCGCAGCCCCCGGCCCCTGGAGAACGAATTTCTGAATGTGCTGAGCCCAGAGATACGCTGCCATTGTCTCCTTCCGTAGAGGAAGCCTGCCTTTTCAGGAGCTAGCAGTCGCCTCGCCCCTGCTTTCCGAGAGCCCACGCCTGTGTCTCTCCACTTCCAATGGCCTCTGTGCCGCGGACCAGAGCGCTCAGCTCGCGTTTCCTTTTAAAGTTTTATCTATTTATATGCAGACAAGAGTGGGTGCAGGCCAGAGGTATCCGCACCTTGGCCCGTGAGATCTAGCTCCGCGGCTGCCTCCTTGCCGGTCAGTTTGCAATAATCCATCAAGTTCATTTTCTGCACAAGGCAAAATGTCACTTTTTTGAAACAGCTGAGTGTAGTCACGCGTGTGCCACGTCTTTCTGAATCACCTAGCAGTGGCTCACCGTGGCTACCGGCCCCTAGCCATTGTGAGGAGCGCTACAGTAAACACGGGTGGTGTAACACTCTGAGTTAGTGACGCCATATTCTTCGACTAAATACCCAGAAGTAAGTTGCTGGGTCACATCAGGCTCTATTTTCGTTTTCTGATGGCGCGCCAGACGTTTTCGAAAATGGCTGCGCCCACTTACATTCCCGGCAGCCACTGTGAGGGTTCATGTTGCTGCCTTCCCTTGCCACACCTGCTACTAGTCTTTGATGTGAGCCTTTGCACTGCTGTGGGATGACAGCTCGTGGCGGTTTTGATCTGCAATTCTGTTAATAAGTGGGGGTGCGCGCTTCTCAAGTGACTGCCGGCCCGCCTGTGTTTCCTTAGAGAAGTGTCCATTAACTTCTGCTTTGAATTGAGTAGTTTTTTGCTGTTCTGAAGTTTTATGAGCTCTCCGCAGAGCTTGAACACTACCGAGTCTATGGCGTGCCAGCATCTTCTCGTACTCTGTGGGCTTTCTTTTTCTTTTCCTTTGCTGTGCAGAAGACTTTAATCTGAGGTTGTCCCACTTGGCTATTTTTGCTTTTACTTCCCTTGCCGTTGGGATTGAGTCTCCACAGACAAGCCCGGGGCTTATGTCATGGAACACTTCACTGAGTTTTCCTTCTGTCTGCTTTATATTTCCAGGCCTTCCATCCAGGTCTTTCATTCATTTTGAATTTATTTTTGTGCCTGGATGTCAAGAGGGGGACAATTTCACTCCTACATATGGCTGTCCAGGTTTTCTGATTCCTGTGTTGAAGAGGTTTTCTTCCCCAATGAATGGCCAGGGTTCTGATAGAGATTAAAGGAAGGGATTCAGTATGCCAAAAGCTGTGCTGCTTTGTGTTTATTTTCCAGACTGCACTTAGGCGCGTGACTGCCACATGAGGACTATAATGAGCAAGCAGAGGCTTCACCCTCCAGGGAGGGCGCCTTTCAACAGCCTGGGTCAGAAGTCCCTCTCTGCTGCGGGTGCGAAGGCCACTGGATTTTCACTTATCCCAGAGAGCGCTCCATATCACAGCAAAAAGAGACTTGTCTTTCAGACACTGTTCGAACTCAAATAAAATTCTAGACCCTGCGACAGCTGGAGTGCAGAGGACGCATTCTTGGAAAGTCAGGTAGTGTGTACGGACAGGAAAACCTCAAAAGCTAGAGATGCCCGTCCCGAGCAGTCAATAAAACTTGGCACACTGAGAAGCTGGCCAGGGGAAGAGGCCGAGCCGCTCGGCGAAGACCATTAGATGAGCAAATTGGCTTGATGGCGTGTGGGCACACAGGACCCATTCAGACACCAACTCTCATTCAGAAAAGGCTTTAAAGTGCTTTTGCTTGGCATGACAGTTTCTCTCAAACAAGAAGCGACATAAGACATAACGTAGTCTCCAAACATTGTTAGCTTAAACCAGGGCTTAAATGTGTTCCGTTAGTTACGCCATTTGCTCGCCCTGCATAGTCCCGTCATAGCTATATCTGCCTAAATCATTGAGATATCTCACATACCAGGACATCAGTTGTTCCCTCAGCTATTTACAGAGTTTTAGTGCCGACTAAGAAATGTTTTGGAAACTTAGGAAACAGGGAAAGTGACCGCCAGCTTTGTCCCCAGCGGCCAGAGCAGGCACTTGAAATCTCTTCCTAACTCGTTCAAGTGTTGCTGAAGAGGTTACGTCCTTTCTGGAGACGGCGTCCAAGGGAAACATTATAAACCAAAATTACAGACTCGAAAAACTAACACACGCATTATACAGCTGGGGCTCTGAGACGTGCTGGGGAACTCTCTGGCCAAGATGACACATTTGGGGTTGGAGACAGGTTGGGGCTGGTGCCTCACGTGGCTGGCCCGGAGAAAAGCCATGTCTCCAAAACGCCCAGAATTAAAAAGAAAACTGGATTCTCCATTTGTTTCGATTGCACTCTTAAGAATACATCGAATGCCTTCGGGGATTTTTTCTTTTTTTAATGTTTTTCTGTATTCCCACTTATTCAGTTAATAGCTGCATCAGGATTAGTGCATTCTTCTTTGAAATCTTTACCATCTGATGATAAAAATGAGTACATGGGAATTTTAAGTAAATACTTCTGTTATGCTCACAGAAGATAAAACAAATAATCACCATCTAGTTGAGTAAAAGCAAATAGTTCTCTTGACATGAAAGCCACATTACACGACCTCAATTAAAAATGATCTCCTGAAGCTAAATAATGGGAATTTTAAGAAATGCTGCAATTCTGTCCCATCCTCATGAAAATAGGGTTCCTGTAACCATAATCTCTTAAGGGTCCTGTTTGGAGGACCAAAGGCTGAACTGCCTCTTGTAATTTTTCCTCACTCTGGGTGCAAGTCCATACTGCAGGAAAGGCATGGCTTATTAACTGCCCAGTAATTACTTCATCACGAAGTTCACCTGAGGAGAGTCTCTGTCACGTCTACTTGAGAGGGTCCATCTTCCGAAAGACTGCAACTCCCCAGCCAGAGGCGCGTGCTTTGGGTTGGCAGGGGCGTGGCTGGGGAGAGCCTCAATGTTGCAGTTGCCTGGCCAAGTGGAATGAGGGTCACTGAGTCTGCAGAGCCCGAGGCTTACACTGCAACTATTCTGAATCTCTTGGAAGTTTTTCACTGTCACTAAACTGAAGTCAAGTTTGCCTCCCTAAAAGGGGAGATCTTGTTGACGGAGTTCTGCTAATAGGACCCCCGAGGGGAGGGGCAGGCATGTCATGGGCCGGTGGGAGGGCATCTTGGGAGAAGCTTGGGTTTCTCCCCAGTATGCTGCTGGCGGGGATGTCATGTGGGGGACGCCTCCCGTTGGGCTCTGCCTGGGTCTGCCGCGACCAGAGTAGGTGTGTCTGCTTCTTGCTGCCTCTTCAAGCCGTCACAAGAAGACACACAGGGTTGCCAGGCGGGCGTGATATTCTGCGCCCATTTTTGTCACATACGTGTGATGATGATTGACCCGTGAACTTCAGACGAGTCCTCTACAAGACGTGACTCGGAATCCCTGACCATGTAACATGCTTCCTGACCGGGTAACACGCTTCCTAGCCGTGAGACAACATGCGGAGACGGAGCTACGTATGGCAAAGTGCTGTGAACACGGAAGGCGTAGTTATTAGCAAACCTGAGGCACACAAAGGAATTTTCACTCATGTACAGATGTCACGCAAATGCCACTACCATGCCCTTGACTACTGCTACCAAGCATGAGATTCCGGACAGGTTTTTATATACTCTATTTGCTCGAGCCCAGGTATCAAGTTCTGTAAAAAGGCCTCCGGGGGGCATGTTTATTGCTGCTTTATTTACAATTGGAAAAACATGGAAGCAGCCCAAATGCCCAAAAGTAGATGACTGGATTAGAAAGATGTGGT
>NW_004567121.1:38139157-38157199 GCF_000260355.1 Condylura cristata
GTGCTGGTTTCCTCATCAGGGCATCCCAGGGCTCTGAGGTGAGAACATCTGCCTGGGGAGCAGCCCGCAGGGGGGCCAAGCTGGTTGTGAGTTGCTTGGTAGCTTCTGGAAGGTCGTTGAGCCCTGACTTCATCTCTAACATGGGGACGTGCCCAGGGAGTCGATGCCTACGTCAAGAGTTTCTGAAAACTGGGTTCTGTTTTGAACATGGCCATAAGCAAAGGGATGATGAACGCAGACTTCTGAATCACAGACATGAAAAGCAGATGGAGGTGACTAGTGGGACCACAGGTAAGTCGAGCCTCTGAGCCTTGGGCTCTTCACCTCTCACGTGGAGCAACCTCTCTGTGCGTAACAGGCACTCAATGCCCGGTGGCGCCAGAGGTCACGGATGGTTATTGTGAGCACTGATGAAACGTTTCTGAAATGTTGCGATTAGCGGCACCATCAGGTGAGAATGAATTTGATGGTTTCTGGATGAAAATCGAGTTGGAAGAGACCTTTTTGGCTTTAAAGGTGTAAATGGATAGTCTTGTTACCGGCTACTTGGGTGGTATTATTCCTTCCTCTATCGTAGGTAGGGTAAATGAATCAAAAATCAGGACTTCCCGCCTTCCCGTGAGCACTCTGGCCGCACCTATGGTTGCCCCCTGCTCCTGTAACCACAGACACCTGCCGGGGGGCTGAGGGCGTGCGCGGGCCACGGGACACCTGTGCCAGGGGTCTAGGGTGGCGTCCCCGAGGCGGGACCCCAGAGGAGAGACCCCAGAGACGAGACAGCCAGGGAAGGGCTGGGGGGGGGGCAGGGCTGGGCTGCCCCGTTCAGCATTCAAGGCCCGAAACAGTCTACCGAAGGCTCCACGCTCACCTGTGCGGTGCCGAGCACCGGTGCTGAGCCCTTGGCGCGGGGGCGGCAGAGCATCATACTTGGGAAGAACGAAGGTAAGAGAGCTTCCTGCGCGTACGTTACCTGGGTTAAACGTCTGTATGCTTAGTGCTTTTCCTTGTTTTCTCCAAATCCAGCCTCTCCATCACGCTGTCTGACGTCTCACCGCGCCAGACGATCCTGGCGTGGGCTGGTGCTGGCCACGCAGCTGGCCCCTGCTGTCAACATTTCAAACAGTGCTTGACTTCTTATTTAACATCAAAGATAGGCTGATCAGATGGGCTGACGGGATAACACGGAAATGGGAAGAAGAAGCATGTTTTAGAGGTATCGACGACGCAGGAGATTGGCGGGAGGAGCTGGAGGGTGCTGTCAGAAGTGGGTCGGTACGTGCATGGTCAGCGTGCACGCGGGGGCTCGAGTTTCCCGTCACTGGGGGGCAGATGGCTCGTATGATTTCCAAAGTGCCGCGGTCCAGGAGCCCGGGATGGTCAGCCAGAGATGTGCCAGAGGAAGCAGTGGCTGCAGGAAGGCGGCCCAGGGCTGCGGCCCCGTCTCCCGAGCCTTCCCGCGCTCCTGCCCAGCACAGTGTTGGAAGGAGAAGCGAACACAGCGAGGACTCGAAGGCGCCTGTTCCAGCCAGTCCGCACTCTTTCTCCCTTTGCCCACCACGGCTTGTTAAAGGGCGCCTCGACACGGGACGGGGGTTCTCGGGCACTCCTCTAAAATGATGGCTCGATACCCCTGCTCAGGGCTCAGCTGAGATGCTGAATCTAAGCTCGAGCCCAGCCCACAGTCTTCCAGAAGCAGCCCGTGGCCCAGCCCCTGGTTCTTGTGGCGCCTCCGCTCTCTTCTGCTCTTCTGGGTGTCATGAGACTCCGTCTAGGCACTCGGAAGGTGAAACCAGGTAGCTCGTGGAGAGTTGGCACAGCTGCTGGCGCACGACAGGCATCCGTAACCGGGACACTCGGCACAGGCGTCTGCTCGGTGGGACCCAGGTTTGGCGCTAGGGGACGCACCCCGAGAGTGGGCGCTGTCAGCACGGCAGCCCCGTGGGGGGCTGGCGCTCACTCCCTGAAGGTGGGCGCCGCCTCTGTCCACCAGCAGCCGCTCGCTTCTCTTCAGCCTTAGAAGTCCCATGAGCTCAGGCCGCCGGTGTCGTGGCCACTCAGGGCTCGGCCGGTCCTCCGGGTCACAGGGCCTGAGGACGCAGCGCAGACGCCCTTCCAGGGGCCACTCTCCTGACCGCCTGCGGGGCGTTAGTCTGTGGTCTTTGCCACCTCTGGGTGGCACCCCGCTTTGGGCATCTGGCGGAAGTGCTTCTGTGGTGCTGCCACAGTATGGGCGGCTGGATGTGCCATTTCCGGGCAAAGGAGTCGCCCGGCCGTGGGACCCCCCAGCCCGCAGAGACATCACAGCAAGCTCGCGAGCAGAAAGGCGGGCGCCTTCTGGAGCGAGGCCAGCCCGCGACGCAGCAGGTCTCGCTTCAGGAGACCTCAAGGTCAGCCCGGAGAGGAACACCAGGGACTCGGGGGTGTCTGAGGGTAAAGCGGCCCTGGCGTGGTATGACCGCACTTTCCAGAATAAGATGTAACACGGGCCCACCAGTTGCTTTTCTGTGCAGAGCGGGGGGTCCGCCACGCACCCCTGGGCTTCTCCTACCACACCCCGTTTAGGTCAGGCGACGGCCTCCTGGGTCTCCGTCTTCACAGCCCTAAGCACAGCTACCCACTCGTGGCTTCCGCCACTCACCCCAAATGAGCGGCTGTTTTCACCGATTGCTGTGTTCTGGCCAGACGCAAGTCCTTCCTCTCTGGGTCCCGGCACGACCTCATTGTCTGCCATCCCACTAGCCCGCTCACCTGTGACCTCGCGGGCTACTTCTTGGGCTAAGAGCGGTGCGTCTCCTTCTCAGCAGTGGTGACCAGCGGAACGTTCCGTGCCGCTGTGAAGGCCCCCTTGCTCTGCCCAGGGCCTCCCCACCAGCCACAAAAGCACACTGAATGTGGCTCGGCCTGTGCCACTGAGTTTTTAGGAGAGCTGAGCACTTAGTTTGATTTGACTTTGATGAACTTCACTGTGAGGGGCCCCCTGTGGGTGATCACATCATCTTGGGCGGCGCGGTCCGGCGGTCCTCGGGGTCTGGTGCCAGCAGAGACTCGTGGCGCGTGGGGGAGGGAAGGACGAAGCATGGGCGTGTGGAGACCTAGCCGCACCTCCAGGCCGTCGGGGCTCGGAACCTTTCTGAGGGGCTGTCCGTGCAATTTTTGGCCATAAGAAAGTAGGAATTGGGGGCCTGCAGAGAAAAAGCACAATGAAAATACAATATAGGAAACCACTTAGTAAAAAGGCTGCGGTGGGATCTGAAAGCTTGGAGAGACACCCTGCGAGAGGGACCTCAGCGTCGGCAGCCACCTCCGGGCACTCGGTCTGCACCGGCTGGACACGAAATGGACTATCGAATGCCCCAGGAGCAAGAGCCAAAATTGAGAAACAGAAAGTCCGTCTGGCTAAGGGGCCCGCTGGGTCCCACTGTCTCCCTTCCAGGCTGGACAGAACTCCGGGGGCCCCTTTTCACCCCTCACCGCCCGTGCCCAGCAGAGACCAGCCCGACCCCCGGCCGGCGCTCCTGGCACGTGGCCGGCTGCGGCAGCTCCTCGGCCCCCACGCTGCTCCCGTCTTATCCTGGGTGGAAGCCAGTCTCTGGAAGGCTCAGGCCCAACCAGCGTCCCCTCAGACCTGCATCTTAGACGCAAAATGTCACGTCACGGCTCAGCTTCGATCAAAGGCTGCATAAGCGGCAGCTGTGGCTGGCTGCTGGGCTCCAGACAGAGATGAAATCTTGCCTCTTGCAGCCACGTGGCTGGCGCCGGAGGGGGTGATGTGAGTGAGATGAGTCAGACGGAGAAGTTCAAGTAGCGATGGCCACGTGAGCTCTGGAGAGGCAGCACGAAGGGACAGATGGACCCACCAGCAGCAAACCCGGAGAACTGGCTGCCGAAGAGGAGGGCAGGGGCGAGGGCCAGGGGCTGGGGGTGCCGTGTGGTGGGTGTGTGGGGTCACACGCAGCTGGGGGGTGCGCCTGAATCAACACAGTGAGTCACACAGTGCTGGCAGCCAGCATGATCGCAACGAAAAATTACAAGACTGGCAATTCTCGACCGCGGCTTCCAGCTGCCGCAAGCTGCAAAGGAAAGGACAGGAGAAGGCTCAGCCTCCGGCTCCGGCGCCTCCTCGTGGGGCGCTGTGGGCTGTCCTGCCGCTGGCCCTGCTGTGCCCAGCAGGGAGGCTGCTCCCGCACGGGCCAGGAAACGCTCGTCCCACCACGGCCAGACGCTTCGTGCCCAAAGGCGATGGAAACAGGCCGCCCTGCCTCTGCCCCTGAGGGAAGCGCAGGCCAGGGCTGCCTCTGCCCCCAGCCAGGCCCTGGGCCGAGGCTCCCGCTCCTGCCCTCCCCTCGCTTCAGCCGCCCTTTCTCCGCGAGCCTGCTGCCTGAATGGTTTCTTCAGGCACTCTGCGTCACATCCATTCGGGAAGAGCCCACGAAGATCCTCCTCTTCGCCAAATTCCGTGCAGGTTCCCGCCAGTTCTCGCAGACCCTGGGCCTCTGGCCTCGTGCGGGCGCCGTCCCCGTCGGAGCTCTGCGAACCCCTCAGCGGGCCTGACGCGAGCCCGCCCTCAGCGCCCGTCGGGGTGCCCGCCCCTCGCCGACGCCTGCTCCAGCGAGAGCCCTCGCAGGATGGCCGCGCGGCGCCTTCCCTGGGCGGAGGATTCCCGCCCGTCCACTCAGGACCAGTCGGGTCCTCTTAAACCGACGTCTCTTCCCCATTGGTTAAAACGTGTTGTTGTTCTAACTACTGTCCTTCAGTAGAGGTCAGACAGCCACGGACTGGTTCTCCTGAAACAGCGCAAAGTTATTGTTCTCAGGTTTTGGACCCAGAGCTGAGACCCAGGCGCCCCGAGGCCCCGGCTTCCCTTGCCTCCCCTGGCGCTCCCACGCAGCTGGCACGTCCACCCGGCGGCACCGTCACCGTGGTGACACTCACGCCCACCGAGGTCTGTGCCTGACAGGTGTCCTCGACCGCAACACCCCTCCGCGGGCCCGCCACCGCACACCCCGCCCTGCACTCGGCTGCGTTCCCCTCGCATGGCCACGTCCACGCGAGGCCCTGGCCAGACGACTGCTCTCAGCAGGCTCCTTCCTTCCTTCGGAGCCAACCGCAGAGGGACGAGGCTCCGTATTGGCTGAAGGCACTTTGCTAGATTGAGTGGAGATGTGACGTGTTAATTAAAACGTTCCCAAAGAATCCACGGAGTAGAGGCCTCCCTGGTGGCGCAGGGGTGAGGTCTCAGCACTGTGAAGCTGTCCGCAGCCACCGAAGCAGGAGTCCCACCCCCGGCCGGGGAGGGGCCCCAGGGCGCAGTGGGCGCCCCCGGTGTCCCCGCTGCCCCTCAGCAGTGGGTTTCAGTGGATCTGCGCCCCACTCTGTCCCTGGTGAACCCTCTCACCCCCCACATCTCTGGCCTGCACCCCAGCTCTTGTACGCATAAACAAATAAGTCTTTAAAAAAATAAAGGAGTAGAACGTCCTCCGAGGTTCGAGCCGGGCCGCCCTCAGCTGGAGGGAGCCCACCCCGTGGGCCTCGCCTGTGCCCGCGGCGGCGGCTGCATCAGACGTGGAGTACCGCTGCCTTCGTCGTGACGAAAGCTAGACCCCCCCGCTGGAGAGCTTTGAGACTCGGGTCACTTCGGGGGCCAGAAGGGCAGAACGGCGCGAGGCGAGCTTGCCCCAGCCGGGACACTCTCTTTGACACCGAAGGATCGTCTGGCTCATAAAACTGGGCGTGTCCCGTGGCCTCTCGGGAGAAATCCTGTGGGCGGAGACGAGCGCGAGGGGCTTCGGGGAGGCTGCTGCAGGGCCACCTGGCTTCCGTCTGGCCCCGTCGCCGCCGGCTGGGCTCTCCTGGCAACTGAAAGCCGTGACTTACAGTTTCCCTTGACTGTGGGCCTGGTAAACAGTTCATGGGAGGGCTGCTTGTGACTGGCTTATGTTGTTGAGTACGTTTGTATTGCAAATCATAGGCAAATAAGGGAAATTCAAATGAACTATTTTGTGTATATTTCAAGAGCTATAGGACGGATAGCAGTGGGCTTTGAAGTGAGGTAGACTCACTGCAACTGCCGCTAGAGAAAAGTCCCGGCATCTCAAGGGCGAGCTAAGTCTGTAGTTACTGCCACGCAAAGTCAGAATTAGCTCACAGATTTCTCTGACCAAGGACGCTCAAACTGTCTTCTCATAAAATCTCTAAGACACCGAATTCACTTGCACGTCAAGCACAGAAGCCCCTGTGAAGCTTGGGCAACCACAGAGATGCTTTCAACCCCTCGCCCGGAGCAGTAATACTGGTTCTGCTGCTCCCGGCGGGGCCATGATCCTGGTCTCAGCAGCTGACAGCCAACGTTTTGTTCATGGGTCAGGAAAAATAAGAAAAATTTCCACGTCAGGGATTTTGCTCTTGAAGCTATTCAGACAGGTGAACACCTGGGCCCAGGCCAGGTGTTTTTTTCTGGAATCAGATGATCCGGGAAGTCACAACCGCAAAGTCTCAGGATCAGAAGATAACCCGATAATTTCCTCACTGCACCGGAGAGGAAAAGTCTGGCCCAAGACGGAGACACTGGCCGCTAGTCAGCTGGTCACTGAAAAGCCGCAAGGGAGAGAGTCTGCTTTCTCCTTGCTACGCCACGTGATGCATTTCTGAGCAGAATTTAGCTTTAAGTGAGGAAAGGTGAAACGTGGAATCACCGATTATCAAAACGTAGCATTAGCAGTAAATCGGAGCATTAAAACCTTCAAGTCCAGGCTGGGGGAGAGCTCAGGCAGGCGCTGAATAATTGTATCATCACCACGGGAAGGAACCTCTGAGCTCTAGTCTCTCCGCAAAAGCAGCAAGTCCGCGCTGCCACCTACAAAAGATTTTCTTTTTGATTTTGTAGAAGGGTCTTTATTTTTTTTTTACTATTTTTGAAAAGATTCTATTTATCTCTGCATACAGAGCTGGTCAGAGGTGCAGGGGTTGTGAGAGGACTCACCAGAGGCCGAGTGGGGAGCAGAACAGGCAGGTTGAGGTACACGGCTGAGGGAGCCCCGGGCCGGTCAGGGGAGGGCTGCCGCGCCATGCGGTCACTCCCTGGCCGGGGCTTGAACTCGTGCTGCAGTGGCTGCAGCAGCTTCCCGGTGCTGAGACTTCGCCCCGCGCCCCCGGGAGGCCCCACCTACGGAAGATTCGGGTTCAGCACCCACCAGTTGAAGGGAAACTTGGGTGCTGGCGGAGAGCAGTGGCCACCCCCTGGGGCCAGTGGGCTTGACCCAGAGACTGGGCAGCTGTGCATGAGGATGGTCACTTTTTCAGCTACAGCAGAGGAAGAAAGAAGGAAGCCAGCAGACAGGAGGGGTCTAAGACATTAGAAGCAACATAAGACACAGCCAAGAAACGGAACAAAAGCAACCCGGTCAGCTCCTGGTCAGACAGACAACGCTGGGAGTCCGACGGGCCAGTCGAGGTGATTTGGGCTTGGCTGACTGACCATGTGTGACCGTGGCTCTGTTACTCTGTGGGTGCAACTAAGTCCTGCACGAGCACCACCATGGCTGGATTTGCCCAGTCAGCGGCGTGGCGACGGGCTGCGCCCATTCGCGGTCACTGCGGCCGAGCGCTGAGTGTCCCTTACATGTTATTCGCTGACTTGGGCGTGTGTTTGAAGGTCTCCAGAATGAAAAGGTGCAAACTAAGACTGAGATGGCCAGACCACACACGTCCGTAAAATAGGATTCAGAGGACCCTCGGCCTCTGCCACGTGGCCCTTTGCTCTGGGGCCTCAGGCCGTCCCCCGCGCGCTGAGGGGCTGTTGATGAGGAGGGGATATTTGCAGAACTTCCTGTGTGTCGCTGCCTAAGAGAACCGCTTGCCGGTTGCCCGGGAGAAATTAAACAATGGATAGAGAGTGGAGAAGGGAACGACCTTTGGCCGGTGAAGGACGCAGCATCACTGCCCCAGACAGTGGCTGCCACCCACTCAGACGGCCCCCTGGGCAGCGTCACCCCAGTCCACGCACAGGGCGGGTGGTGGCAGGCACGGGAAAGTGGGCACTGGACCCTGCTCATCCACAGAGCTGTGGGAGATGGGGAGAAGCTGAGGAGACGGTGCAGACCCCTCCTGACCTGCCCGCTGCTCCCTCAGCAGTGGACTCCGTCAGTCGGCCTGTTCTGCTCCCCACTCCGTCTCTGGGGAGTCCTCTCACACCCTGCACCTCTGGCCTGCACCCCAGTTCTGTATGCATCAAGAAATAAATCTTTAAACAAAAAAAGCTAGGAATGCGGTGGCAGCGACAGTGACCCCCGACCTGGCCCCCGCCCGCACCGGCTTGGCCTCCCCCCCACGCCCGTCCGCGCTCCTGCTTCCCAGCCGACGCGGCCTGGCGAGACTGGGGTGCGGCCACAGGTGTGTCCTTGTGGTGCGGGCTGCCGCCCGCCGGCCTTCACTTCTGACGGTGTTTCGGCACTCACGACTTCCAGTAAAGACAGCATCGGTCGCTGTCTCTCGCCTCTCAGGGCTGGACTCACTTTGTTTTGAGTCTCACTCAGACACATCTGTCATTATAAAGGCTTAGAATAATGGGTAGAGAGGGAGCCCTCTGTCTTATGAATCGGAGTTCTTTCCTTTAATTTGTCCTTTCCCTATAGACATCTGTCATCCTATTAGAATTTTAACAGGTGTTGTTTTTCAAACAGAAAAATGTGTCCACTGGCATAG
The DNA here is from genome assembly GCF_000260355.1 of Condylura cristata. Classification (NCBI taxonomy): domain Eukaryota; kingdom Metazoa; phylum Chordata; class Mammalia; order Eulipotyphla; family Talpidae; genus Condylura; species Condylura cristata. The sequence continues at coordinate 38,147,858 of NW_004567121.1, forward strand.
TACTAAAATGTACTTTGTTTTATTTTACCTACCAACAAAGCTTTGGCTAATAAAAAGACACATTCAGCTGAGCTTCCTGCGTTCCAGCAGTGGAAGCTTCTAGAATGTAATGAGAACTCAGCCAGCGGTGGCATGGACCCCAAGACCAGCTGGCAGTTAACGGAACACTACGGAAACTTCCAGGCTCTCCTCAGCACCACAAACAGCCTTAGCCACGCAGTGAAGCAGAGACGCGACCTCTAAGGTGGCGCTCGAAGCACGTGTGAGCACTGTGACGTTCTCAAGCCGCCCGAGGGGCTGCTCAGTTGTGCCAGTGAGGTGACTGCAGCTTGATTTTTCACCTGTGCAAATTTTAAAGACCACGCGGTTCCTCAAGTTTCTAACACTGGGCCATGGCTGAACATTTTACTTATGCGTTTAGGTTGATTTACTTAATTCCCCAGCTGAGGACATGTGTAGGAAATTATAATTTTCAGGACCTCAGAAGGAATGTTCTTTGTCTAGATAATTTTGTCACCTTTGAGCTTCAGTTTCCCTCTATTGCACAATTTCCACAATTGACTTGTTGTTCTCCTTGTTATTTTCTGAAGGTCGAGACTTCTGTGCGTTGCTCTTGCAGAGCTCAAAGTAGCCAAGGGTAGGACCGTTGTTCAGGATGTCCGCGTCGTTAGCAGCAAAGAGCTTGCTTGCTTCTCCTGCTGTTGTTTCCCGTGACTTATACTTTTCCAAAAAGATGTATTTTTATTTACTTATGTGTACAGGAGTTGGGAACAGAACAGGTGGATCCACTGAAATTCACTGCTGAGGGGAGCGGCAGGGAGACAGGTCTGCTGCACCCTGTGGGTCACTCCCTGGCCGGGGATCGAACTCAGGTCACAGTGACTGTAATAGCTGGACCCCTGTGCCGCCAGAGAGGCCCCTCAACCTCTACGCTTGACTTTGTGATTCATTCTCCCTCAGAGGATGAACACGGGGAGTAAATATATTCCACAGACCACACCTGAGACTAGTGACCCAGGTCGGATCTATTTCAGTTTCTTTAGCAAACACCCCCAACTGCCCCCCACCCGCGGGGAGATGCAGTCTGGAGGGAAATGCCTTCCAGCTCCCAACCCCCTCCCCGCAGAATCACTCTCCTCCTCGCAAACAAAGTGCGCGTCTCCTCTCAAAGTCAAGAAGTTTTATTTCGACGTGGAAAGGCCTTGCTGCGAGACTGTCCACATTCTTTTCTTATACACGTTTTCAAATGGTTCATTGTTTTCATTAAATTGCTTAAAGGGCAAAATGTTGGTGCTGCAAGTCTTGAGACTGGTTCATGTTTGTTTCTGTTTCTCTTTTCTAAATGAACTGAGAGCGTGTGCAAAAATATTAATCTGGGCAGGCGTCTGGCAACTCCCGGCAGGCGACGCTCTCTGATCCGACGGCGCTCAGGGAGCCGTGGCCGCTGGTGGCCAGGGCTCAGGTCAGCGCCAGCACAGGCGCGTTTCCCTGGGGACGTCAGCGCCTTCGCCTGCTTTACTGCGCGGCCCCCCGTGGTCAGCTGAGTCAGACTCCCCGTGCCTGCAAGGTGGAGTCTGCTGTTGCAGCACAACCAGCCCAGCAGGCTGAGGGACTCCTGCGCGTGGCCTCGCGAGTATTCGACATTGGCGTCGGGGAGCTGCTACCGCGAGCTGGCCTGAGGTCGTGGAAACCAGAGGCAGGGGGCTCTGGTGACGTCCTCGTTTGCATTTCGTCAGTGCGGCTGCGGCATCCCACGCCCACTTGGCACGCGCTCCTGGGCGTCTCAGTGTGGGCTCGCGCCTGTGTCCTCCCTTCCCTTGCCCCGCAGGTCTTCTTCCTCATGACGTGAACTTATTCCGTGGGGGAAGCGGGTTGCACTGTTACCTCATTTGGTTACTTTTACTTTTCATAGGAATTTTCAACGAGGGAAGTGCGCTGATGTTTGTAAAAGATCCAGTGGAACTATTTCCAGGAAAAAGTCGGTAAATCACAAGAAAGTTGGAAGATAACGTCTCATTTAAGACTTTAAGCCGGTAAGACCGAGAGAGACAGCAGATGAGGAAGTCCACTCCGGATGCCAGTGGCCTACAGTGAGAGTCACAGAGAAGACACAGAAGGAAAGGGCGGACGCGCCAGCGGAGCAGCTCCCGAGGACGGCCACACGCCCAGAGTGCGCGGGCCCGCACAGTACCCACACGGACAGACGGGCCAAGACACAGATCCAAAATGCGAGAATGCCGATGGCCCAAAGGATACCCAAAAGCCTCCGGGGCAGGGGGCGGGAACCCAGTCCTGCACGAAGCATCAAGCGTGAAACTGGCATTTCTTACACAGCAATGGAACTGTTTCTTAAAGTTTTTTGGTTTAAGATTTATTTATTTATCTGTAGAACTGGGGTGCAGGCCAGATGTGCGGGTGTGGGCGGGTCCCTCAGAGACAGAGTGGGGAGCAGAACAGGCGGATCCACTGAAATCTGCTGCAGAGGGGAGCAGTGGGAGATTGGGGGCCTCCTGCGCCCTGAGGGTCACTCCCTGGCTGGCTGGCACTGAGGCCATCTGGGGGCAGTGCTGAGATGCCCCTAGGCCCCCTCTGGGACTTCTAAGAGAATGGAGCAATGCTTTCAAGACTAGCGACTAAGGGTCTCAATCCAAACCTCCAGGCCCAGCTTGAGCAGCCTGCAGCCTGGGCACAGGGCTCTGCCCCTCCCCTGGCTTAAACTCACTGACGCTCCGGGCTCCCTGCAGCAGCTCGCCACCCACCCGGGAGAGGCCCGCGTGGGGACGGGCCTGGCAGCCGCAGGGGCATCAGGCTTCTGGGCCTCGTGGTGACGGTTGTACTTCAACCTTTTTTCAGTGTTTCTCAGCCTTTTCTCTTTTTGTTATTCCTTCCTGAGGAGTCTTTCTAGGCGTTGATTCTCCTGCCATAAAAAGGTAATGCTACAGGTAGGCAGCAGGTCTTTTAACTGCTTCTTTTTCAATTTTCCCCCTGGACGACCGTGCTCTTATTTGTCTATGGTGACTTTTCATCACAGTAGATCTTGGCGCACCCTTGCTGGGCAAGAGGTGCATATTATTGATAGGCTTGATCTAGACAATCTTCTTAAAACTGAACATGGAGGTAAACGAATTCCCTTTGCTTCCCAAATTCTCTTCCTTCAAACACTGTTGCTTGAATAAAGCATTGGCTGATCTGGTTCTGGAATGCAGGATCTCAAAGTGGGCTGCTTTCGGATATTTATCTCTCTTTAGTGAGCTCGTACAGCCAGTCAGAACTCAGCCTGGCAATTCAATTTGATTTCACTTGAGTGACAAAATGGGTCTAGTGGTTAGTCGTCATGGTTACTGCTATTACTAACTTTGTGGTTTTAGTTAATATTTGACATAGGAAAAGTGCTGCGTATTTAGAATTTGGAAATTGGAAATTCACTTCACAAAACCTAGCTACATTATTTCTTCTGGCGTAAGAACCAGCACGGTGGACTGACTAGTCCTGTGTTTGTTCACGTATATGGAGTTCTTAATGAAGGAAGCGCCTAGGGCGATGGCCTTGGATTTCAGTTCCGCTTAGGAATTACCAACGGACACTGGGTAAACCCAAACTTCAGGGCCCTGACCTAGAAATTCAGATTCTTTATGGATTTGGTATTTCCCAGGAATCTGGACTTCAAACCAGGCTCCTGAGTGGTCTGGTCAGAGGGAGGCTGAACGCGGAACCCACTGCAATACACTGACGTGGGGTTGGATCAGAGATGCTTGGGTTGATTTTCTTTCTTCCTTTAATTATTGCTCAATGACACTCAAGCAGCTCCAAAGGGAATACTTTTAAGAGCTCTCTCAGATAAGTATCTAGGGACCAGTCGCTGAATATATTTCACACACAGAGTTGAGTAGCTCGATCAAGTTCCTGGCTTCTGTCCTGAGCACTGTGAGGCCATCTCATTGCTTCCCAGCTGGATGCTAACCAGAAGAAGATAAATATTTGGGGACTTGGAGATGGTGTTTAAAGTAATATTGTACAGAGGAATGCAGTGTAATAGTGCCTGGAATTTTCTAAATCATCAATCAGAACAATATATTTTAAATGTGTCACAAAGTAGAGCTCTAAATTGTCAATTACACATGCATTTGCTTAGTTATGACCCATGAAATCCTTGTAGAGAGTATTGTTTGTCATTCTTTCTAAGACTCCTTTCTACTGTGTAGATTGTAAAGCCTCAGAATAGATCCGACAGTTAAAAAGCAAAGTAGGCCTGGCCCTCCCTGGTGGCGCAGCGGGTTAAAGCCCAGCACTGAGAAGCTAAAGCCACTTCTCCATGAGTTCGATCCCTGCCTGCCCCGGAGGTGACCACATGGCGTGGCAGACCTCTCCTGACCCGCCCGCTGCTCCCCTCAGCAGTGTACTTCGTCGATCTGCCTATTCTGCTCCCTACTCTGTCTCTGGTGAATCCTCTCACCCTCTGCATCTCTGGCCTGGACCCCAGTTCTGTACGAATAAATAAATCTTAAAAAAAAAAAAGAAAAGTAGGGCTGGTGCCACAATGGACCCGCCCGCTGCGCCCCTCAGCAGTGGACTTCATCCATCTGCCTATTCTGCTCCCCACTCTGTCTCTGGTGAAGCCTCGCACTGCTCCTGCACCTCCTGCCGCTTCCCCATTTACGAAAAACTAGGTGTTTAAAAAAAAAAAAATCTCATTGGCCACAGTATGTTCCACACTGAAGAGGGAGAAAAGCTGAGAAAGAGTCGACACCTCACGTGTTTTATAACTACTGAGCTCTGTTCATCCTTTCGGGAGAGGCAGACCGGGGCTGTAAGAAATCATTTTGTCCTCTTCACACTCCAAATCAGCCTTGGTGGTTTTCTTTGCCTCTCAGCTTGGAGAGAGAAGCTGGCAAAAGCAATGTCTTATGATTACCTCTTTTGCCTGCAGTACTGGGGTCCAGGGCTCACAGGCCTGCAACCCATATAACTGGAGGAGAGGGGAGGGAGCGTGGGTTCCGGCTGCTCTCACAACGCGACAAGCGCCCAGCGAGTTGTCCGAATGTGCACAGCACTGTCATTCCCGCTCTACGCTCTACTCTACGGAGGGACGAGAGGGCTAAGGCGCAGTAACTGCCCCAACCAAGTCACCCAGAAGTAGCTCCACGCTCAGACCACGTGGCTCGGGGCCCGACTTCTTAGTGCTTTCTGGAACGCTCCCCTCCCAACGCCCCTACAAGGTGAGGAACGACACCAAGCGGCACTGTCGCCTGACTCAGGCCTCATCATGGACCCGGCAGCCCAGGACGTGCAAAGCTAATGCTACCGTCGGTTATGTGGCCTCCAGGACGTTTGGAATCTCTTTTTGTATCAGATTTCCCCTTAATTTTAATGTGCTGTGATTTTAATAAATGCTGTCTTGTAATACACAATATTTTAAGCCTCAATCAAAATTCACTCACAAAAAAAGAAAAAAAACCTCAAGTGGAAAACAGATTACAAGATAATTTGATGAAATCGAAACCAGGCCACTATCTGATGACAAGGACACGCCTCAGCGGTGCCGCCTGTTTGCCCAGGAGTGCCGCCTGTCACTTCAGAGGGAGGCAGTCCTCTGGTTGGGCCCTGGGCGGGGCAGTGGTCCATGGCGCTGGTGCCCTCCGCTTTTCCGTGGCTGCTGAGGGCTCCTGGCTGTCTCGTAATTTGTGACTGTGGACCAAACGCGGCAACAGAAAAATGATGTTAATGGAGGAAAGTTTTAAGCACAGAAAATGCCTACAACAAAATGGACACTCTTACCCACACAGTGGGAAATCTTCTGAAAACAGCGGGCTCCTGGGGGCCCCTCAGAGATCTTCCAAGGGCTAGAAGACAACGGTGGTTCTCTATTTGTTCCGAGGCCCGGGGGGCTGGCCCTCCCGCTCTCCTCCCGCCGGACTCACTCTTAGGAGTCAAGTGGTCAAGTGCTATGCGGGCCTGTTTAGGACAGATGGCATGGCTGCAAGCAGAAATAACCTCGGCCACGGGGTACAGCTGAAAAGCACAAGGCCTTACCTAGCGCCGCACTCCACATCCTGGTGTGATCACCCTCCTGGGGCCCTTGGCGGGAGCCGGGGTGCAGCGGCTTGCATTGGGATGCTTCGTGACTTGACACAGATGCTGGCTTGCAAGCACACGGGCAGGGAGATCGCCTTGGCTTCCGCACTCAGGGTTGGAGGCTTCGAAGGAAGCTTCCAGGGAGGCACCAAGGTGTGTTCCCTTCCATCTCATGGCGGTGAAAAAGTGAAGCAAACTCATGCGGGAAGTGAAATGCTTTCTTCAGGACCACCAGGCACAACACAGAAGCCATCGCAGGTCACAGAGGAATAATAAGCACGTTCAAGAGGAGGCTGAGCTGCCTCTAAGATTAGAGGTGGTTCCGGAAACTGCGCGGCTGCCTAACTGAGCGGCATGGTCACCTGCTGGCCTCAGCCAGGTGAGCCCAAGGGGCCACTGGCCGGGAGACAGTGGCGCCTTGGAGGAGGCGGGGCCGTGAGCCTGGATTTGCAGCCCCCGGCCTGCAGATAATGAGACTGGGGAGGCCGCGGAGTCACCGTCCAGAACTTGTGGCTGACGAGCGCGGCACAGGTGTCCTGCTTCCTGTGCGACTCCCTAGACAGGTCTCTGATCCCGTGGGAGCATTTCAGGTCTCACAGGGCAGCCCTGCGAATCCACCTCCTGACACATGTTCGCGCTGGCTTGTCGGTGCTGGGCACCGAGGGGGCTGCGCTCTTGGGGTGTGCCCACTCCTTCCATCAGCAGAGCTGCCCCCAGCTAGACGGGAGAAGGGGCGAAGTGATCGCTGCGGAGCTCCAAGCTTCAAGGCACACGCGTGCCAATGAGACAAAAGCAGGCAGCGGAGTCACTTCTTCTGCGTGGCTTATTCAAAGTTAAAAATAAGTTGGATCAAAAAGGCGGGGGCAGTGCACTGAGCTATGGTGATGGCACACGGGTGAATTGGTGGTGGGAAGCCCACGGGGATTACAACTGAGATGGAAAAGGGCACCAAATGATGTAAAAATAAACTATTATATATTTTTTAAATACTACTAATTTCCTGCTTTCAAATATGGAAGACATAGTAGATTGAAATTTATTTAATGTGAAAATAATCAATTTATTATATAAATAAATGCCTCTATCCCCCGCCCCCCCAATAAGTTGGGAAGGAAAGCCGTCATTTTTGCCATCTTTCATTGCCACAACCATTTAGGAGGCGAGAACAACGAGGCCACAGGACAAGACACGGAGAGACAGCATTGCATTCTGAATTCTGCGCAGAGCTGTTAGGGTTTGGTCAGTGTTTTTCTGGAACCCATCCTAGTTATTGCTTGTAACACTAATGTCTTTCAAAATACTCATGCCCACAGTGACACTTCTCCCAGTGGCGAATGAGCGGGGCTGTCTTTATCCGTGCTTAACATAGGGACGAGAACACAGTACCAAAAAGTTACGTGTATTTCCCAAGTTCCTATTTCCAGGAAAATCCAGGAACTAAAATTCAGGTTGACTTCCAGTTCAGTTTCTTTCTCCAGACATGTTCTTTTGGTTTAACATGAAAAGAAAGCTCCTCTTTGGCCACTGTTTTCTAGCATTCACGGCCTGTTTGCAGTACAGGGCTTCTTCTTTTGCTGATAAGCATCCTTACTCTTTACAGCCCACGAGTCCTTGGACATATCCAGCGCTCGGTAAGTGTTACTAAGAATTAAGAACATGTGACTCACCTTTAGAGGACCAACGCTATTTCAGGTAGAACAAAGAGGCGTTGTGTATACAGAGTTCAAGCCTTGCCCCTTGATCACTGTGTAAGAGCTCTGATCTAACTAACAGATGCCTATCTGAGGTCTGCATCGAATCTGTGCCATCGTCAGAGTTGCTGGCTTACAACACAGGCCTGTTTCTTCACTACAAACTAGGTGTGGTATCTTTAACTACATTTCCATTGATACCTCTTGGATGGTAATTAATCGTTTTAGATTATTGTCATATACCTGGCATGGTTCTGAGCTCCTGACATAGGTAAGCTTTCACAACCTCATAACCATGGTCTCGGTGATATCATAATGCTCATTTTTACACACGAAGAAACTGAAGCTTCAAAAGGTTAAGTACCTTGCCCAAGGTATTGCTGCCAAAACTTAGCTCTGATTCCAGAATCTAAACTATTACTGCGTTTTACCTACCAATTTTTGACTCACACAGCTATATTTTCCAAATTTTCTAAAATGCTCCCCCCCTCATAGCCCCTCACCCCCAGTAGAGACTGTTCAAAAATAAACATAAATAAAAGAAACATTCAGAGGGAGGAAGCTCCCGTTGTCACATGCACTAGCCCTGAGACTGCATCTTCGTGCTGACTTGAAGCTGTAAGCTGTTGCCTATACCCAGCTTTGAAGTTTGTAAAATGGCTCTTGAGTTTTCATTCAGCTTGTATGCCCAGCCTATATGCTTTCTGTGCACCCCAAAGTGCAGCAAAGGAGAAGCATTTCTGAGATGCCTAAAGAGGCAGTCTAGATTATTGGAAGGTATGTTTTAATGGGGGTCGGTGGGCCTGGTCTGCTGCTGATTGACCACGAGCTCACTGTGGCGCACCCAGGGAGGACGAAGGTGTTAGCTTTTGAGTTCTTTTGCCTTTATTCAGTGGGAACTGAGTCTACCAAACCTGGAGTAAGTTCACAAACAAACAAACAAACAAATCCAAGGAATGTCAGGTGGGAAGGGACTGAACAGACAAATCAATTCCCTTCTGAGACCACACTGGGTCCCCAAGTGAACAAGCCCCCCAAGTGTGCTGTGGGGCCATCATCAAGTAATCCCACCTCTGTGGAGGATGAGACCTTCACGAGGCGCTTTCCGTGGGGGGCTCCTGTTTCAGGAGTAGCAAGGGAGACTACTTGGGTTTCTAGCTGCTGCTGTTTATGGCAGGGCGCTTGGCAACTGTGTTTCTCTGTCGCTCAATTTCTTTGACAGGTGGGGCTGGTAATGGTACCTCTCAGCCGGTTGACTCTCACCCCTTAGAGTGAACAGACCCCCTTATTCAGATCTGGATTTCTTTTGTTTTTCGTTTCCCAATGTCAACAGGGAAACCAAACACATTAAGTACTGTCAAATATTTGGAGAGCGAGTGAGGACACCCCCAAGGAACATTATACGGGGTGTCCTGTTTTATCATTAATTACTGACTCACTGCCAACATTTGAAAGAAGCGATCGATTGAGCGATCTTAGGTAGGTGTGTGCAAGGCTGGGGCCTGGGTTTCAGGCAGCCCCTGAGGGTCTTGGAACACCCCGGGAAGTTAAGGTGACCACTGCTTTGAAAGCAATGTTT
>NW_004567121.1:38158789-38160861 GCF_000260355.1 Condylura cristata
GCGCGGCGGTTCGGCCGGGACCGGCAACAGTTGGAGGCGGCAGAGGTTGGGGAGGGAAGTGAGGCGGGAGGGACCCCAGCTCTCCAGCCGGGAAGGGCCACCTGGTGGGACGCGCCCTGCCGCACCCCCTCGGAAAAGCAGTTGACACCGCGGGGGACGTTTGGCCCTCCTGGGAGGCGGGGGCCGGCCGCAGGCCTCGGGGTTGCTGAGAAATCAGGAGAAGCAACGCCATTTTTGCTGAGAAGAGAAAGTTTGGAAGTATTTGGCGCAGCGACGTTCAGGGGAGCTGTCAAAGGCCGGTCCCTAAGGGCTCTCTGGCCTGGCCATAGGTGGCGGCCCGAGCCCTCTGCTGCACCGGCGTTCCGGGGTGTGGACCAGAGGCCGGTGATGGCCACCGGGCGACCTGGCCGCTCGCTGCCCTCTCCTGGAAGGGGTTGCTCTCTATCAGGGATTTCAGGTGTAGTGCCCACGCCTGTGTCCCCCTCTCAGGGCGCAGAGAGAGAGCCTGCCACCCCCCACCCCCGTGCCCAGTACACTGGCTTTATGCTGAAAAGAAATAGACCGAACTGTGCCCAGGGGGTCACAGCACCCCGTTCACATCTCAACTCCTCACTTATCTTTTGCTGGTAACATTTGGCTCCTAGTGAAAGAGCTACCCACCCCCCATCTTGGACGGCAGTGAGGTGTGTGCCCCGATAGTGGATCAAAAGTGCCGGCAGTGAAATCAGCCTCATACTAGAAGAAAATAATTTCCCTGTTCATTAACACGATGACTAAAGTTCCTGTTCCTAGTGATGACGTGGGGCGAGGACCCCCACTCAGCCTGAGGCAGTGTGCCCTTCCCTACCCCGCCTTAAGCAGGGTGCTGCCAGGCGTCACAAAGGCTGGCTGTTACCCGTCTGCGGATGCAAAGCAGGGGGACCTGCCCCTCCTGCTTCCTACTTAACTTTGGAGACCCGTGTGGTCCTCGCCGCCTTGCTGGACTTTGTACTGTGCTGCTGGCCAGCAGACAGCTTGAAGGTGACAAACATCTCGGCCTTCCAGAGGAAATTCTTTTCAGAGCTGAAGTAAACGGGTAGCAAGGCCAGTGGACAGGCTTGGCATTTCGATGTCCAGTTGCCCAGGTCCTGGGTTGTGTCTGGCCAGCCTTCTCGGGACAGCTGGGTTGGAATGGCCACCTGTATAGTTTTGAGTTGTTTCCTCTCCTGTAAGCAGTCTTCGAGATCTTAATACCACAGGAGCCCTAACTTTTTATAGTGGTACTAAATGGCCTCCGCAGAGCACCCAAAATACTGATTTTTTTTTTTGCTGGTAAAGCTCCTGGAATAACTTTTTAAAAACCCATTGTAAAATTGGATGCATAAATAGTCATTTAGCTATTAAAATTGAGCAGAATAGACAATTTTTGTAACCTGGAAATCGTTCCTAGTTGAAAGCCTAAGTATGGTGTGATTCAACAGGAAAAAGACAAATCCGGAAATGAAAGTGTGAAAATGTAACTTGTTAGTATGTGAATTTGGTCTGTGCTAATTAACAATGTTTTGGAAATTTAGGAAGTTATAAAAGCAGTTGTCTGATGTCAGAGGAAGGAGACCGCAGGGCCAGGAAACAGCCCCTGTCTTTCGAGGGTGTAGAATCCTGGCAGTAGGGCTGGGCAGGCGTGGCCGGGGGCTGGTGCCCGGGGGCCGGGCCGGGCTGTGCTGTGCTCCTGGAGGGCCAGGCCCGGAGACCAGAGGGTCTTGTTCCCTGCAGCTCTGTTGGTTTTATCAGAAATCCAGAGTGACCTTGAGGTAGCTGTAGTATTTGTTCAGGAGACTTTAAGTTGAGATAAAAATAGAAAATCTAGTATCCAGTGAGGCGAAGTATTGCTTTAGGCGTCTGATGGCCCCCTTGGGCCTTGCGGTCAGGCTGGGTGTCCAGGGGCTGCGGGAGGGGTGGGGGGAGGAGGGCCTGGGCGCAGGCAGAGCCTTGCAGAAGCCGGGCCCGGAGCCGGCCAGAGCACTCAGCCGTGCGAGCCCGCTTGCTCTTGGAGAGCTGCTGCTGAGGTGGCAAATTTGTGGAAGACCCCAAAG
>NW_004567121.1:38183462-38186107 GCF_000260355.1 Condylura cristata
AGCCTCGCGGCCAGGGAGTGCTCTGGAGCGCATCCTTCCTCCCTGCTCACCTGCTGGCCTCCCCCTGCAGGTGCTGCTTCGTGTTTGCCCTGGGCTACCTGACGGTGTGCCAGGTCACCAGGGTGTACATCTTCGATTACGGACAGTATTCTGCGGACTTTTCCGGGTAAGAGCCCGTCTGTTTCGACGGTCTGCGGCAGCTCCTCTGGTTGATAAAGAACGAAACACAGCTGCATTTAGTGGCTCCAGTGGGCATCTAGTGCTCGATATTTTAATGACAGTCTCCTTTGTGAATGGAGAATTCTCGCAAAGTGGTCTTCACGATGCTGTTCCTTACGTTATTTATGAAGAAGTAACCTTTTAAGTTATGCAAAACTTCCAGAGGTGCAGCAGCCACGTTTGTCGAATGGCTCCTGGCCGTGGAAGTGCCCTCTGATCAGGCGGGGCCGAGACCACGCGTGCCCCGCGCCGTGTCTGCGCCAGGCTGCCCTCTCCGTCTGTCCTCCGGGACACACACACCCCACCCCACCCCCCACCCCGGGTGCAGAAGTTCACAGCTCCTCCGGGAGAGCTCCCTGCTCTGTCTGGCTTCTGGCCCCACGGCGGGCGGACGAGAGCACGCGGGCAGCCTCCGGGCCGCGGCGGAAACGCAGAGGCTGGTCCCGGCCAGTTTGGCTCACGAGGGCTGGTGGCAGTCGCTGACATCAGCTTCCGGAGCGACGGGCGACGAGGTCCCGCACCTCACTCGGCCTTCGCCGCCGGGGGCCCACAGGCTGGTGCCTGGGGTCAGGCCGGCAGCCCGCTGCAGCGAGCACCTGTGTCCGCTCCTGCGGCCTGGCCCGGCCTGGCCTGCAGCTCCGCGACTGCCACGTGCCCTCGCGTCCCTCCCCGCGGGACCTGCCGGCCAGTCCCTCGGCTCAGCTGAGCGCGTGGGAACAGCAGCAAGGGCGCGGCGTGGCCGGAGCTGGCGGGGTCCGCCTCAGCCCTGGGTCCCACCTTTGTGGGTACCTTTCCAGTTTCCCTTTGCCCCCGGAAGTGCTCCCTGCCCTCCAGCCAGGGCGGGCTCACCGCTGCTGACTGCGCGATCTCAGTGGCTCGACACGGGAGCTCTTACTCCTTTTCAGCGAGAGGCGCCCTGCCCGCCAGTGGTTTACGGAGTCCGGCTCCTCCTTGAGCTCCCACTTCCTTCTGGGCCTCTGGAATCCTCACAGAAGCCGACAGGGCCACGCTCGGGCGGGCGGGGCTGGCCGCTCCAGGGGCCAGGGGCCCCTTCACAGCCCAGCAAGTGCTTGGCCAAGGCCAGGCGCACCCCACGCATCCTGTCCCTCGCCCCACTGACTGACCTTCCCGACCAGTTCCCGGCCAGACTCCTCTGGGGCCCCGTCCTCCCAGCTCCCTGCAAAAGGCTGGGCTCTGACCTCTAGGACTGCTGTCTCCGCCCTCCTCCCTACTCAAGGTCCCCCAGCGCACTCTCCGGCCCCCCTCCAGCCCCCGGCACCCCAGCCGCTCCTGACTCTGGAGCAGGCCCTGTGGGGCTTGCCCCTGGCCGGCCTTCCCTGCTAAGGTCACCCTGTGGGCGAGGCCGACCTCGCCTGTCCCAGCCCTGCACCCCCACCAACTCCGTGCTGAGCCCCAAGCCCAGCCTGTGACACGACCCCTGCTGCCCCTGGCAGCCCCCAGCAGCACTGTGAGCGCCGTGACGGGACCACGGCGGCGGCGGGGCCAGGGGTGCTCGTGGCCGCGTGGAGGAGGAGCGGCCAGGGCTGCTTGTCGGCCTCGTCCGGCCCCAGCCCGCTCGGCTTCCTCTGAAGCGCCTTGGGTGTCTCTTCCGCATGTTGGGAAACGTTGGGGTTTCGTAGCTGCGTTATCGCCTGTTTTACGCGTCGCGGGGGTCGCTCAGGTCCCTGTTAAGATCCGTGTTTTTCGTTTGTCCCAGCCCGATGATGATCATCACGCAGAAGATCACTAGTCTGGCTCATGAGATTCACGACGGTGAGTTTCAGAATCGGCCCCCACCCTCTGCCGCAGTCGGCCTGACCCTGCCGTGTCGCGGGCCGGGGGAGCCCTGCATGGACGCTGACCGCGGAGGGCGTCGGGGACGCGCGCCTCTCTCCCTGTTCCCACTAACGTTGCGCTCAGCTCGGCGATGAAAACCAAGTAAAATTGTGGGCGCCTGGGCCGTGGGTGCTGAGCCCGCCTGCTGGCACTTCACAGTGTCTGGCAGACGCACACTGGGCGCAGGTCCGGCCTCGCCGACCCCGCCTCTTCTCTGCCGGCCTCGCCGGCGGCGCCTCTGCAGACGCACAGCCGTCCCAGGCCTGTAGTGCAAATCCTTGTGCATTCGTGTTGTGTCCATGCTGTGGAGACGCCACGGCCAGGCCTGTGAACGAGACGACGCGCCTGCCCACCCGTGGCGCGCCTGCCGGGGGGCTCGGGGGGCTGTGGGCCCGGGCGCCCCGCAGGAGAGGCCCAGAGTTGACCTCGGTGTGTTTGCATCTTAATTTAGACCTCGGAGCCTCGAGGCTGGGTCCACGGCCAGGGAGTTGGGTCGGCGGCCCGCGGCCTCCTGTGTGGAGAGGCAGGCAGAGCGCGGAGGGAGGCTCGGGGCTGCGCACGGCCACGCCGTGCCAGGTGGCCACAGAGTC
>NW_004567121.1:38186897-38188175 GCF_000260355.1 Condylura cristata
CCTGTCACGGGCTGGCTGCGGGACACCAGTGTGCTGTGGGACAGAGCTCTCCGCCTCGCTGACTGGGCTGGTTTAGAACCCGGGACCCCAGATTTAAAATTCAGGGTGCTGGTACTGCCAGCAGGTGTACCCCATTCGCCAAGCCCACCCACCACCCAGTGCCCTGGGCCCTGGGCAGACTCCACACTGCCTCCTGGCCCCTTACGTTTTGGCCCCTTACCCGCCAGCCCGCCACGCAGTCGCAGCCGATCTTTTTGCCGCCAGGTGCTGACTGTCCAGTGCCCAGTCCAAGGCAGATCTTGACGTCCGTGCCCAGTCCAGCTGCTTTCCTTTACCAAGGACTTTGCTTTCCCTGTCTGTGCACATCTGTCCGCAGCTCCCCTGTCCCGCTACACGCGGCCGCAGGGCCCTGTGGGGCGCGGGCCCTTGGGGACCCCAGTGTGCTTGCCGGCCACGCTCCGGAGGCAGCCCTGTGTCCTGCCTGCTGCCGGCCGGGGTGGGCTCCTTCGGCTCTGACCTCTCCCGCCTCTGCCCCGGTTGAGTCCACTCCAGCCTCCCCGCTGCCGCCGATGCGCCCTCAGGCTCTGCAGTGCTGTTCGCGCTGCCTGGGGCCCGCCCCATGCCTTGCCGACGGGCCTTGCCGACTGGGCACCGAGCCCTCCTCTCGCAGCCCTTAACTCCCTGGGTGTTGACTCGGGGCTCTGTGAGCGCAGACCTGTTACCTGTGTATCCCCTGCGCCACCCTGCCAAGCACGGAGCGCCATGTCGGGAGGGGACCGCGCTTCTCTGCTCTCACGCCCCTTGGCTGGCTTCACGCTGTGGGTAGGCCAGAACCCTTCGCCGTTGCTCGTGGAGACCGGAACAGAAACTGTCCAAAGGCTGCTGATCGCCCGTGCAGACGAGCCCAAAGCCCCGCGGCGGCGGGCGGCGGCGTCTCTCGAGCGGGTGCTTGCCTTGCAGACGCATGCCCAGCCTGCTGGAGCACCTCAGCTACACCTGCAACTTCATGGGCATCCTGGCCGGCCCCCTGTGCTCTTACAAGGACTACATCACCTTCATCGAAGGCCGATCGTCCCACGCGACGCAGCCGGGCGGCCACGGCAGGGAGGACGACCCGCGCGGGAGGCCGGAGCCTTCTCCCAATGTAAGCGCGGCCCGCGCCCGCTGGCTTCTGCTGACGCTCCCCCTGCGCCCGCCGCCCTCTCCTTCCAGACGCCACTCAGCATGGTGGGGGCGGCGGCCGCGAGGCCAGCTGGGCTCCGTGGTGCGCTCGTGGCC
>NW_004567121.1:38188301-38189653 GCF_000260355.1 Condylura cristata
CGCCCCGCCGCCTGAGGGTACGCCTGGTGTGCCCCCACGAGTGTCGTTCCCGTGCTCACGTCCTGGCGGCTGAAACCAGCCAGGCGTCAGGGAGCCCTTCCGGGGTGGGCTCGGAGAGGGCCGCCGGGCCAGGAGGCGCGTGAGCGTGTGGCCGGTCTCGCCCCAGGCCGCCGTGCTGCAGAAGCTGCTGGTCTGCGCCCTCTCGCTGCTGCTGCACCTGACCGTGGCCAGGGCGCTGCCCGTGGAGCGCAACATCGACGCCCACTTCCGAGCCACTGCCTCGTGGCCGGCCAGGGTGCTCTACCTGTACGTCTCTCTCCTGGCGGCCAGGCCCAAATACTACTTCGCGTGGACGCTGGGTGAGTAGCCCCGAGGGCTGCTGGCCCGAGGGCCGCCTGCGGGGCCGAGGCCCGTTTCTTGCACCGTGGGGTTAAACGGGGCTGGAGGAGATGCGTGGAGGGCGCCTGGATGCAGGGAGCGGTGCGCGCCCCCATCCCCCCAAACCTGCCCGACAGCGGCAGCTCGGCACCTTCCTGGAGGGCCAGGAACGGCCTCTGGGCCAGGCTTGCAGAGAGGTTCTCGGTCCAGGAGCCACGTGAGCGAGCTGGGGCGAGCGCCTTGCCGATCCCCGAGGGCTTCGGGCTTTGGCGCGCACCGCCGGCCCGGAGTGGTGTAAGATGCTCGCATTCACCTTCTCAAGAGAGGACTCTCGCTTCCCCGCCGCCCCAAACCGGAGACTGCCCTGTCTGAGTGGTTGCTTAGCGGCAGGGCAGTTTCCCTCTCCTTGGCCTCTGGAGGCTCGGGCCGGAGATGAGGAGACGCCGGGGCCACGGGGGAGCAGGGGCTGCGGGGGGGGCACGTGGTGGGCGACACTGGGGTGTGGTTCCTGGCTGAGCTCGCCCTGAGCCACTCCTGCCAGACAGTGAGCAGGTCCGAGGAGCCGGCGCCCTCAGAGGCGGACAGCCCTGGCCCAAGGCTGCTGCAGGGCGAGGGCGTCCTGCAGCCTAGGGGGGCGCTGCCCACCTCACTCCTACGTGCGGCTACTTCTGCTGTGTGATGCTGCTTTATGGCCGACTTACCTGCAAGCACACTTGACCAGTGACTACTGACTCAGTGAACCTGACGGTGGGGGAGACCCGACTTGTTACCTGCTTTTCCCTGAGATAGAAGCTTTTTGAATCCCACCTGAGGCACCAAAGACTGGGGCGTCGGCAGTCAGACGGGTCTCGCGCTGGATCTCGGCTCGCTCGTGCCTCAGCCACGGCACAGGTGGTGTCGATTACGAAGCACCCCGGGGCCGTGTGAGAGAATTTCCCCTCGTGGCTTAACCAGAGGGTCTGCGGGGCAGACAC
>NW_004567121.1:38190403-38207123 GCF_000260355.1 Condylura cristata
CGAGGAACGTGACTTAGGACAGAGGTCTCTGGGGGTGTGGTGGCCTGCACCCCACATTCAGATGCTGCATGTAGGAGAGATGAGCAGCAGCTCGATGTCGTTGGGGTTCTGATCGGCAGGTAAATTAAAGGAAAGAGAAACAGACCTCGAGAAGTTTGGCTTGAGTGGTAAACAGCGGGCCTGCGGCTCGTTGGTGGGCAGCGGGAAGTGCAGGCCAGGGGGCGGCTGCGTCGCAGGGAGAGGCCAGGAGGCCCAAGACAGCTTTCGCGGGAGGGGCCGGCTCCGAGGGTGGAGGTGTGGCCGAGGCGCGGGAGGCTGGCCAGGTGTGCAGGGAGGGGACGCGGGGCTGCGGCTTGGGCATCGCCACGGACGCGCTGCGGTCAGTGAGCCGGTCCGTGGGAGGCCACCGCGAGGCCACCATGAGCTCTAGCGGCGTTTCTTCGGGGCACCACAGCTCCCACGAAGATTCACACTCAGAAGGAGACTGCGGCCACGCTGCCAACGACGGACGGTCGGTCCTTTGCCAGCAAGGGCCCCGTGGAGAGGACCCGCTCAGGCCGCCCGCGCAGGGCGTCACTGTCCACAGCTTGGTTACTTTGCTGGCCAAAGAAAGGTCCTGTTGTTTTGCAGATGTCTACAAGCTTCAAGATGTTTCTTGATAACTGGAATATCCAGACAGCTCTTTGGCTCAAAAGGTAAGTTCCTTCGAGAGCAGTCTTCAGCTGTGGCTAAGCTGAGGAAAGGAACAGCGCCCTGAGTGGTGTGTGACCTTGTGCGGGCAGCAGAGGTGGCCGCCCCCCAGTGCGGGAGAGCCGGCCCACGTCGCCGTCACGCACTGCAGCCCGCTCGCCTGGCAAGGGCGCCCGGGCCTGAGGTGCCGGCGTCCTGTGCTCTCTAGCACTGGACATGTGGGGTGGGGTGGGGCCCGCGGGCCCCGAGCTGTGCACGGCCGCCAGGCAGAGGGACACCTGCCAAAGACTAAGTCGGGTTCGGCCAGAAATGCCCTGGAGTCTCGTCTCCTGGTTCCCAGTGAAACACACGGTCCCGTCTCAAACTTCCTAACGCACGGGACCCGGACCCCGGGCCGCAGCCCTGCCCCAGGACAGCGCCCTGCGGCCTTTGTTCTGTAACAGGCATCTTCCCCGGAGGTATCTGAAATACACAGGCGTCACTTAGGGTGCCCTGCGGTCTCCCCACTGGAGCGGACTGGCCGAGCTCATTGTGGTTGTAGCTTAAACTCGACGCAGGGGAATACTGTTTTCCTCGGAGCTCTCTGTCCTGCAACAGGAAAACTTCTAGACTAATGCTTGCTGGAAAGAAGAGTTAGCAGATCGTTGAAACTTAATTCTTATCAAAGGAAACAATGTAAGATGAAGATATTTAACATGAAAGTGTTTTGTGCCTAGTACAGACGCACACAAGTAAGACGTAAGACGTGATTATTTCAGCTCAAAGGTAGACCAGTGACAAGATGGTCTCACGCCTGCCTCCCTTTCCTCGCGGGACGCTCCATAGCTGTGACTCCCCGAGGTCACGCATCCGGGCGTTCCCTGAAGTAGGCGGCACAGACCACACTCCGGGGGTCATTGCCACAGTCCGTCACCGAAATGGCCTGCGGCCCTTGCCCTGGGCAGCCTGGGCCGGTCGGGGGCGGGGGGCGGGGGCGGCCTCTGCAGACGCCCCTCGGCTCCGTGTTCCAGGGTGTGCTACGAGCGAGCCTCCTTGAGTCCGACCGTCCAGACCTTCGTCCTGTCGGCCATCTGGCACGGGGTGTACCCGGGCTACTACCTGACCTTCCTGACGGGCATGGTGATGACGCTGGCCGCGCGCACTGTGAGTACCGGCCCGCACCTCGGGCCCCACTGCCGGGCCCCGGCGGGTGGGTGTGGAGCCCGCCGGCGGCACCGCCCTGGTGCCAGCGCAGACCCAGGTTGTTGGCGCCTTGAGGAGAGGTAAAAGCTGAGTCGTCACGGGCGTGGCGGGCGGGCGGGAAGTGCCTCTGAGGCGAGAGTCCCGTGGGACTCGCAGAGGTGGGCGGGCCCGGCAGACACCTCGATGGGGCACGCGCAGCCCTGCAGGGTGACACCCCGAGGACTGGCCATGCCCGGCGGCGGGCAGCGGAGGAAGGCGCGTGCCGCCGGGCGTGGCCAGTCTGAGGGAAGTGGCGTGACAGCGGCTGAACCCCCGCTCGGCTCCGGGCGCAGGAGGCGTGTCGGCAGGCTGTAGCTGTCAGCGCTGGGGGTGGCAGGGAACCAGACTTGGCGGGGCCCTGCCTTCTGGTCTGACTCAGACCAAGGGCTGCGAGGTGGGAGCCTGCGTGTGTGCACACAGGCCTGCGTGACACGCCCATGCTTTTATAGGTGGTGGGTGGGCGTGTGTGTGTTCGGGGCGGGAAGGGCCCCTGCGGTGGGGCTGGCCGCAGCACTGGTCTGGGCTTTGAGAGACAGGTCGCCTCGGTGGTGGGCGTGGGCATGGCAGTAGCCACGCAGAGAGCTTAGCGCCCTTGGAGGGCGGGCCAGTGTGCGGCCGAGAAAGGCTGGGGGAGGACTTGGGCACAGCGGGGAGGAGCCTGCGGGGGTCTGCACATCAGCGTCCGGGTCCCTGCGTGCGGGAGGGCACAGGAGAGCCGGGCCGCGGGGCTGCTGCCTGGGTGGGGCGGGGCGGGCCTGGGTGCGCTCTGGCCCCGCGGAGACCCGCAGCCACCCTCATGTCGGGAAAGCCCCGAGGGGGCCCAGGCGGGCACCCTGGGCGAGGACGCCGGCCCGGGAGAGCGCAGGCGGCTGCTCGGCGGGTGTGCGCGGCTCAGACCGAGCTGGCCGGCTTCCGGAGGCGAAGCACTGCGGTCAGGGGGCTGGGAAGCAGCTTTTCTGGAGACGTCGTTCCCAGCTGGCCGGAGAGCGGCATTTGCGCGCGCCGGTGCTGTTCGCGCGCGACCCCCTCCCCCAAACGCGGAGGTCCCAGCGGGGCGGAGGCGGTCTCGCCTCAGAGACAGAAGAAACGGGGCGCGGGCGGGGCTGTACCTGGCCTAGCAGCTGTGGCTGGAGCTGGCCGGGGTGGTGGCCGCTGCCGGCCAGGTCCTGGCGCGGTGCAGCCTGAGGCCTCCAGACGCTGCGAGGAGCCCTGCCGCGCTCCCCAGACCCGCGCCCTGGGCGGCCTCCGTCTGCGCGCCTCTGAGCCGGCGGGTCGCGGGTCTTCCTGAGCCGCTTCCCGCAGCCGCAGAGCCCCTTGGGGCGCGCCGCGGGGCCTTGGTCGGTGGGCTCGGTGTCGCTTTGTAAACAGTGAAAACATCGGTGTTTTTGTTTATTTCAGATGAGAAATAACTTCAGGCATTACTTCGTCGACCCGCCCCCGCTTAAACTGCTGTACGACGTGGTGACGTGGGCGGTGACCCAGGTGGCCATCAGCTACACAGTCGTGCCGTTCGTGCTTCTCTCTGTGAGACCGTCGGTCACCTTCTACAGGTGGGTGCCGGCGGCTGGGGCCGTGGCCTTCGCGAGGCTCGCGTCATGGGGCTCCCGCAGGGCGTCAGGGGGCCGGGCCCCACTGCGGGCACAGTGCGGACGGCCGCGCAGAGTGAGGAGGGCGTCGCCGGGCCCAGTCTGTCCAGTCAGGGGAGAATCAGCTACTTGCGCCTCACCTGTCCCGCGTCGCTGTCGCTGCCTGGCGGCCGTGCGCACTCTCTGTCCGGGGGTCTGTCTGGTCTCCGTACGGGCGGAGGCCGTTGGTCTCCTCTCCCTTCCCCAGCGGGTCCTCCGCCCCAGTAGAGGCGGCGCCGTCCCGGAGGCCCTGGGCACGAGGTTCTCCGTTGTTCTAGCATGAAGGTCACGGACGTGGTCA
Organism: Condylura cristata; assembly: GCF_000260355.1. Lineage (NCBI taxonomy): Eukaryota > Metazoa > Chordata > Mammalia > Eulipotyphla > Talpidae > Condylura > Condylura cristata. The sequence goes on from NW_004567121.1 coordinate 38,194,241, forward strand.
GCATCTTGAAGTGTGATGGGTTGTCCAGGAAGGCTTAATGTTGCTTCTGCTCTGATTTCCATTTGAACAAAATTGTTCCCTGCTTTTACGTATGACTGAGTTGCTCTGGGAGCAGGGAGGTGACGGTTGGTACTTGGGGATGAGACGCCGAGCGACGTTTTAAGCCACGTGGCCTTTCCTCTGCTGGGACCGCGCCATCAGGAAGCAGCAGGACGCCCTGCTGAGGTCCCTGGCCGGCAGCTTGTGGCCGAGTCGGGACGGCGGCTGGCAGGGAAGTCGAGCTGAAGGCCCTCCCGCCCTGCACGCAGTCGCCGAGCGCTGCTGGTGCCACGCTGCAGCGAAACGAGCTTTTCCCTTTTCTCGTAGCTCCTGGTATTTCATTCTTCACATTCTGGGGATCCTGGTGTTACTGTTGCTGCCGGGGAAGAGACCCCAAGGAGGGCGGGGCACCAACGAAGATGCCCAGCTGCCACCACCTAAGAAGTTCGACGACAGGGACGGCTCTTGGGGACAGAACAGTTTTCCCACAACAAACAGCGTTTACGGCCTCAGCCAAGAAAGAGCCTCGAGACACTCCTCGCTGAGGCAGTGACGGGACGTGCGCCCGCCGTGCTCTGTGTTAGCGGAAACCTGTCTCACACCTGTCCAGGCGTTGTGCATGTTTGCAGGGGCGCAGTGGGGAGCCCGGGCGTCCCGACGGGAGTCCCTGGTATGCCAGACCGGACGGAGGGGCCCCGGGCCGCGCCGGGTAGGACGTGCCCCACACCGGGCGCTCGGCGGCGCGGGTCACGGGGTGCGGCCCCGGGGCGGTGGGAGGCTGCTGTGTGCGTCTGGGTGACGGAGAGCGACTGGTGACTTTTCCTAATGAATGTCTTGCCTTAAACCCTCTGTTTCCTAAACTCTTGCTCCCAGGGGTCTTTGCAAGTGTGACCGGGTGAGGACGCTCCCTCATGTCTGCCGTGCGTGCTGCCGAGGACCTGGGGGGCCCGAAACAGGCCATTTAAGGGTGTGGAGACTCCGACATTGCAATAAACATCTCAGTATTGGAAGGGCTCCCTTAGCGTGTCTGCGGCGGCCGCTGCTCGCGGGGAAGCCGTGAAGGAGGCAGGGACCCAGCGCAGGCCGTTCGCGAAGAGCGTGCGCCCGGGTCAGGCAGCGCCCCGCAGGGGCTCCCAGATGCGGCAGAAACGCCGCTGTTTGCTTCCACACGAGAGAGGGCGAGAGGAGGGCAGGCCTGAGTGGAGGCCGTGCTGGGGCCAGGCCGCCGGGCGGCTGAGGGGCAGGGTGGCCGCGCCCGGCGGGCCTCCCGGGCGCCCAGTTGTTTGTGCTGAGGTGAGGCATGAAGTTCAGGGACTGGCTGTTGCTTTGGACTTTAAGGGAAACTTGTGAAACCCAAACCGTCTGGAGCTGGGACGGAGAAGCTGCCGGGCGCTGGCCGGTCTTGGGAGACGCTCGCGCGCCCATCACTCTGCCCCTTGGCAGTTCGATTCCTGTTTGGGAAAGTGTGAGGGAAGTGAGTACAGTGAGTCACCGGGCGGGCGAACCACGTTGTGGGAGAGAGCTAAGCATTCGCTCCTTCCAGACTCGGCTTCTCACCTCAAATTTGCTTGTTAGTGGGTTTTAGATTCTCAAGTATAAAAATGTGCTTTTTAGTTTTACGGGTCATTTTCCCCCTATTCTGTTCAGCTCTCCAGAGAGCGAGACGCGAGGGCTGGTGAGGGTGGCGTGGCAGAGAGCAGGAGAGGGGCTGGGAGCGCAGGGCAGGCAGGCAGGGCCGGTCAGAGACAGAAAGGCCTGAGTGTCCCCTGCCTTTGACCAGTTTTGTAGAACTTTTCTTTTGCCTTAAATCTTTCAAGGAAGTGCTGGACTGTCTGCCTATGGTGAGCCTCTGGGGATTTTTGTTAGGAATGAATTTGCAAGTGCAGTTAAGGGCAGATTACCTGGCATCTTCTCGAAGCGGGCACGCAGCGCTGGGAACGGCTCTGCGCACAGCCAGCAGAAGCGTCGGTGTTTCATTTTAGAAATTCAGAAATAATCCTGGTCTTCGTTGATACGAAATGCTTTTCTTTTTCTCAAGGTGACTTGTTTCCACCGTCCCAAGAAAGGACAGCTAAGCAGAGGGTTTAAGGCAAGCAAAGGTAGCTAAAGAATTCCTCCCTCTCCCAGGTAGAGAAGTTGAGCTGGCGTCTGACCCGAGGACAGAGCGGGAGTGGCTGCCACCCGCCGTCTCCTCGGCATCTAGGTAGCGCTGCCGAGGCTGGTCAGGACTGCGGGAATAAAGAAACGTAGATGTTAGAGGACAGCCTCTCCTGTCCCAGGTGAGCGCGAGAAGGCCTCGAAGCTTCCTTTAGTTCAGTGTCCCTGGCCCCTTGAGGACAGTCGCCACTTATTCCTGCTACCGACTGTTTCACTCCTCAGCCGTGAACACGGTTACCTGCTGCTGCCCCGGGCCCTGTCACCACCCGGCAGGCAAGATGGTGGTGGAGACTCCGCCAGCCACCCTCCAGACTGGCCGGCGTCCCTCTGGGTCAGCTGGTTTGAACTGAAATGGCTTCGGCGTAGCTTTCTGCAAGTTCTGGAGAAACTATAACCACTGATACACACTAACCTAGAAGAAGAACTTCTGATTCTTAACTGGGCTTCTCAGTTCTCAAGAAGGGTCTCTGCGCTGTGGAGGGGCATTGAGGGGCATCTGCGGGGACTGCCGGCCGGCGCGTCTCCGCTGCTGAGTGTCACGGGCTTCCCCGCGGTGTGTGGGCTCAGGACATGTTGGGGCCGTTTCTCCACCTCTCAGTTGTCCTGCAGCCTCCAGAGAGCCAGCCAGCCTCGTATTTACGCTTTAGGCTCATTACATTCTACTCAGGGAAAAAAGCGAGCAGAAGTCATTATTCTTCCCTCCGCTTCATGTTCTTGAAACAGCGACCGCTCACCGGCGCTGGCTGTTGTCCGCCCTCTGGCAAGTGGCTGATTGTCAGTGTTTAAACATCGTTTGTCTTGGAACTCAGGGGCATTCTAGCTCCTAGAACAGGGACGGTCTCCCCGGCTCCAGAAGGCGCAGCCACCCCTCTGCCGCCGCATGCCGCCACCCCGCCTCGTGCGGCCGCAGAGACGGGGTCTCCGGGCAGCCGGGGCGAGTCGCAGGGAAGAGAAGAGGGGCTCCGTAACCTGGGGGCTGCTGACACCAAGGCGGTGGTGACCGTGGCCGGGCCCCGGGCCGCCGCGGCTCACCTGCCCCGGGGCCTGTGGGCCGGGGCCCCCTGTAGGCCGAAGGACCTGCACGAGCCCGGGGGGCCTTCCAGAAGGAGATGGCCGCGCCCCTGCGTGCAGTGTGTGTGGGAGAGAGTGGGTGCGTGAGGGAGTGTGGGAACGTGTGTGAGTGTCAGAGTTGTGGGTGTGGGGGAAAGCGTTTGTGAGTATGTGAGTGCGTGCGTGTGAACAAGTGTGTGAGAGCGTGAGCGTGAGTGTGAGTGAGTGTGATTGCGCTGAAGGGGGCCCGCTGGGATCTGGGAAGGTCCCCGGAGACGCGTGTGTCAGGGGCCGTCCGCGACTGGCATTTCGTGGGCGGGGGGTCGTCCTGGCAACGGAGCAGACCTCTGGGTCCATTAGCCCAGAGCAGGCCGCCGGCCACTTCTACGGACCATGCCCCGACACAGTCTGGCACAGGCACAGCACATCGCCGCGTGCGTTCTCTGCTCTTAGGCTTCCGTGTGTGCCCTGGGCCACGGAAGAATGTCCGCCCGCTGTGGTTGACCGATGTTTGGGCGAGGCTGACCACTACGTGATTTCTCAAATAAGAGTTCTTTGGAAGAGTCTTAAGGCGTGTTTAACTTGACCGCACCTTATTTTAAATTACAGAAAGAATTAAAAATATGAAATGTAAAATTCTATTTGAGGAGCAGTTACGCTTGGGACAGAAATCGCGTTTAAAATTCCTGCTCTGTGAATGATCTGCATGTTCAGGAGCCACTCTGGACATTTGCGCTTCCTCTGTTTCCTTAAACATAATACACATCGGGGTTACTAGCGGGCGTCAAAGGGGAAGACCACTTGAGAGAACAGGTGTTTCAGAATGGTGCCTGTTACTGTGTCAGTGAAGATTTTGTCCAGTTTTATGTCTAAACCAGCATTTGTGAATTTTACTCAGGCACCGATAGCCCCTCTGAACTGGAGTCGAATACATCAGACGGGAGGTAGGTGCAGAAGTCTCGGTAAACAGTGAAGCACAGTCTCAAGTACCTTGCGGAACTTAGACCTGGCCCGGGGCGCGTGTGGTGAGGGGCTGGTCGGTCACGTTTGCACGTACGTAGCTGCTGGAACCGAGTTTATGCCCCTTGCGCTGCCGGCGCTGAAGAAGGGCATCGTGCACCGGCGGGATGCCACGCTGGAACCGGGGCGCGAGGCGAGAAGTCGGCGTCTGCACGGTGTTTTCCGTGGCACCGGCCGGCGTCAGCTGAAGCTCTCGTAGCACATCGTGGAGGGAAGTTTTAAAGGAAATTCTCCACGTTGGCATTTTGGAGGACTGCCCGTGTCCGGTGAATAGCTGTGTTCTGGAGGCTCTTGTGCAAGGACGCCGCCAGTTAGGCTTCAGTGGGTGGACGGCATGCCTAGTACTGTTTCATCTGCCTCAACATCAGATTTGCTGGTTTTACATGATTAAAATCCCAGTGAAGAACTGACAAGCTGCAAGCTCTGGGTTGGGAAGGCCTGAAGCAGCCAGGACACCCGCACCCCGACGTGTCTCCCCTCCCGCGACCGCTGTGTGGGCCCACCCTTTGCGAAGGCCCAGAGCCGAGAGCCTGCGGCGCTCCTGTGCGCGGCTGCTCACCCAGCTCGCTGGCCCGGGCAGCTCCCTGCCCAGCTTCTGCCACCTAGACGAGTGGACCGCGAAGAGGCACCGAGGCGCCGAGCGACTGCCATAAAGTGGGCGTTTTCTTAAAGACGCGTCTGAGCGGGACAGGGCCACACCCTGTGACTGCCCTGCTTAGTCTGCGTGGGCATCTTCTGAGAAATCGCTTTACTGCTCCTTTCTGTCCTGTTTCTGTGAGGGGCAAAGTTATGTAACTTGGTTAGTATTTTTAAAATAGGCCTTTTCCCCAACTTTAAGCATTTTCGCTTCTATTTGTCCACGAAATCCATTTGTTTCTGATCATCCCAGGGAGGTAAGAAGCAAACACGCTACAGCCGCCCCCCACCCGGCCTCCCCGGGGATGGAGGAGCCTCCCCTGCACCCTGCGTGGCCTTGCCCCCCCACACACACACGGGTGCCCAGGTGTGGCACCCAGCCCTGGGCTCGCCAGACGCGTTCGCCTTCCCCGGTGAGACTAGAACGTGCTAGCTGATGTGTGTTTTTATTCCAAAATACTTTTTTAAAGAAGTGTTGTTTTTCATCGCACCCATGAATGAGTCGTTTGCCAAATGCTGCCCCCGTGGCGCTGGGCCGTGGCCGCGTGGCTGTGGTTTCTAGCCCGTGTCCTCAGCGCGTGGTGTCTCCTTGTGGCCTTTGGAGACTGCCAGACCAGCGTGTTTCCTAGCTGTCTTTACAACCGATTAAACTAGTTTCAAAGCCGGTGTGCACGCTGCTTCCCTGCCGCCGCGGCCAGCCGGCCTGGCGCCTCCAGCCTGGGGTCTGGCAGCGGTCACCTCGCTGCTGGACACCTTTTCTGCCCGTCGGGAGGGAGTGGAAGGGCCTGAAGCGAGCCTCTGGGTCTTGAGGCCCCAACCCCCAGGCCTTGGGGAGGGCCCCGGCCTGGCTGGGGACCCCCAATGCTGCCAGGCAGCTCTGCCCCATTCCCGCAGGGGTTCCAGGGTGCATGCCGGGGTACACACCCCATAGCTGGCGTCTGTCCCGCTGGACGGCCGCAGCCAGTGGCGGGTTTCTGCGGACCCGCTACAGACGGCCAAAGGGAGGCCCTGACGGAGCGCGAAGGGCGCAGCTAGTGGGCAGGCTTAGGCTGGGGCTCCAGCGTGCCCAGGACGCAGACCCGCTCGCCACCGCCTCCAGTCCGCTGGGCGCTGCGGCCCAGTGTGATGTCCGTCTCCCATCTTGGGTCACTGGACCTCCAGGATCAGCCGCGTGACCAATTGCAGAAGTCTTTTCTGGGTGTCTTTGAAACTCTGCCTGCTCCTTGCCACTTCCCCCTGCACCCCCAAAGCACACAGAAGACCGAGACCCCCCCTCCTGTTCCCAGGTCACACACTCGCCTCTTGGTCTGTGTGGGCCCTGCCTCCAGGGTCATCCCCCAACTTCCCCTCCCCTCCCCCCCAGCCAACAGCCCCCCAGTAAATTCACCTTGCAAGCACCTCACCCCCTGCGGCCTTGGCCGGTGCCCAAGGCTTGGTAGGCCGCTCAGCCAACGCCGCGTTCCCGGTCGCCCACGTGAGCCTCTGCGCCGCCTGCAGCCTTTCCCACCCCGCCGGTGCCCAGTCAAGGCCGCTGCTGGCCCCCGCCGCCCTCTGTGTCCCCCACCATGTGCTCTCCAGTGTGGCTTCAGGAGCTCTTTGCAGTCAGCAGCTGAACTTCCATTTTCCTGCATCAAAAAAGAAGTGGTTCCCCAAAGTTTTGATGACAAATGAGAATGGCCTAGAGCAGTTCTCAAGGCCTCCCTGATGGCACAACGCTGCTTCAGCTAAGTTCAGCCCTGTGGGGAGTGATCCACAGGGCGCAGCAGACCTCTCCTGATCACCCCCAGCCCTGCTGCTCCCCACCTGTCTCTGGTGAATCCTCTCGCCTCAGCACCTCTGGCGTGCACCCCAGTTGCATAAGTAAACAAAACAACTCTTAGGGCCTGTCCCTTCCCTTGACCATGCTCCTGTCCTGCTCCTCCCAGGACACTCCAAAGGCATAGACTGAAGGCGCCCCCAAGTCATGCTGAAACCCCAACCTCCAGGTGGGGAATTTGGAGGTGACACGATTGGGGTGGTGAGATTGGGGCCCTAGAAAGGAGGTGCCCCCCCATGGCTCCCCCGAGGACAGCAAGCCCTGGCAACCTCGGAGCAGCAGAGGGCTGCTCAGACCACCTGGGTGGGGGGAGACCCAGGGTCTCGTGCACAGAGGAAACGCCAGGAGAGGGCAGAGCAGCGCCCGCAGCCTCCCCGCCGCCCTCAGCGCTAGTGCTCAGCGCTGTGAGGACAAGCGCGGCCCTAGCAGCTGCATCCGGCCCACACTCCCCTTAGGCTCCGGCCGGGGTGCAGTGCCCTTGTGCCCCTCGCTGTCTTGCTTTGTACCCGGAACCCCGAACCCGCACCTCGCCACATCCCCGCCTTCATCGCAGGACGCAGCCTCCTGATCAGTGGTCACGGGCGCGTGTCCAGAGCCGCAGGCGCCCGCCGAGACCGCTGCTGGCCTCAGAGGCACCTCGCCCTGGAGGCGTGTCCCGCACCGCCCAGGCACCGGCGTGGGCTTGCTACTCACTCTGCCATGGCATCAGCTGATGTTACAGTTAATAGAGAATACATATTTATGGGATCTGTGTTGTACACACACTGAAGATTCACCTATAATCCTCTATATAATACATAGTGTATATCCTAGAATACATATGCATTCATTGAATAATACAACCAGAGAAGGATTCGAGTAGTAGAAACAGCACAGTGTATGAATTTATGAGGTGAGTTCACTCCAGGCAAACCAACACATTCACCAGCATGAGGCACCGCCTTCCTGAAGGCCCCAGTGCAGGGCATGTTGGGGTAGACATCCCAAAGGCACGTTAAAGCTGGTGGATCACTTCCACCTGCTGGCCTTTGGAATCAGGTGTAAACAATCATTTAGAAGATGGATCGCTGTTTCTGGTTTGCAAAGCTAAGCTAAGCTAACCCATATTTTTTGATACAAAGAGTCCACAGTCACAGAAACCAACGAAGTTTGGGGCATTGGATGAGTTTTAGAAAATCTGCAGCATCACAAGATGAAACCTTATTAAGATAAAAGGTGTATGCGGTGGAATATTACTCAGTAATCAAAAGGGATAAGCTCATGCCCTTCGCAGCAACGTGGACGGATTTGGAAGGGACCATGCTCGGCAAAATAAGCCAGGAAGAAGAAAAATAACGAATGGTCCCACTTATAGGAGGAATGTATATATGGAAAACAAAAAAGGAATCGGGAAAAAAGTAATAAAGTAAAAATCAGAATTACCAGGCGACTATAGATCAGACATGCTGGAGGGGAGGGGCGGGGGAAGGACCCGGGAAGGGTGGGAAGAGCATGAGGGACCACGGTGATGGTGCGGGGGAAGGGAGCTCACGGGGAGCCATGCATGGTGCAAAAATGAAGGATGATGCAATAAAGTGTCTTTGAAAAATGAAAGGTATAAAGTAGATCAGTTCCTGTCCAGACCTGCTCAGGAATGATGTCAGCCACTTCTCCACGCCCCTGTGCGGTGTGCTCTGTCCTCGTCTTAGTAAGTTTGTAAATAATAATAAAACGCACTCGATTGGCCAGAGTGACACCAAAGCACCCAGGACCCAGTCACCGGGAACCAATTTCGTTATGTCGGCGCCATTCCTTCTAGTCTTAGCTCTTACATAAGAGATGCAGAGATAGGTTGTCCAAGATAATTTTGGGTCCTTCAGTTTGAACTCATCTATTCCACTCTTCACCTATTCACCTAACCAAGCTTAAAGAAGCAAGAGCAAAAATAAATAGACCTTAAAGATGTGGTTCACCTGCGGATTAAGTAAGTCCTGTTTGCCGAGCCCCGCTCCAGCCCGGGAAAGCAACACGTATTGTCGAGTTCCATTCGGACGCGGGTAAGAGTGAGCCACGGGGACTTGTGTGCACAGTATTTTCCTGATGGTAATTTTCTTTCCAGAACAGTTAAGAAACAAACATAAAAGTGACCACAATGTTTATGAACTTTTATCAAGAAGGCTAGAAAGTAGGCAGTGGAATAACCCGAGACAGTCGGTTTAGGGAGACGGCAGATGACCGTCAGCTGATGGTGAGTCAGTTTGCGGGGAGACCCCGAGTGATGGGTGAGCAAGGAGCCGAGGGCCCTGCAGCGCTGTCATGTGTTCCCGTGGTCATTCCGCCGGGCCTGGGCCTGGAAACCACCTGTGCACAGCTATTTTTAGTCTGTGATGGTGCTCTCCAGCGAAACTTCAGAACAAGCTTTGCGGCATGAGACTCGGGCTCCGCAGAGCACGCGTGCACACGCAGCGGGCGAGTCGGCCACCTTTTGGCCAGATCAGACGCAGACGTGGCTGTCCTCGAGGCCCAGCCCCGCCCGGCGCCCGCCGCTCCCGGCGCCCCCTGCTCCGGCACAGCCACATCGTTTGTGGAAGGCCCCCACTTCCTTCCGCTTTTACTCTAATGGAACCCAGGCCCCCCGAGGCCCCAACCTCCCCAGCCCCCTGGAAACACTACAAAAGTGATAAAGGAACAGTAATTGCCAGAGTGTTGGACTGGCCCAAAGATAGACGGACGATGTTGAAATAAATCAAGGTGAAGTCAATTCAGTTCAGCGAAGAACCACTTGCTAGGCAAATTACAAGTGGATAAAAGAGCGAACACGTAAGAACAAAGGAAAAGCAGTTGTCTTTAGCCTTTGGTTGTGGGAAGGAGGTTGGCACAGTTTGAGCATCAAGTGGAATCAGTAGAATCGAAGGTTCGATGGTGTGCTAGCCTCAATGTGAGTATCTTTAGCAGCAAAAGCTGCTTGATAATTCGAAATAAGGTAAAATGAAACTAAATGTCATGATTAAGATAGGAGGTGACATTTCACAACAGACTTAACAGATCCAAGTGACACATTTATGCACAATAAATGTAAGCGTGAGTCCGTCGTCTCAGAACTGAAGGGTAAAAGCGGCCCCACAGGCCTGACGCGGTGCGACCTCCCTGGCACTCCTGCTCTTCCCTTTTACGGGGACCGTGCTGGGGGTGAACTTAGCGGGGGGTTAACAGAGGGGTCCAAGGTGCTACCCCAGATGGGACAAGATGCCGAGGCCCTGGAACTGGAAAGACTTGCAGATTTTCACAAAGGGGAAGAAAAATGACATTGCCACCTCACCCACTCCGCCTTCTCCCTGGCGTGGAGCGCTAAGTCAGTGCCGTGCGTCCGTGCTGAGGGCGCTTCCTGCGGCGCAGGGCCCTTCCCACCTCCATGGGCAGCACCCGGCCCAGCTAAGCCTCCTCCTGCATCCAGGGCCTCGCCCAATGCCCAGCCGCCCCCCTGGGACCGCTGAGTGTTCCGGGCTGCCACGCCGAGGTCCTGGATCTGCCACCTTGCGCGGGCCTGTTTTCTGTCGCTACATTGCCTATCCCTAATAGGTGGCACCGTCACAAAGGGCCCCCCACGCCCAGATTCTGTGCCAGTGAGTCAGGGTCTGAGGATGGCTGAAAAGCCTCAGTCTAACAGCAGCAGCGGCCCGGGTCAGCGACGGTGGCGCCGGCTGGGTGTGTGCGGAGCTCGCAGTCAGCTGAAGCCAGAGTGTCTCAGGGACACTGACGCTAACACAGACTCTTCCAGGCATGTCTGTCTTCCTTGCTCTTCCCTCCCCTTTGTGCCCACCCCCAGCAGAGCTTTCCCTTCCCCCTCCTGGCTGGGCTCCGCGGCCTTCTTTCCGCTGCTACCCCAGAGGGAAGGACACATGTATTCAGAAGGTAACAGGTGCACCGGGCCGGGAGACAGGACCCAGAGCAGCGACTCGGACAGCGTCACCCCCATGCTCAGCCTGGCACATGGGTGTAGCGCTCTCTGCAGTCCCGTGGCAACAACGAGCGCCTGCAGGGGCCACTTTGGTCAACGAAGTTTGGGCCTCCCCTGCTACAGAAGCGGGGAAGCCCGAGTGGTGAGATGAGGGGCCAGAGCTCTCCCGGGAACATTTCTGTATTTTCCAGATGCTTTGTCATGAGCATAGAAACAGACAGATGTCAACGCAAGATGGGGCGTGAACCCCTATAGTGTCTACGGAGAATGTCAGGCGGAGAGAAGCCTGAAGCCGACGCCAGGCCTGGGCGGTCGCCACCACCCTGCAGCCTGCGGGACGCGGGGGCCTGGAGGGGCCCGCAGCGTGACTCTGCTGGCCACGCGGGCCCAGGCCGGGCCCCTGCGGCCGCACACGCGCCTGCTGGGGCAAGAAGACCCCAGGCTGAGATTCAGGCAAACGGCGCGAGCCAGGAGGCCGCCAAGGCCGCGCGGTGACAGACGCGGGACCCAACCGGGCAGAAAGCTTGCAGACGCTCGGTACAGCTGCAAGGTGGCTGCAAGGTGGGGTGCTGGGAGCCGCTGTGAGGCCAGGGCCCTTCGCTATCAGAACGGATACAACTGACCGAGTGTAACGCTCACGCCGAGGGGGAGAATGTGACAAAGCGGACTTTGTTTGCCCGGCGGGTCCGGCCTGGGAATGTCCTGCTGGCTCTTCTCGCTTCCCCACCCCGGCTGGCGTTTTGACAAGGCGGCCTCACTTTTCTCATCATGCAGGCCCTGCCGTCCTGGCTAGTCCCTTTGGTCATGACAGAGCCTCGTTTCATCCAGTCCCTCGAGGCCTGGCCTAGTCTCACAATAAAGCCCCTGAGCCAGAGGCCCGTCTCTCCCCGGTCCACGCTGCTGGGGAGGGCAGGACGCCTCATTCTCTGCGCTCCGCTTCCAGCTCCCGCCCACAGTCATCCGGGGACCTGACCCTCCTCCCGTCCTCCATTAAATGCCGGCAAAGTAAGGCCTATTTCTAGCACCTTCTTTCCAGGCTGTTATCTGCGCAGCTTGAAAAAGCAGCACAGCTTGTACCCGGAGTACCATCAGGGATTTCCACTGAGGGGCAGTGGCAGGGAGGGCGTGCAGGTCACGTGGACGGCATCTTTTCAGTGTCCGGGAACGCACGTCCCGTTCTGGCCAGGGATTTGCACGACCTCCCCCCACCCCCACCCCCGCCACAATCCCACCGTGCTTGGGACGGACTCCCAGAGCTAGAGGAGCATTGCCGTCCCCACTGCTGTCTCGCTCGAACCCCCAGAGGGGTGTCCTGGCTATGCTGGCTCTTGGCCACTGCGTGTGGGATGGGTGTGGCTATGGGCGCCCAGCCTGCCCATGCGAGCCCAGCCTGCCCGGAGCGGCGCTCCGGGGCCTGCTGTGGAGAGATGCCTGCCAGCTGAGCGGGGCTGAGGGGCTGCGGTGGGGGGAGGTGGAGTGGCTGAAAGGTGGGCAGGTGGGGATCACCATGGGGGCAGCTTTCCAAGGGGCGGGCTCAGGTCTCCCCAAGCATCATTTTACGAACACGCACCTCCAGGAAGGAGACTTGCGGTCCTGACCCACCCTCTGGTACTGACTGCCTCCCCGGCATGCCCATGAACTTGTCAAGAAAAGCTGCCGACCCCTGGCTGCGTGCCCACACATCACGCCTCCACGCGGCCCCCATTCTGGGAGTCTGAGAGGCCTGGCTGGAGAGCCGCGAGGGAATCTAGGAGGATAGTGGCACAGGAAGCCAGGGCAGGGAACGTTGCCAGCAGGGCTTGTGGACAGTGGTGACCAGCTGGCTGGGCTGCCACACTGCCAGGAGGATCTGGCCACCGCAGTCAGAGGTGAGGCCTGCAGTGAGGAGGACCAGGATTATAAACCCTCCAGGCGTTCAGGGAGGCAGGATCCTGGCCTCTGGGTTTGCAGGAAGCGCTCTGAGCGGTTCTATTTGCCAGGCATTTACCATATCTCCTGAAGTTGTAATTGTGGCTTGTCCCTCTGCACGTTTTGATTATAATAGTGAACAAGGATTATAAGTTAAGTATCATAAGAAAAGTAGCATTGACAGGGGCGCTTGTCAAAAGTGCACCTACTTGGAGGCTGGCACAGGGCTTCCCCAGCATGGCACCCGACTCGCAGCAGCCACACAGCCCACCGCGCCCGCCTTTCCTCCAGCCCCGCCCCTCGCCCCTCCGGCCCACGGC
>NW_004567121.1:38208455-38244565 GCF_000260355.1 Condylura cristata
CGCCGGCGGGCCGCCGAGCCCAGCGCTTCCAGGCTGGGGGCGGCCGCGCTGCAGCCTCTCGGTTCAAGCTGCTTTGTGCCGTGGGAGGGTCGGGAGCCGGGGCTGCGTCGGTGCAGCTATTTGCCGAGCACCGGCTCGCCGCTGGGGGCGCCGGTGCCAGGGGCCGGACCCGCCTGGTTCCGCGGTCCGGCCTGGGTGTGGCCGGGAGTCAGCCCGGTGCCTGGCGGGGGGGCTTCGCCCTCGGTTTGTCCCGACCACGCTGGACAGCGCGGGGCCAGACCTGCGGTTGTCTAAGGCGCCGCCGCGCTCTGACGCGAGCTGGGCGTAGGAGCGCCGCAGCGGGCTGTGCGCTTTGTTCCCTGGCTCTGGCAGCAGGCAGGGCGCGGACATCGCACCATTCCGGGCAGGTGCCGCGTCCCCACCGCTGCCCGGGTCTGGGCAGGGGAGTAGCCGCTAGCACACAGGCTTCCCCGGGACGCGCGGGCGATCCGCCGCCTGTGCGCCTCTGTGTAGACATGATTTCCAGATCCGTTTTCCCCAACTACTGGATGGAGTCCCCAAGCCAGCCTTTCTGGAGCACCTCACTTCGGCTGGCTAAAGCACCCCACATTCACCCAGACTTGGTGGCGAGGGAGGGGTGATAAAGCAGGGGAGAGGCTTTCCCCTCTGCTCGCCCTGTTCCTTGTGAGGCAGCTCTTCTAGTGCTTGTGCCCGCCTGGGGGTCCTGACTGTAGGGTGTTTTGGGGTCCTTCCCTGTATAGCGTCTGGGGGCCTGTTCTTTCATCTCCAGTTTTTTTCCTTCTATAGCAGGATTCTCCATTCTGAGTATCTGGTTAGGTCAAAGTGCCAGGTTGTGCCGCTGATTTCTCCCGCCTGGGGCCTGTGGGTGTACCTCCGTGCGCCTCTGGTCTGAGCCTAGGCTGCCGGGGCTTCCTCTCCCTGGAGCCACGGAGGCGGTGCCTCTTCTGCTGCCCAAGAACAGCCTGTTTACTCTGTCGCTTAGTTAGGGCTGCTTAGAAGGCAAGGAGCAGAGTTTCTGGGGCAAGTAGATGCTCAGCCGAATGACAGCAAGGAAGGGGGACCTCAGGCTCCCACCTGCTGCACTCCTGGGGGCACGTTTATGCCCCCACCTATGGGGAGCTGTTCCTCTGCGCTGTCTTGAACCCCGTTTCTCTGCAGTTGCTTGTGGCCACTGTGTCAGTTTCCACGTCGAGAAAGTGGCCTTCGGCCGGCCCCACTAGCCTTTCAAGCTGGACATGTCAAGGTCATGTGCCCACGCCCCGCTGAGGCCTGCGGCAGAGAAGGAGGCTGGGGAGGGCAGTGGGCGCTGAGGGCCGCGCCCAGGTGCATCCTGAGTGCACCTTCCCGTTCCCGGCCTTGGTTAGCTGGGATGTTTCCACTTGTCCTTCTTTTTTTTCTTTTAAGATTTATTTATTGATGCATACAGGACTGGGGTACAGGCCAGAGGTGCAGGGGGGTGAGAGGCTGCACCACAGACAGAGCGGGGAGCTGAACAGGCAGATCGACGAAGTCCACTGCTGAGGGAGCAGCGGCCGGTCAGGAGAGGTTGGCCGCGCCCGGGGGGGTCACCTCCAGGGCAGGCGGGGCTCGAACTGGCACTGAGGCGGCTGCGGCCAGCTGGCAGTGCTGCGTCCCAACCCGTTGTGCCACCAGGGAGGGCCCGTTTCCGCCTGCTCTTGACAGTGCTAGGTTCTGGGGACACGAGCGTGGAGGAGAGACCCCTTAGTCTTGCAGCAGTTACCGCTCACTGTTGAACATTCCACCCACGCGACTTCCTCCTGCCCCCCGGCACACGCGGCGCGGTCGCTGGGTAACACCGTCTGCCTTTCCTTCGGCCTGGTGCGCGCTTCTGCGCGCTTCTTTCACGACGCACCTGTCGGGACCATTCTTCAGGGAGCGACACAGTGAGCCGCTGCGCTCTCCTGAGTGGGAACTTGCCTTCGGAATGCTACAGGACTTCGAGTTTACTGGCACTCCTCGTGACCATCGGGAGCGTGGAGTTACCGAGTTGCTACCTCTGTTTTTTGAAGTATGCTGGGCCAGCTCCCTATACATGAGACCTGTTTCTGACCCAGAAAATGAAAAGTAACATTTCCTTAATAAAGTTGATGGAAAATTAAATGATAGCATAGCAGTGAAAGCTATGCTAACCTGTAAGGTGCCGTGCCAACACTTCACGATGCGCTTTCTGTCTCCCGCTGGCCAGCTCGTTGCCGGCGCCACGGGGTTGGGGCTAGGGTGTTTGTGTAGGGCAGGAGAGTCCATTCGGAGGGCTCGTTTCAGGGGCACGGGTGAGCAGAGGAGGCCCGCGGTGGCCGGCCACGGGCCTTTCGGTGAAGGCATCTCGAATATACCGGAAGGTGCTGTCAACTTATTACATTGTTTGCAAGCTTTGGGGGTGAGCTTCGTGCCACAGAGGGTGCAGCCCCGATCTTGCTGCCACTCTGTGTGCACAGCTGGGCGTCAGCACCACAGGCAGGGTCCGGGAGCTTGCCGGGGTCCCTCGCCCCGTTTCTGGCCACCTGTTCCCCAGACCCTGACAGCGCCTGGCCTGTTTTCTGTTCCTGGCATTCTCCTTCTCCAGAATGTCACATAAACAGGCTTACAGTGTGCAGTTGTTTCTGTCTTCTGGCCCCCAAAGGCCTGCTCCATCCTGTCCCTCAGTGCCCCCAGAGCCTCACCTCATTAGAGCATCAACCCAGAGGCCACGCCTCTGATTCTTGTCAGCTTAGAACTTACGTCTGCGTCTGGCCTTGCAGTCAGTGCGGTGAGCCGGCCCAGCCGGCCCCTCCTGCAGTGGCTCAGCAGACGAGCCACGTGCTTCCAGTGGACGCGGGCACGACCCAGGCTGCCGCTGACGTGCTGTCCTGGTGGGGGCTGGGGAGGAAGGGCCACCGGTCACGCGCAGTTTTCGCTGAGCAGAGCAGACTTCTGCATTCTGGCGTTACATTAGGCTGACTGCCTCCGCGCCAGCATTAGTGCGGGCAGCAGCGAGGCGTATTTCTGTGCGCCTGTCTACCTGCGTGAAGCAAAGGCTGTGCCCTCGCGGAGTGCGTCCTCCGCCAGGGTAGCGCGGCAGGACAGTTGTGTGTCTCTGAGGGTGAGGAGCGGCGTGAGGACCTGGGGCAGGGCAGGGGCTGGGAGGGGCTCACGGGCCGGGCTAGACTTTCCCGGGGTGGTGAGACAGGGAGCCCTGCCTGCCTGCGGAGGACACCCTCAGGGGCCCCAAGGCAGAGTGATGTGGCCGAGGGGTGCGTGGGAGAGGGCAGGGGTGAGTGCTGTCGCCGAGGGTCCCCTCCGCGGAGGCAAAATCTCATTTTACCGTGATGCTTCAGAAGCCGCCGAGGCTGAGCAAGCCCCTGGCCGCGCCCTCGCCATGTGGCCGCATGGCCTGCCCTCCGCAGCGCGGCTGCCTGGAGCCTAGAGACCCAGATTCCCGGCGTGGGACACTCTGGGGGGGGGGGGCGCACCTGCTGCTGCTGGCCCGACATGTTTCTGTGCTTCTTGCAGTTTAAGGGCTCCGATTCAGCTGCCGCTCTGAGGAGGGCTGCGGGGCCGCGGGCCGAGACGCTGGCCAAGCAAAAGGAAGTCGAGGGGCCGGCAGGGTGGCGAGGGCAGGCCTGGCTGGCTGGGCCGGCGGCGGGCAGCAGTCGCGTGGTGTGTCTTTACAGGTGGAGTCAACAGAATTTGCTAGTGACTGGAGGACAGTGAGGTGAAGCAAGGGTAACCCGAGGCTCGGACCTGGGAGGAGTGACGGGAGCGCACCGCAGGCCTTCTTGTACTTGGGGGTGTGAAAAGGAGGCGGCCTAGAGGGACAGCTGGGGTTTGGGGTTCAGATTGTTGAGCTGGATGTTGGGGAAAAAGGGGTAGGCTTTCTGAAAACTGGGTTACGCGACCTGTTGCTGCTGAGAAACGTGCGCGCTGCCGGCTTCGGGTCGGGGCGCGCTGGGACTTCGCCTTTCTTTCCTGATCATAAACTATGTGTATCTAATTTGTTTTTCACAGGTGTTGGAGTCAAGAGAATTACCGCTTTCTGTGAAAATGTCAGTTCTCATATCACAGAGTGTGATAAATTACGTAGAAGAAGAGAATATTCCTGCCCTGAAAGCTCTTCTTGAAAAATGCAAAGATGTAGATGAGAGAAATGAGGTAAGACCGAGCGTCTGCCACGGAGCTCTCTACAAAGACTGCGCCTGCGGCCTCAGGGGCCTCCAGCTGCCGCCAGGCTCTGGGCGGGACAAAGCGCGAGTTCGCGGTCACCCTGTCCCGAGGGGGCCTGGTCAGGTGCCTTGGAGTTAAGCGTGCACCTTTGGGGAATGCGCTGGGCTTGCTTAGAGTCAAGATTTTTTCCCAGCCGAATACTTAGTTCTCAGGAAGTTTGACTGTTAAAATCTGACGTTTTCCTGGGAAGCTTTAGAAAGCTTCTCCACACAGTCTTCCTAGAAGAGTTGGACAGAATCATTTCCCTCATGGAGCCACTGATGTCTTCCCGAGTCGTCCATTGACGCACTGCAGGTCTCCGAGGCTGCATTTTTAGAAACAGTTAAATATAGGGCAGGTGCTCTGATTCGTAAGATGATAGGAAAGATTTATAATTTTCATTAGCTTCTATAGATATTTCTGTTCAGCAATACAAATAAGTGAAATGTTGGTGTTATTTTAGCACGAATAGCCGACGGCAATATCTTAGGTAGCAGTGAACTTTTTATTTGAAAATCTAGGTGGCAAGGTATGTATTTGTTCACGTATGTGTATACATGTACAGATGTAGGTATCTGTGTGTGTCGACGAGGTGAGTGTTGTTTATACCTTTTTTATTGTGGAGAAGAAGTACCTCACCTAGGATTTACTCTATTAGCATTTTTAAGTGCGCGCTCCGGCGGTACCAAGTAACTCTGTGCAGCACTCCAAAGCTTTCTCACGTCTGTTTCACACCTCCCCCTCTCTGCCCCCAGCCCTGCAACCGCCCTTTTGTGTCTGAGACCTTGACTGCTCTGGTACCCCAATAATGGAATCACGTTTCTCTGACTGCCTCGTTCACTTGCACAGTAGCTTCAAGGTGTGTCTGCCTGGGAGCCTGCAGCAGGGTTTCCTTCCTTTTCAAAGCTCAGTGCCTGGTGCTGTTCCTGAGTGCCCCGTATTCCTTTTGTACCCATGTGTTCCTGTGCACCCCGTGTGTTCCTGCGCGCCCCGTGTATCCCTGTGTGTGCACCATCTTTTTTTTCCCATTTATCCTCAGTGACATTTGGGTTGTTTCCTCCCGTGCGTTTGTGAATAGAGTTGCTGTGAACACCGCGTTTACAAATAAAAAGTTTCAGAAGTTGCTGCATCAACAATCGTGACTTTCCTATTGTTCGTTTGACCGCGGGCACCTGCTTTCTGTAATGTTAACCGTCACAAAGGCCATCTTGATGCAAAAATTATATCCTTGCAATAACATAGCTGATACTTCTGTTGAGTATCTGTGTAGTCCTGATGCATATCCTAGCGCAGCAACTCCACCAAGTATCACTTACCTTGATTTCCAGGTTTGCGATTCCGACCCTCTGGGCTCTAAGGTGCTCTCTGGTCAGACGCAAACCTGTTCTGTTTGACTTCGAACAAACTGTCATCCGTCCTCTCCTGCCGCTCTTTGATTCTGAGGAGTACATTCACCGGTGATACAGACTGACTATGTTTTCAGTATTAAACAAAATATATTTCGGTTAGTTAACAGCTTTCCACCCTTTTATGTCTGGATAGTCAGTAATTGTTATAAACCGAGGTTGTTTAATCAAGACAGGAGGTACTTTATAATTACACACCTCTGACTGGATGTCACTTATTGTTATAAAAATATTGCTTACAGAGTTTGTTGTTTTATCTGCGGGAACGCGCAGGTCCGGGGTGGGGGTGCAGAATGTCATGGTTCGGGTCCTGTCCAGCTGCCATTGCGGAGGGCTGAGGCCCCGGCGCAGAGCGCAGTGGGGGGGCGGGGGGGCGCGGTGCCAGGGGCCGGGGCAGAGCGAAGGCCGGCGCTGGTTTGAAGAGGCCAGGCGAGGTCTGGAAGGTGGAAGGTCTGCCCCCGTACCGCTCCCTGTTCACAGGAGTCCGCGCCGGCAGTCCGAAGGCCGCCTGGTCAGCCTGGGGCAGCAGCGCCAGCACGCGAGGCGGGCGTGCCTCAGCCCTCCGAGACGCTGGGCATAGGCGAGCGGCTCTGTGCAGAGGGCCTCGCCCTGGGCCCGGAGAGGGTCAGCGGCCATTCGGAGGCGGTGGGCGTCAGGTCTGCCTAGCAGTCCTGCCAGCGGACAGGCCCAGTGTTGCAGCACCGCGGAGGTCTCTCCAGAAGGGAGGTGGAAGAGTCTGGCCCTTGTACCCTCCCGGGGTGCCTGCCTGTGAACGTGGCCGGGCCTTTACTTGATTGGCACCCGAGGGAGCACCGGTCGCGGGCTTCGTGCTCAGTCCACGCCGGTCTCTTGAGCTCCCCTCGCATTAGCATATTTGGATAATACAATGATTGCCGTTTAAAAAGGTAAATTTTACCTCATGAAGATTTCTTTGGGCATAATGAACGCGCTATAAGCGTAAGTTTACATCACTTTTATTCCCATGACGCACCCTGCTTGGTATAAAGCTTGGGCTCCGTGCCTGAGGCGTGGAGGGAACCACGTCTTCCAGCCACAGGGTGAAACTAAACGCGTTTCGTTATTTCGTTATTCACGTTTACACCTAGCTTCTCAGTGTACCAACTTCATTGGAATTTTAGAATAACCCTGTTTGCCTTTTTCTTTTACAGCTTCTGATAAAATCGATTTGAAAAAGTCGTTTGGAGTTTCTTCTCTCTTTTGTCCTTAGAAGGATAGTGGTTCGCCACTTCGTGTGAAAATGTTCTGGTTACCAGTTTTGAAAAGGTCTCTTAAGTACTCCATCCATAAAATAAAACAATACTGAGTTTAGCGTATGATCAGCAGCGATCAATAAATGCTAGTTTCCTTCTTCTCTTCCTGCTTTCTCTGTAGACTAGAGGCGCACCTGTGACTGTTCTCAGTGATGGCAAAGCTGTCCCTGTCACAGAGTTAGTGGGGGGCTTTTGCTTCAATTTAGAAAACAAAACATCGCTCCAGCTTTCCTTGTTACCAGGGGATAGTGTTAGGCTGGGGGACTTTTTTTTTTATGGTTTATCTACTCACGCACACAGAACCGAGGGGCAGGGTAGAGGTGTGGGCGGTGGGAGGATTCACCAGAGAGAGCGGGGAGCAGAGCAGGCCGACAGACGAAGTCCACTGCTGAGGGGAGCAGCGGGGAGACAGGGGGGTCTGCTGCGGCCTGTGGGCCGCCTCCAGGGCTGGGATCGACCTGGCACTGAGGTGTGGCTGGGGCCTGCCTGCTGTGCTGCATCCAACCATTGCGCCACGAGGGAGGGCCCAGGACATTGTTTAAGGAAACAAAGTGGGACTCTGATGTCAACAGAGGGATGTGTGATGTGCTTAGAAGTAGGCTCTGGAGGTCATTTCAGCGTGTTTAGTCTCACTCTGTTGCTGGAAGACGTGGTACCCTCCAAAGGTGACTGTTTGGAAGGACAGCGGTTATTTAAGTCCAAGTAAACACAAGTGCGGTACCCCCTGGGCGTGGGAGTTGCAGGGAGGTGCTGCGTAATGGCTGGTTTTGCCTTGGAGGGAGGGGAAGCTGGTATCCCTGGGGCACAGCAGCTGGCACAGGTTCTCACTTGGTGTGTTTGGCTTGCGGTGAGGTTTATGCAAATGATGCTGAGTTTGTTGGGGAGAACTGGGCTTGGGAGTTGCTGAGGGTGAGGCTTAGGCAGGCGTCCTTGTGATTCATTCTGAGGTGAAAGCATAACGTTGTCAGGACTGTTTTGAAGTTATTTTCCATGGTTGTGGTTACCACGCTGGTTCAGCAAGAATTAGTAGAATAAGTTTTGTTATGAGAGTCAATTTATGAGGTAACGATCCTCCTGCTTCATGGCAGCCTTTCCTGAAAGTCTTCTATCTTTCTGGAGTCCAAAAAGTGTAGATTCGCAGAGGCGTTTTGACCAAGAATTAATTGCTTTGGAGCGCTGAACAGGTCTCAGCAGAGTGGCGTGATCTAGTTAAGGTTTTGCTTTTATCGCCAAACAAGCTGTCACATCCAAGGCTGAGGTGGTGGCTGCTGCGGTTGTCTCTCCAGCCGTCTTCCCCTCCCCGTCCTGTGGCAGCGCTGAGTGCCACCCCCAAGCAACCCCTGCTCAGGATGTCGGCTTGACAGTGAGTAGTTTCTGTGAGGGAAATTTACGACTGGTCAGGTCTTTCACTAGGTTTGTTTCCAGTTAGCGAAGATTAGTTTTAGTGTGTGATAGTTATTTACGTCCATCTGTGTTATTTTTTCTCTCATACTCTAGAAGCCCCTATTTTTGTGAATTAGCTGACCTATAGCCACGGCCCAGAAAGTGAACAGCTAACTTTGGAATCTTGGAAATGACGGTTTTGAAAACTGGTCTAAGTGCTCGTTTCCTCAGCGCCATGGACTCAGAGCTAGTCAGCTTTCGCTTCTCTGTGGTACGGACGCCGTGGCTGGGTCCCTGTTCGTGCGGTTGATTAGTAGGGAGAAGGATGCTCGCAGCCAAGCTATGAGAGCTGCCGAGGGCAGCGGCGCAACGATCCTGTGGTCGCCGCTGGGAGGCACGGTCACGCGGACCGCAGTGTCCACAAGGAGCAGCGGGTGCCCGGCTTTCCAGATGGTGACCGTGAGCGTCATCGTCGGACTCAATGCGCAAAGGCCACCTCTCACCTGGAGACGCTCGCCTGGAGCGTCTGTGTGTGGTTCTCAGCCCGCTGAGCCTGGCGAGTGGCAGCTGACCGCCCGCAGCCTGGCGCCGCCGCTATGCGAGACCCACTGCAGCGCCCCTGACGTCCTTTGGCGCTTGTTTAAGCTGGTGTTTGCGTTTGACGCTCGTGCCTTGTTCTTAGTAGATCTGAAAATTCTCTTAGACGGCTCATCCCCTCCACGGAGAGTTGAGAACCCCGGGGCAGGCAGCGTCTCCCAGTGGGGTGCCGTTAAGCGTAGCAGACTGCACCCCGCTCGCAGAGCTCAGCGTCTGTAAAGGGACAGACAATGAGCCATTGCTAATCCACAAGCGAGAGCCAGAGCGAGATTACACACGGGTCAGGCCCCTGGAGGGAAACTGGAGGGGTTCCTGAGGCCTCCCCGAAGGAGCTGATGTTTGGGTGGGAGCTCGTTAAATGGGGGGCTCGGGGAGCCCTGGTGTGAGGCGTCAGTGGCGGGAGGGCCGAGCCAGTTGGTGGGGAGGGCGGGCAGATGGGCGCCGAGGCTGGCTGGCTGCTGGGGTCTCGTCACTCGCGGCTAGTGTTGCCGCTGAGGACTTTGGGTCTTATCTGGGGCTCCCCTGAGGGGTTTTAGTAGAGGAACGATGTCAAATTAGCATTTATGAAACCCTGGCTACCCCCACTCCCCACTGATGGACACGTGGTGAGTAGGCGTTTATATACTTGTCTATTTGAAATCGATTCGTTTTAGGTATAATTTTTTTCTCCTATACTGAGTATGTTTGCGGCTTGAGCACTGTTACTTTAAGCTTGTGCGTGAGCCTGTTTCGCGCCCCAGTGGCATGGAGATGGTGAGGTGCGAACGGCACCCGCCCAGGGGAGGCCTCTCAGGGGCCTGTCAGCCCGCTGCCTGCGTCTCAGGGCCGACGGGCCCGCCCACCGCTGGGCCGCACTTTGGGCACACGGCCTGGGCCACTCTGGTGTCTGAAGAGGCTTTTGTTCAGTAAAGGAGGTTACCAGGGGGCGCTTGGAGACACGACACAGATGTACAGCGCGTGTACCGTTTCTGTTCAGCTTCTGTTGGCTGGTACCACGCACACAGGTAAAAGCGTGCTCTCCGTCGGATCCTACGTCAGAGAATTTGGCCACCAAGGACATCCTGCGTTTTTTTATACAGCGTGCTAATTACTTTTCAGAGCCTAGCATTATTCATGTTTACTGATTTTCAATAAAATCGCAGCGTCAAAAACCCAGCCAGTGCTGTGGCTTGCCAGTGTTTCACTCTCTTTAACTTTGAAAACTTGCGCGCCCGAGGGGGAGGGCTCTCAGGGGCTCCTGTAAACTGTGCTCTCAGGCCCCCCGGGTGCACGTGGCGTGTTTAACGGGCCTGTCTCTGCTGTCCCCAGAGCGGCCAGACCCCGCTGATGATCGCCGCCGAGCAGGGCAGCCTGGAGATCGTGAAAGAGCTGGTGAAGAGCGGCGCCAACTGCAACCTCGAAGACTTGGTATTCACTGAAATAATGTCCTCGTCCGTCTCCTCCTTTTCCTCGACTTTGTCCTTTTCCTGGTGTTTAAGAAGCAACTCAAAACCAAACCGTAATTCCACATATGTTAAATTTGCGACACAGGTGCTAACTCAGGTTTCTGTGGAGGGTTTAGACCGAGAAATGTTTACTTTCAGTGAAGGGGCTCCTCTCAAAGATGTGTTTACTTCTGCACACAGACCTGGGGCACAGGCCGGAGGTGCGGGGGTGGTGAGAGGACTCCCCAGAGAGAGAGTGGGGGGCAGAGCAGGCAGATGGGCAGGGCACACTGCTGAGGGGCAGCGGGGTCAGGAGCGGTCTGCCGCGCCCCGGGGGTCACCTCCGGGGCGGGGGCGGGATCGAGCTCGCACGGAAGCGGCTGCGGCAGCCTGCGGTGCTGCGTCCCGACCCGCTGGCCGCGGGGGGCCGCGTCATGCTTTCATCACGCGGGCGCTCTGGGGGCAGGGGCGGGCGCACGATTACCTGCTGCGGAGTCGGCGCGGCCGCCGGCCCAGGCTGTGTCTCCAGCCTCCACCGGGAGAGCCAGGCAGCTGTGCTCCGGCTCACATCACTTCTGACGGTGTCGTTCCAAGAGGCTTGTTTTCTGCTGCCCAGAAACTAGTTTTCAGGGTACACAGCCCCATCTGTCTGTGTTAGTGGCTGACTCAAAGTGAGGATTGTCATTGGCCTTGTGCATCTAGTTACACGTGCGAGTAGAAGGTAGGGCAGGACCCTTCACTCTGGTAGAGGAGACTGATTTTCTCTGTCCCGGAGTTTGCGGACGCATCCCGAGGGATCGCCGGCGAATGTGCCGGTCTGGCCCTGCGCCCTGCGCAGCCTGCAGCAGTGGCTGCCAGCGGGGATCAGCTCTGAGGTTTAGGTCGTCATCTTCTCTCCTTTAACAAACAAGTAACACGTGGTTGGGAGTCCGTGACCGCACGGCCGAACGGGCGGGGTGTCGCTCCTCGCACGGGGCCCTGCAGAGACCCCTGCCTCAGGTGACTGACGAGCGCAGGGCGGCCGGAGCACTGTGTGGCCCCATGACCCTTGCTATGCGAATCGGACTCTGTTCTTCCTCCCTGGACAATGAAGTTTAGGCTTCGAACGGCAACGCCTGTGCCTGTGTGTTCCAGGACAACTGGACAGCCCTGCTGTCGGCCTCCAAGGAAGGCCACGTGCACGTGGTGGAGGAGCTGCTGCGGTGCGGCGCCGACCTGGAGCACCGCGACATGGTACGTGTGGGCCGCGGCGCCTCGGGCCTCCTGGCTGCGGGAGACGTGGGGGCTCCTGTGTCCTCACGGGTGACGTGGGCCACAAGCGGGAGGTCAGGTGTGGGGTGGCATGAACGCGGCCCTCAGGAGCGTGTGAGAGCCCAGGTACGAGCAAGCGCCTCTTTGGGAGTGTTCCTGCCGTCCTTGTTCATTTCGGGCTCAAGATCCTGACGTCGTGTTAACAGTGACCCATTCCCCTTCACTGTGTCGGTGTTGTAGAGCTCGTGAGAGAATTGTTTCCTTTGAGGGACGTTTAAGCGGTCAGAATTTTAAAAGCGCTTCCGTTGTTTCAGGTTACAGATTTTAAAATCATGTTTATAAATCTGTTTTTGAAGTGTGCTTGTGTCAGGCCTGCCGCACACCTGCGGGGTCGGCGGCATGACCCTAACTGTCTTCCTCCTGTCTGACCTTGGCAGCTGCTTACCGCCCGAGTCTCAGCTCTGGTTTGCTGGGCCTGTGTGGCACACAGCTTTGACAGTGGAAGAAGGGAAGGAATTGATCTGGTCTGATACAGAAAACGTGTCGCTTTGCTAGAGATGCTTGGGGAGGTGCAGGTGGTCTGAGTGTTGAAGAAGCTGCAGCTTTCCACTGTCTTTGCTCAACGTCATGCTGCACACTGTAATTTACACAGCGTTTTGCCTCCATAATTTTGTATTTGCTCTTAAAACTTGAGCACAGAGGGCTGTGTACTTGCTTTCATGGGGCGATACAAGACCACTCATATCTTACCTATTTTTGAAAAGAAATTGAAGTATATTGGCTGTGAAGGCAGGGAAGCCAGTAGCTGCGGCCAGGGAGCGGGGTGCGGTGCACGGGGTGTCGGGGTTGTACGGCTGCGCAGGCGCCTCGCCCCGAGCTTTCGGAGGGTCCCTCAGCCCTTCATCCCCACATTATAGGACGAGGCTCCTGTCCTGACCGTGTCGGCTGTGTACAGCCTTCCTCTCGCTGGGTGGCTTCTCAGAACAGCTCTCTGTTCTCAGCTCTCTGTTTTAAAGCCTGTAGCTCAGGAAACAGACTTAGGAAGCGCTCTGTGCCCGGCAGTCCTCAGCCTGAGCGCCGAGTCGGACCCAGACCTGCCCTCCTCAGAGGCTTTCTCCCGGGCCACTGGGCACACCAGCTTAGGCCGAGAAGATTGGCGCTGCAGATGTGTAGAAGTCTAGTAAAACGGGTCAAAAATGATCCCTTCAGCATTTCTGGTTCTGTTTTCCCAAAGTAATCATCACTACACCTGTTGCTATATAAAGTATCTTTGCGTTTGGCTTTAAAACACCAAGAATTTGTGAAGAACGCACCAGAACGTGGGGGCTCTGGGGCCATGTCTCCGTCAGTAGTTAGGACTGAGGGCCCCGACCTCAGAAGCCGGTGGGAGCTGCGAGGGAAGCTCCCTGGGGCTGGGTAAGGAGGGTCAACATGGGTCCTTGGGCTGCAGACAAGTTTCAGCGTGGGACGGCAGGAAGGGGCGGGAGAAGCCCCCTGCCCCCCCCCCCAAGTGCCGGACAGGGCACCGGGCTGTGGTTGCTGCTGTGGGCAGTGGGTTCCAATCTTGTCACCTTGCGAGTCCGGACATAGCTTCTCCAGATGACATTTGAACCTCAGAATTGCTGCCTGGGGCCACATTCTGCAGGTCCGAGGGAGTGCTTGAGGTCAAGGCAGCCCTGGGCATTCCGGGTGCCGGATGTTGCTGTGGGCGGCCCTGGCTGCAACGGACGCCCAACGCTGTCCTTTGACCTGGGGATGCACCGCCAGCCTCCCTCACCTCTTGGGCCGTGACGCCTTGGAAGTTTCCCTTGACGGTCTGCTCTGGCCCGTCGCACTGAGTGGTGCCTGCCGGGAGGCGGCGCACCGGGGCCGTGGTGTCAGCGGGCTGTGCGTGCTAACCCTGCTCTCCAGGCCCCGCCATGTGATGACGCTTCTGCCTTTGAAACGACCGTTTGGAGACACTGCTGTGAGCCTTTACGAAGGTGGTGTCTTGGTGAGACCGATTTACATGAGCATCCACATGGTGTTTTTTTGTTTTTTTTTAAAGATGTATTTATTTGTGCATACAGAACTGGGGTACAGGCCAGAGGTTCAGGGGCGGTGAGAGGCTTCACCAGAGACAGAGTGGGGAGCAGAACAGGCAGATCGAGGAAGTCCACTGCTGAGGGGAGCAGCGGGCGGGTCAGGAGAGGTCTGCCTCGCCATGTGGATCGCCTCCGGGGCAGACAGGGATTGAACTCACGCGGAGGCGGCTTTAGATTCTCAGTGCTGTGCTTTAACCCGCTGCGCCACCAGGGAGGGCCCCACATGGTTTTTTTCTGTAAGCAAGAGTTATTTTATTTTACTTTGTCTCTGGCTCAGTTTTTCTCTTTTACATCCTTGTCTGTTTTTCTGCTCAAGTTGTTACAGTGCTGGCTCTTGGGAGCCTTCTCAGCCTTCTCAGCCTCTGTGCCCTTTCCAGATATTCAGGGTGCCCTGTCCTCTTTTTTAAGCACCTTCTAACCTGTGTGGCCACCAGGTGCTTCGGGCACCCTGTGCTTCGGCTTGTATCTCGCTGGCTTGTTGCCTCGGTCGGCCCTGGAGCCCGTCACTTTCCAGGGCCCTTGGCTCCTTCCTCTTACCGGGAAATGGCGCTAACCGCCGGTGGGATTTGCTTCTTGTTCCTGGGCGCAGCTTACAGAGACGCTCAGGGGTGAGGTCAGGTGCGGCAGGGACACGGACATGCCCGCTGCCCTGTGTCGCACCTGCTGCTGTTCTGGTCGGCAAGAGGCCCCGCGGGGATCACCGGCCAGTCTTCGCCTGCATTTGTCTCTGCGGAGAGATCTGACTCTTACTAGTTCTGCTGAACTCTGGTACACACGGAAGCTGGGCGTCGACTTTCTAATCTGCACGTCCCGAGGGACACAGAGTCACCAAGGGCGGTGGACAGTGCTGCTGAGTTTCCAGCCGGAAGTCAGGGTGCTGCTTCTAAGTAATGGGTGGCTGTGGGCTTCGCCTACCGTAGCGTGGGCGTGCGCAGCGCAGGCGTACGCTGGCTCCCCGCACTCTGCTGGGCTTTGCAACTCCACATCCAGTGGATCCGCCCTGAGAGTCCGCTGCTGAGGTGTCGGCCAGCGGGGGTGGCGAGCCTGCAGTCCACGGGCGTCAGCTCTACCCCTGCGCGCCTTCAGCAGCGCCTCTGCCTCCTCCCGGGCCCGTCTCTTCTCCTGAAGCTTCGCCTTTTCCAGATTAGGGCAAGCTGTCTCTTTTTTAGTGATGAGGAAACAGAACCATGCAGATTCTGAGAAGCAAATATGGATTTCCCCCCCTCAAAGCGATTTTATGAAACCGAGAAAACGGTCATTCTTAGTATTTTGGTTACATCGGTCCCTTGCTCCGAATTGCTTTACAGCTAAAGAGACGATTACTTCTGCAGCCTGGCAGTGCGAGTTCTGGCGGCTGAACTACGCAGCCTTTCTTGTTAAGCACGAGGGGCCGGGCGATCCGGAGTTTCTCAGGCGCGTGGGTGCAGGAGCTGATTATGATGGCTGGGCTCTCCCTCTGGAAAACGTCTAGACTTCTACAAGGAGGAACACATCCAGGGGACAGAAAGTTGGCTGAAGAAAATATTTTCAGAGCCCGGGCACGCCCTGGAAGCGGGGAAGAGGCCGCGCACTTACCGTCTCAGCTCCCGGGGTCGGGCGCACGGGTCGGGGGCTCACGCTTTGACGGAATCACTTGTGGACCGAACAGCGGGACTCACTCGTCTGGGCCCTGCTGTGCGTCTCTCTGGGAAACATGGGGCTGAAGCTACCTAGTGGCCCGGCACAAACAGTGGTTTCACAAAGGCTGTTCACAGACGGAGCGTCGCTGCGTGGCCTTTTGTGTCGGGTAGGAGCCAGGCTCATGTCCCGCCATTGTTTCTCTTCCAGGGAGGATGGACAGCTCTGATGTGGGCGTGTTACAAAGGCCGCACCGACGTGGTGGAATTGCTGCTTTCTCACGGTGCCAACCCGAGCGTCACTGGTCTGGTAAGCGTCACGAGAGCCGCGGTGGACAGAACGGTCCAGAGCCTGTTAAAAATACTCACGCAGAATGTGACTTCAAAACACAGTGAGGACTTTCTTCTCAAGCTAGTTTATTTAGTAATCTTTGTTAATAAAAAGGCAGCCCCTAGATCAAAAATGGGGAGTGCACGGGACTGTGGTGACGGCACACGGGTGATGGGATGGGAAGCCCACGGGGATCGCAACTGAGAAAGGCAAAGGCACAGATGATGTAAAAATAAGCTATTATGTTAAAATAAATACATAAATAAATAAAAGATGAAGGGGAGAAAGGGCAGCCCCTAGGTCGTCAAATGTTAATTTTAGATCTATAACACGTCCGAAGTCCATTTTGAAATCCTGAAGTCTTCTTTGTGTTTGTGGGCACGTGTTCTTAATGTAAACCTCTCGAAAGAGAGAGTCACCTGTGATCTATGCCATTTTTCTGCCCACTCTTGCAGATGGTCACACAGGCCTGCGCCAAGCCTCACCTCAGTCTGTAGAGTGGGGCTGGGGGGGGCTGGGGGCTTTCATAATGCTTCTGTGTATCAAATCATTAACCTCGTGCAATTTAATATCTTGCAGTCTTATTTGTCAGTCATGCCTCAATCAAACTGAAACAAATACTCAAATTAATGAGAGGTTTTACTTTCCTCTTACTCGCCTGACCTGTTGGCTGATGGCGCTAAGTGTGCAGCGGGCTCATACTGGGTGTTTGTTTAAAGTTGAGTGTACTTTAGTTACAGTTATGTTCTGGAGTACTAGATGTGTTTTTAGAGTGGAGAATGGCACGGAAATATTTGTATTTTTAAAAAGCGTTTGCGTGACTTGGGTATGGACTTGCCTCAGCCAAGGCTGATGCAAACACCCACCTAAAAGGTTTTTTCTCTCCCCCCTCCCCTCCCCCACTGCCGTCCCTCCTGCCTGCCTCCCAGCAGTACGGTGTTTACCCCATCATCTGGGCGGCGGGGAGAGGCCACGCGGACATCGTGCACCTCCTGCTGCAGAATGGCGCGAAAGTCAACTGCTCCGACAAGGTGGGCGTCGCGGCGTGAGTTACCTGCGGCAGGAGCCGCTTCGGGCTGCCGTCGTCTGCGCACGCCCGGTGTTTCCTGAGCCACCTCGCGCCGAGCTGGTCCCTGCTGCGCCGCGTGTCCTTCCGCTCTCTGTTCGGTCTTGTTCACAGTCCTCGTTCTCAGCAAAGCCGCCGGGTGAACCCCTGTGCGGTGATTTGAAGCTGGCGGGGGCTCTTGCCCTGTCTGCTTCCTGCTGCGCTGCCCGAGCAGTCCTTCGAGGGCCAAGTTCAGGTCTCTCCCTCTTGCGCTTAAAATCCTAAAAGCTTGGATTTCTGGGGTGTGCACCTTCTGCCCTTCTCCTATCTGTACCCCAGAACTGCCCGGCAGGCCAGACTATCAAAAGATGTTGGCCCCGAGTTCATTTGCTTGTCACCCTTCCGTGGCTTTGTGCGCTTGCGCTTCGTGGGTCCTTCTCTGCACCTGCTTTGGCCTCCAGCTACTCTTCATGCTTGTTCATCTGCAGCCAGGATTTGTTCTAGTGGGTTTTTTTGTTTTTATCTTTTGTGTTCTTTCCCAGCATTCCACAGTGCTTATTTCATATTGTCATTCTTTCTTGCTGTGGACAGCTTGCTGGCTTCCACTGTCCAGGGCAGCGCACACTCTTTGGTGGACTTTGGCCTGTCTTCCTGGCGTCACTTCTTGCCATTTCTGTGCAGATACTCTGTGCCTCCCGTCCTGTGAGCTTCCATGCGTTTCTGGGAAGGCTGTGTCTTTGTCTTCTCCGTTCCCTCTGCTGGGAATGGCATTACCTCCTCTGCCTGATAGAATCCTATTTATTTTTTCAAGGTTCAGTGGAGATGTTACCTTTTAAAAGTGTAAGTTTGTTGAAAGTAAGAAATACTTCTTTGTTCATTTTGTCCTCCGTGATTCCGACTGCCTTAGAGCCTGACGCATTGTGGGTGTCGTGGTTCTTCAGATTCCTCACAGTATTTTCTTTCCGTCACACTCTTCACACTGACAGTTTAGCAAAGTCTAGGGAAAAGCTCTTAGTAGACTTTCCTAATCGGAGTACATTCTGAACATAAATTTTAGTAAAATAGTGTTGCCTAACCTTACGAGAGCATCGGCAGTCATCCTTTTCTTGGTACATGTAGGGGTTATATGGGTTATGCACGTGTAGAAAACCAAGTGGTCCTCATCAGCTTTATTTTTTAAGAAGTATTTTTCATACCCGTGCCTCATATAAGCATAGTATCTCTTCAAATAATTGCTTAATGAGAACTGTGCAGAGACTATCGCAAGTATTAGTGGCATTTCAAAATAGTGCATTTAGGACTCTTCACCAACCCGAAGCCATGTCACTCTTGGGGCTCAGATCGGGGAGGCCCAGTCTCAAGTGCAGGGGGGCTTCCCGTCGGCGGCTCCGATCTCTGCACTTCATCATGATGGAGAAATCTTTCTTTCATTTCTTCTTTTGGGTCCCTGAGGGATGTTTCTCTGTAACCTGTCCCTCAAGAGGCCCCAGAAACAGTCCCTGCTCTACCAGCCCATGTTTTCTGAGAAATGTTCCGTGCATTTTCTCAGGTGTGCGGGGCCTTCATCAGTATAAACACAGAAGGTAAGAGCGAATTAGATGGGAACGTGACTGAGGAAGCAGGGCGTAAGTGGACCTCAGTCTGTAAGGCTGAGGAGCGAGTAACTGCGGAGTTGGCCGGTGGCTGAACGTTGGTTCCAGCGTGACAGAATGAGACGCCGCGCTCCCTGCGAGGGTGGGAAGCGTGCACTCCACGGGGAGGGTACAGGGCTATGCACGGCCCAGGAAGAGCAAGGGGCCGTGGCGCCCAGCGGGCTGAGCCGACTCAAGGGCAGAGCCCGGAGCTTGGGGAGTGTGAGGAAGGAAGCCTGGCCTGAGGTGGGGCCACCGGAGGGGCCCTTGAAGTCCCGCCCCGGGAGACTGGACATTTGTCCTGGGGTCACTGTAGTAGATTGACCCTGGGTGGTGTCTTAGAGAAAGAATCACTGTTGAGTAGTGCAGTGTGGGAGGGTTGAAGAGAGAGAGAATCATTTTATTGCTAACAAATAGACGGTTCCGTGGGAGCTGACTTTTTAGCAAAGGGACAGGCGGTCAGTTTTAGACGTGCTGACGTGGCAGTGGTGGCACCTGTGGTTGAGGTGTCCGGCTAGATGGGGACATGAGATTCTGACTGGAGGTGACGGGGACCACGAGAGCCGTCGCTAGCCGAGACCCGTAGCGGTGAGTGGCGGCTGAAGCGCTGATTACGGCGGCTCTACCCAGGCAGAGGGTAGGGTGAAGAGTCAAAGAGGACTAAGGCGTCTGAGGTCAAGGTGGAAACGGCTGGAGTGACGCAGCAGTGCAGAGCTCTCAGGCGGGAGCGAGTCCCGAGAGAAAGAGCCGTGACGTGGTGTTGAGGCGGCTGCTGGCAGCCGGGGAGAGTGGGCTCTCCTGTTCATCGAGCGCGCTCGGCCTCAAGCTGGTGTGGGATGGAGTCTGAAGTAGTCAGTCTAAGTTATTTTGCAAGTCTGAAAGTACTTGAGGAGCATAACTTGTGGGAAGAGTTTTTCTTTTCTTTAAGACTAGGGGAAACCTCGTTGAGTTTGTAGTAGGAGAGAATGAAGCACAGTGTGAAGATGTGGGGGGATGTTTGATTTGTAGACTTGGCCCGCGTACCTCTGCGGACGTGGAGTTGGGAGTTTCCCTGGTCCTGGGTATTACGTGAGCTAGCCCCTCGAAAGAAGGCAGAACAATGTTGGGTGCTCGTGACTGTTTTTCCTGTCAGCACACTGCTGGAGTTTCAAGTGTGTTTCACAGGGTCTGAGAAACAGCAATAGTTGTTGCAAATTAAAGGCTATGTGACTTTCTGATGGAAAACTTCTCACTAACTACAAAACTGTTAGTTGGCTAACAGACATTTCATACAGTGGTTAGTCACCTACGCAGAAGAACTGGAGGTTTATTTAGATTCGAGCTATGATCACTGTGAAGAGTAATCTTAGGCTACTCAACGTGCGATTGCTGTCAAAGTTAGGTTGAGAGCTTGTTTCTTTCAGTAACCTCCAAAAAGGAATTCGTTGCTTGTTTTAACAGTATGGAACGACCCCGCTGGTGTGGGCCGCCCGGAAAGGCCATCTGGAATGTGTGAAGCATTTGTTGGCCATGGGAGCCGATGTTGACCAAGAGGGGGCGGTAAGTATCTTTTCTGTTCTAACCGCGGTAGTGCCGGGATGTTTTGAGTTTTAAGAGGTAAGAGTTTCCTTAGTCTGTGCCTGGAAAGCCTCCCCACTGTTCTTAAAGACAAACTTGGAAGACAAACATTTTCTTTCTGTTATCCTGATAGATATATTACATAGATCCAGAAAATAGATACAATTTTATAGCTTATAGGTAATGTATACTACAAATACCTGTTTTAAAGGGTTTATTGCTCATGCATACAAATTTGGGGAGGCTGAAACTATAAAGAACATCGTTTAGTACTGTTAGCAGAAATTGAAATACTCGCCAAACCAAGTAGCTTGAAATATTGTTAACTGGCAAAAAGTCATGCTCTATGAAATACTTTCTCTTTAAAAGCTCATTTTTTTTATATTTCTAGTTAAGACACGTTCCTTCCCCAGTAGACAGATAAAGATACCGCAAATCGGCAGTCACAGCCTAGAAAGCTTAAAACCGGGTTCGCCCCCGCTGAGGGGCTGGCGGCTCCCAGTCCCCCTGCTGCCCGCGTGCGGGGGGCGCTGACCGCGAAGCCGCCGCTTCTCCCCGAGGCGCGGAAGAGTGTGGTTAAAGGAGACGCGCTGCGTGCAAGAGACAGTCCAGCCGCTTTTGCGTAGTCGTGTCACCGCGAGAGCCGGGCCGTGCAGCTCCCGGCTCGCCTGGCGCCAGCGCGACCCCAGGGCCCCTCGCGGGCGCTCAGCCCGTCTCTCCTAGCTCCGCACGGGCAGAAGCCGCTAAGCGCTGAGCTGCCAGAAGTGTCGTGGCTTAGGAGTCCGGGAGGCGACCGCCTCCGAGCCGCTGAAGTGTCGCGCCTCCTTCCGAAGGGTGGCTGGTCTCTGAGCGCCGCCGACAGTGAAAGTTGGCCTCTTGTACAGCTGATTTTTTGTAATAGAGACTGCTGTTTTAAAAAGAACCACAAAAAACAAGGGTCTTGCAAATGTGGGGTCCAGACCACTAGGAAAGGTAGAATATATTCCACTCACTCATGTGCCCGTAGCTGCTATTTCATTGCTTTCTTCAGCTTTTCCTCTAGATTTTATTTTGTTACGAAGTTCTTTGAAGATCGGACTATGTGGTTTAGGTCAGGTTCCGTTTTGGGCCATTCGGTAACTGCTGGCACTTTGCGCGGCCGCAGGAGGGCCTGTTCGCGGCCGACGAGTCCAGCCTAGTTCGCCATTTGAGGGAGCTCGTGTCGCAGCACCCTCGTGCCCTGGGAGCGCTCCTGCGCCTGCAGCCGTGGGAAACGGCGTCCCGGCCTTTTGCTGTTCGGTTATTCGGGCCACTGTTTGGGCTAGAACTTACCGTTAACGGGCTGCCTGTCTGCAGACCCTGCTTGGGGGCCTGCGTCTCATGTCTTTCCGGCTTTATGGATTCCTCGCGTTGGGTTTGCTTTCCAGAACTCAATGACCGCGCTCATCGTGGCAGTGAGAGGCGGCTACACCCAGTCGGTGAAGGAGATCCTGAAGCGGAACCCCAACGTGAACCTGACCGACAAGGACGGCAACACGGCCCTGATGATCGCGTCGAAGGAGGGGCACACGGAGATCGTGCAGGACCTGCTGGACGCCGGGACATACGTGAACATCCCTGACAGGGTGGGCCCGCGCGCGGGTCTTCTCGCCGACCCTGAGGGCCGCCGCCTGCTCACGGCCCGCCCTTTCAGGATGGCTCGTGCATGGCATATGTTGTTTCCAATAGGTTTCATTTCTACCTGGAGAACTAGTGAGAGCTGTGAGCTAACTGTCAGGCTAGAGCCCTTGACGTTTGTGAGGGGCCGCGCTGCTTTCAGTTTCCGTCAGTCCTAGTTGCTGAAATGTGCTGCCGGCCGTGCGGTCCCTGGCGGAGTCGCGCCTCTGACTTGGCTGGGCCTTGGCTGTTCCCAGGCTCTCGGCCCCACCTGCAGCCTTCCAGCTCCCTGGCTCTCTTCGCCCCTCCTCAGAACTGCACCTGAGTGTCTGACGGGCGCTCACGCTCCCGCAAACCCGCTGTGCTTGCTGCAGCCCGCTCTGTTCCCCTCGGTCCTCTCATCTGGTGAAGGCACCGCCGCCCTGTCGCTAGCGCCCAGATCTGCACCGGGCCGGTCTCTCCCTCCGCATCTCATTCTCTGGCTCGTTCCGCCAACGCTACCTCCTTCTCCTGTCCACTTCTTTTGTTTTCCACTGTCAACTCTCGCCCCAACGGCCATCTCCCGTTGTTATAACAACAGCATATTCAAAATAAAAAGCCCCAGGTGATCAGTTTATTAAGACCAAGACAAGTATAAGTAAGTAAACAGCTACAGTGCATTTTACTGTCTGGAACAAGGGACCTTATGTACTTGCACACGACAGGGAAGGAAACTAACTTCAAAAAATTTCAGTTTATTTTTGCATAGAAGAACTGGATGTAGGCCGGGGGTGAAGGGGGTTGTGTGTAAAAGGGCTCCCCAGTGACAGAGTGGGGAGCAGAACAGGCAGATCTACTGGAATCCACTGCTGAGGGGAGCCAGGAGAGGCCTGCTGCGCCCTGGGGCCCCTCCCTGGCCGGGGATCGCACTCAGGCCACAGCGCTGAGACTTAACCTCTGGGCCACCAGGGCGGCCCGAAACTAACTTGTAAGTGGCCTTATGGGCCAGATTTTATGGTAGACAACTGGGTCAAATTGTTTCAACTCTAAAATCCCTGTCAAACTACTGCCGGGTGCTACTGGGTTGTTGGAGTTGTCGTGAGGGTTCGCTGAGACAAAGTAGGTAACGTCTGCTGCCCTGAGCTCCCAGGCCACCCTTCAGTCTCAGCAGGTTGAAGCGGCCCGGGCCGCGCCTGCGGCGGGGTGGCGCTAACCAGCGCTGGCTGCGCCGCCCGGGCTGGCGGTAGCGCGCGGCGGGGCCTCGCGCCTCGCGGTTCTCAGCATGATGGCCAAAGCGATGGATGTCCCGTGTACGCCTGCGTCCTCGCACATGGGGCAGATGCCGCCTTTATTAGCACTACAGGACATTGTGCCAGACTCACTGCTTGTCCTCCTTCGTTCCGCTTCTACAAGGTCTGAATAGGTCCCGGCCACACAGTTTCCCTTGCTTTCTAGAACACCCTGCTGGTTGCTGCCTGCGGGTCTGTCTGGAGTACTGGTCTTTGCATTGCCGTGGCTGCTGGCTGCTCCTTGTCACTCCCATCTCAGCTCGCAGTGGCTGCCTCAGGGGCTTCTGCGCCCGGCCCGCCGTGGCTGGCTACCCCGGCACGTCACTGTGTTTCGGCATACACACATCGCCTTTGCCTCTAGACTCGTTTTCCCAGAGCTGAGGTGAGGTCCGTCTTGCGTCCCAGCGCTGGGACCGTGCCTGGCACGTAGCAAGCAGTTTACTGCCCATTCATTTACTCGTCTGGACCGTGTTACCATTAACCTCATCTCAGGGGAAATTTGTTTCCCTCGGTTCATTCTGCTTTGAAGGTATTAGCCGAGACGCTACCCAGGGGTGCTAGACTTAGTAGTCCTCAAGGACCTGCGTCTTGATGTCTCGTCTGTTGGGGCCCAACAGGGGGCAACACTCGTGGATGTACCCAGCCAAGTCCTTGCAGCTGATTTGTACTTCAGCAGTAGATAAAAAAAAATTTATGCCCATTGCCAAAATGCCCCTTGGCGGTGTTTGAAGTAGGGGGAAGATACAATTGACAGGGAGTTGTTGGGTGAGGGTAATTTCGGGGCAAAGGGAGGCCCTGTGAGTGACTTCGCCTTCGTCTCATGCTGGGACCGAGTCGGTCTCGGCCACTAGCCGCGCTGCCACTGGTGCGTGGATGCCGGCCTGGCTGCCCCCCCCCCCGTCCCCTTGGTTGTGGGGAGAGCCCCGCTACGGCTCTGACGCTACGACCCCCCTCTCCCGAGCCTGTCCTCCTCAGCACTTTCCCAAGATTGTGTGGTGTGGCTTCCAAATGTTCACCTAGTTCTTTGTCAACCGCACTGCCACTTTATTTCCTTTGTGTGCGGAGGTGGCCTCCAGAGCCATCACTTCGTGTTCTGCGTGTGTTCTGCGATTCCAGAGTGAAAGCCCTTTGTCTCTTACTCCAGGGCTAGTCATAGCAAGCTCTAATACTAACTAACCTTTTATTAAATTCTTTGTCCGAGAAATATGCAGAGACGACCTGTTGGTAAATGACCAGACGTCAACAGGGCACTGTCAGTTCTCACCAGACCCTGTGTTTTGTCTCCTTAGAGCGGGGACACCGTCCTGATTGGCGCCGTCAGAGGCGGTCATGTGGAAATCGTCCGTGCCCTGCTTCAGAAATACGCTGACATAGACATCAGAGGACAGGTACTGCGCCATGCAGGGAGTTTGGTTGTGTGCCGCGTGGAGCCGGCCAGGTCGTTCTCCCGCCTGGGGCGGAGATGAGCTAGGGAACACCAGTGCATTTCGTGGGCGCCTGGGTTGTTAAAATTTGAAGTCCTGTTACGGAATTTCTGTATTCATGTCAGGTTTATAGCACTAAACTGAAAGTCGCCCATGTTTTTAAAATGCCCCCGTCTGCTGTGGACATAAACTCGCTCGTGAGTGAGCAGCTGACAGCTTAGGCTGCCTCGACGGTGGCCCTCTGTACGGGACTCACTCGTTCTGGTCAGTGTTTTCCTGCCTCCGGCTGTACCTTGTTCGCCTTGTTCGCGTATCTCATCCTTCGTTTTCCCCATTTCGCTCGCCTGTCCCGTGACTACTGCAGCAGTCGTAACTCAGCTGTGTCGGTAATTTGAAAGTGTCTTGAAGGTTATGAATACAGCCACTATTTCAAGAAATTTAGATTGAAAAGAGTCTGTGCTGGCTGCTGCCCCATTTTGCTTTTGAACCATCCAGGTGTCCACTCAGTTTTCCCAGTGTGCCGCCCGGGGCCTGTGCCTGGTCGGCGGGTGGGTGGGCCCCGTGCTGCCCTGGGGGTGGTGCCCGGGCCGCCTTCGAGGGGACTCGCTCACAGTGAATCGAGGCTTGAACAGGATCCTCCCTTTCCCCAGGGCGCTGCCTGCTGGTGAGATCCGTGAGTGGTTTCTGACGATTGTTGCTGCGGAGTTCCATGTGGACAGCAGCAGCTTTAACATTGTACCTTAGAGGAAGTGATCGTTGCTTTTCTGTTATGCAGGACAACAAGACCGCTCTGTACTGGGCAGTGGAGAAAGGAAACGCAGCGATGGTGCGAGACATCCTGCAGTGCAACCCCGACACGGAGATCTGCACCAAGGTGGGGCGCCAGACGCGTCTCGGGGCTCTCGGCCGCCCTGGTTGCTAGTAGGGTCACGCCGGCCTCGCCCTAACGTCTGTGTTAAAGCGGGCGACCCGGAGCTGCCTGTGTATGTCATTTGTTAATTCGGTTTTGTGCCTTCAGGAAATTCAGTATCAAGCCTTAGTTGTGGGCAGATGATCTCCCCGGGCTCTTGCTATGGCCCTTTGTCCAAAACGTCCGTTTTCTGTGAAAAGACCCTTAAGAGTGGTTATTGGCTCTCCAGTCAGCCACTGCATGAGACTCAGTGATTGTGTCTGGCCTGAAGTGGACTAGTTTTCCATGGGGAGATATTCCAAGTCTGGACGGCACTTCAGAGACCCTGATGAACACCGCGAACCACAGTTGCCCACTGGACACCTGGCCCAGCCTCTCCGCCTGGCGCAGCCCTCACGTCGGGCGGCGGGGTCCCGGGGGTCCCGGGGGTCCCGGGAGCCCTCGTCTGCAGGCGGCTGCTTGGCCGTTTCTGTTCCTTTCGCGCCGCGGGCTGCCACTGTCCCTCTGCGGCTCCTGCTGGCTCTCCTGCTTCTTAGTTCAGTGTGACCCGCGGGCTCCCTGTCTCCTCACGTCGATGTTGAGCGCACTCGCAGGCTCCTGAGGTTTCCCAGGGTGCACTGCCGGCCACGCTGGGTCCTTGGTCACTCGTGGGCCCTCGGTGCACAGAACTGAGCGCAGCAGCTGTCCACTTCTGGACGTCTGGACCCAGCTTTTCTAGACCCGGGCTGGGCTGCAGCTGGGTGGTGCCCCAGAGGCAGCAGGGGAGGGGCCTGAGCCAGGGGCCAGCAAGTAGCTGGGTGCGCAGCCTCGGCTGAGTGACGGACGAGGACTGGTGTGAAGCACTGGGCGGCCAGAAAAGGCAGCGCTTTTCCTTCTGGGTTTTAAGACTCTGTTTGCTTGTGAATATTTTCACCTTAGACTGGTCCCAGAATTGGTTGTCTAAACTGCCCCATGCATTTTTATGACGTTAAGCCTGTGGGAGTCATTGACTGCTGCCTTCTGATCTGCCCGCAGGACGGTGAGACGCCGCTCATAAAGGCCACCAAGATGAGGAATATTGAAGTGGTCGAGCTGCTGCTAGATAAAGGCGCGAAGGTCTCTGCCATAGATAAGGTACAGCAGCGGAGAGGAGTCAGCTGGGTTGCACGGCTCTGGTTCTGTTTCCCGGAGGGAGAGATTGTTTGTGGTGACTTTTTATGTGTGGGGCGGACATTTCCCGGACGGTTCTCCTTCGTGCTGAGGACCGGGCACACCGAGTCCCTGCTGCAGGGACTCCGGCTCCTTCTGGTGTCGTTCTGGGGCGGGGCTGCCAGTCGCCACGCCGGGGAGGCGGGCCCGGGGCCGGCGCGTGTGCAGAGAGCGGGGCGAGTGCCCGGGCCGGGGCCTCAGAGCGGGCTGGCGTTTGTGCTTCACTAGCAGGAGAGGAAGTGCTGCCATGTCTTCACCGCCCTCCTTTGAAAGGAATTTCCGTCTTTCTGAACTAAATTTAAATTGCTCAATAGCTCACCTAGAACTGATTCTTGGTTTCAGTTTGTTTTCACTTTAAATCGGCTCCTTGCTTTCCAGCCGATTCCCCGGGAAGGCGGGTCACTCACATACAAAGCGAAAACTTGCGCAGCTCTTTCCCTGCGAGCCTTTCGCGGCTCCCGCTCAGGCAGGCCTGGTGTCATTGCGTGTTGCTCGTCTGGCCAGTTCACGCGGAACAGGGGCTCATTCACGCACCACATACCCCAGGGGAGGCCAGGCGTGGAGATCCAAATGTGTAGAAGTCTTGACCCGGCTCTTCAAGGGAGGGTCGGAGTGAGGTGGTCAGACTCCCCCTGGCCGCCGCCGCTGCTTATCCGCAGCGTGTTGACGGGTGACTGCATGTCTTTCCGGAAGTTTTGTTAGGTGGCAGAAGTACCCGTGATGCTATTTTTGCCTTCTCACGGGTTGGGAGGTGAGAAATGGGGTTGAGCTGAGGAAATAAGACGAGACCCAGCTTAGATGTGTTTGGCTCAAGGGCTGAAGAGGCATCGGAGGCAGAGGCCAGTAGACCCAGGGGGCGTGAGGCGAGGCTGAGGTGAGGGGCGAGAGCCGCCGCGGCCTGGGCAGTCGGCCACCGCGAGAGCCTTTGCGACGACGAGGCTGCAGCTTCCCTTCTCCCCGGCTGTGTCCTGCGAGTTTCCTAACTGCGCTTATCTTCTGCCTCCCTCCCGCTGCACTGGCAGCGTCCGAGGCTTGTCCCTCGGGACGTCCCCCAGTGAGTGCCTCATGGCTCGGAACCCCACTCGCCCTTGTGTCATGTTTAGAGGTTCAGGCTGTAGGAAGAGAACGTAGAAAGGGAAGAAACGGACCCGAGGAAGAAGAGGAAAGTCAAGATCAACACAAGGTCCTAGAAACTGCGCAGGACTGTGCGGGCCACTTCATTTTGAGCTAGAGAGAGAGAGCGGTGAGATGAGGAGCGGGGTGAGTCGCTAGTCTGGCCCACGTGGCTTCCCGCAAGGGCGTGCGGAGTGAATTGACAGGACCGGCGGAAGCGTTTTTCCTTTCTTACACTCTCTTTAGTGTCAGAGATAACACCACGTGACGGGGCCTACCACAGGGAGATGGCAGGTTGGCATTAGGGACGGCGCGGCGGGCTGTGGGCCCAGGGCGGCCACTCTCCGTGCATGAGAGCGGGAGGCTCGGCGTGGCAGTGGCAGGCGACAGGGGCCGAGCGCCGGTGGGCTCACTCGTGTGGGATGGGCTCTCAGCCCGGGCCCGCAGCCCTGCAGACACGGGGAAGGAAGACTGTGGGTTGGGGCAGGCGGCAGCGTAGGCCAGCCGTACTGGCCGGTGGAGGCCACTAACCTGCGATGGAGGGCCTGGGCCGGGGAGCCGCCAGGAGTCCGCTGCTGTCTCGGTGATGTGGGCAGCGGGGAAGAGCCACCTCCCACCAGACGCTGGACGATGTGTCAGGAAGAGCTGGGCCAGGGATGAGACGAAGAAACTATGGGGCAGGGAAAGGTAGACATCGTGTCCTGCGGGTCCTCCACGTGAAAAATAGGGCGGTTTCTGACTTTCTCCAGTTGTTGCTCTCTCGCGTGAGCGCTCAAGCTTCCCGCCTCTCTCTCATAGAAAGGCGACACCCCGCTGCACATCGCTATTCGTGGGAGGAGCCGGAAACTGGCGGAACTTCTTCTACGAAATCCCAAAGATGGCCGGTTACTGTACAGGCCCAACAAGGCGGGCGAGACCCCCTACAACATCGACTGCAGCCACCAGAAAAGCATCTTGACGCAGATATTCGGAGCCAGTAAGTGCTGGGCCGCGTTCCTGATCAAGCTCTCGACCTGCGGAGGTTCTTTAACGTCGGCGTTTCTCGGGGTGCATGTGACGGAAGCTGTCCTCCGCGGCCTGCCCCTTGCTAACGGGGTGTGGGCGCTCTGCTTGCAGGACACCTGTCGCCCACCGAGACCGACGGCGACATGCTGGGCTACGACCTGTACAGCAGCGCGCTGGCGGACATCCTCAGCGAGCCCACCATGCAGCCGCCCATCTGCGTGGGGCTGTACGCGCAGTGGGGGAGCGGGAAGTCCTTCCTGCTCAAGAAGCTGGAAGGTGAGGGCGCAGCCGCACGACGGTGCGCAGAGGACGCGCGTATCTGGGGGTCCAGGCGGACCCTGCGCCCTTGCGTGCAAGCTGGCCTGGTTGCTGACCGGCGGCGTGTCGCGTGAGCGCTTTCTGCAGCCCGACCCAGCCCTGCCGCGCCGTCGCGTGCCTCACCGCCTGGGCGGCAGCTCGCTGCAGCCATCGTGACCGTCCCCCCGGCCCCGGCGCGGTG
Organism: Condylura cristata; assembly: GCF_000260355.1. Taxonomy (NCBI): domain Eukaryota; kingdom Metazoa; phylum Chordata; class Mammalia; order Eulipotyphla; family Talpidae; genus Condylura; species Condylura cristata. The sequence continues at coordinate 38,237,315 of NW_004567121.1, forward strand.
GGTGTGCACCGAGCCGCCCGCCCTGGCTCTGCGTTCTGTGCTGCAGTCACGGAGACGCTGGGTTTAGGGCAGACGGAGACTTTCTGGGGGTGGGGGGAGGGCGCCTCTCATCAGGCCGTCCTGGTTAGCCTGCGGCTCCAGCCCACACGCGCACCCTGTGCTTGGCAAAATCCCGCACACTTTCCAAGGCCAGGTTTCAGTGGCGCCTGGGAAAATTTTTCCAAGTTTCTAGAAAGAGTGTGCTTGGGGCTGCACTGGACTCAGTACACACACCCCTAATTCTCAGTGTGACTGGAAGAGGCCCCGGTGAGGAAATGGTAGCCAGAGAGGAAGGTGGTGACAGGGAGCTTGAAGAGACAGAGCAAAGTAATGATTTCTAGTCTTTTTTTTTTTTTTAAAGATTTATTTATTTATGCACACAGAACTGGGGTACAGGCCAGAGGTGCAGGGGGTGAGCGGACTCACCAGAGACAGCGTGGGGAGCAGAAAGGGCCGACTGAAGGAGTCCACTGCTGAGCTGAAGCGGCTGCTGCCAGCTTCAATGCTGCCCTTTAACCCCTGCGCCACCAGGGAGGGCCTGATGCCTGGTTTTATGTGTGGAAATAATACTTCCCGTGTCTAATACAAGCTGTGGAAGAGAAATCCCCACAGTCCTGACCTTGGAATACGTGACAAGGGTTTTGTGTTTCCTCAGTATGAACTGGAGGCAGTAGGAGAGGGCAGAGTTCACTAGGGACTGAGGTTTCTGTGCTTGTCACAGGGAACATCCGACGGGCCAAGGAGCGCCTTCTGCGTAGGGAGTCAGTCATGCCCCTGCGTGTCCGTGTGGAAGGCGTGAACATTCGCTGGGATTTTCGAGTTAAAACAGGAGTAAGGTCTTGCTCGCCTGTAAATATTTCTCTTTCAGATGAGATGAAGACTTTTGCGGGGCAACAGATTGAGCCCCTTTTCCAGTTCTCGTGGCTCATGGTGTTCCTGACCCTGCTGCTGTGCGGAGGGCTGGGGCTGCTGTTCGCCTTCGCCGTGGACCCGAATCTCGGGATCGCCGTGTCCCTGAGCGTCCTGGCTCTCCTGTACATCTTCTTCAGTAAGCCTCTGCTGCCGCCCGTCCCCAAAGGAGAAAATGTCAAGACTCAGGGTTTGACTTCAGCTGTTACCTCTGCCCTCCGCAGAAGCCGCAGCGGTTTTCATCCTTGGGCAGAGCATTATCCGTGGCCTGACGAGCGCCGGCCAGGGGCTTTAAACACTGGCGCTTTCTTACCGTGTTTCCCGTTTGTGCACTCACCAGTGGTTGAGTGCGTTTGGAAACCGCTCCGCGGCGCCGTCTCTGGCAGCTCTTGAGCACTTGGGGTCACGACTGTAGTTTTTACTTATCAGGAAGCAAAGTGAAAAATAAAATGCATTGCACTCTTGGATTCTTGTCAGAAAGGAACAGACCTACCTCTGGGGGAGCTCGCACTTCAGCGGCTGGAAATCGTGATAAGCACAGAGCCTTTCCCGGTTGGGTCTAGCTACGGGGGCGTTTCTACCTAAGTCATTCCCTCCTGAGTGCTTCTTATGTCATACGATAGCCGGTTTTCTTTCCTTTCCTCACATCCCTCCTGTATATTAGCTGAGGAATCTGTGATTCATGGAGGAGCTCTCGAAGGAGCAGTTGGGAATAGTCAGGAACCATGGAAGCTGTGTACGCCCGCGTCATTACGTGACGCTTGACTCTTGGGAGCAGAGACCCCGCTGACTAACGCTCTCGGGCACTTTGCACTGTGAATTTCAGTTGTCATTTACTTCGGGGGCCGGCGGGAAGGAGAGAGCTGGAACTGGGCCTGGGTGCTCAGCACGAGGCTGGCGAGACACATCGGCTACTTGGAGCTTCTGCTCAGACTGATGTTTGTGAACCCGCCCGAGCTGCCGGAGCAGACCACGAAAGCGCTGCCTGTGAGGTGAGGTGGCCCTCTGAGAGACGCTCTGTAGCAAGATGAAGCAAGCGTGAACAGTGTCGGATGCGTCATTTCTCAGCATTCGTGCCAAAAGCGTTGGTTCTAGCAACTCTTGATGAAAATTAAACAAAGATGTCCTGTCAGATCCATTTGGGAAACATTTCATATTCTGTTTCCCGTGCGCTCTTAAGGAGCAGAGACTTCCCTCTAGAGAGCCGTTGGCTTACCTGCCACTCACCAGGTTTTGTTTAGCATGACCCCTGCCCCATGCACCTGCTGGCGGCCCCACACTCTGAAGAGCACTGGCTCCTGGGCGGGCCCAGGGCCGCGGGCCTCGGCACGTCTTGGGGCACTCGGGCCTCCAAGCTGCTCTTTCCTTATTTGGACCGCCGAAGATACTGTTCCTCTCCAGTAGGGAGTGTCTGACAAAGCCCCTTAGAACAGGCAAGTGCGTGGTGGAGGGCTTGAGGGGCAGTGAGATGAAAGGGAAAAAGCCAAGTTAGGAGCAAAAGGAATTCATAGGAATTCGCAGAATAGGGCCTCCCTGGTGGCGCAGCTGGCCGCGGCTGCTTTAACAGGAGTCCGATGCCCCGTGGTCCGAGGGCCCGGCAGCCCCCTCATGTCCCGCCCGCTGCTCCCTCAACAGTGGACTTCGTCCACCGGCCTGTTCTGCTCCCCGCTCTGTCTCTGGGGAGTCACCTCTGGCCTGTACCCCAGGTCTGCATGCATACATAAATAAATGTCTAAAAAAAAGAATTAGCAGAATAAATGTAGACTGAAAATTAAGAATTTAAAAATTGTAGATAAAAAATAGATAACTTAAGGTGAAGACAAATAAACCAAGCCAGAGAAAACATCAAAAAACTTAAAATGAAAACAGTAGAATGAAATATGCTTATGGAAAATAAGAACAGGCCTAAGTCAGCGAGCAGGGAAGCTGGAGCCACCGATGAGCCCTCCGAGGCTGCCATGTGGCCGGGAGTGGTGTGGCCGGGTGGCGGTGCGGCAGCAACCCGGGCTGTGTTTTGAAAGCGAGTCTGAGCTTCTGCTCTGAGAGCTTAATTTTCAGAGGGGCAGAGAGAAAGGAAACGCAGAAGCAAGCCTCCAGAGAGTCAAAATGCAAATAATTCAGTTAATTTAAAAGAGCAACCTCTTGGTTGTTTTAGAAACCCCTGGGTTTCTAGCAGATGTGAAAGCTGTTACTGGAACACCCCAAAGGAGCTTCCAAGCTGAGCCCACGCCTAGAGCCTGCAGGGAATACTTCCTCGGGGCCTCAGCTCCTCCTCGGGGCTTCGAGAACTTTCTCTGTTGGCTTTTGCGCCTCCTGACCTGGGTGACACCTGTTTCCGAGGGGCGCTGCGCTGAGACCTCGTGTCATACCTCGTCTGAGCGCTGCTCAGCTTCTTCGTCCTTCAGCCTCTGGTCAGGGTTTCTCGCGCGTAGCTCTGCCCCACTTAGCTCTAGGTATTGTCTTTTCCTTTTTATTGTTTTTTAATTTGTTTATTTATGCAGCCAAGAACGGGGGTATAGGCCCGAAGTGCCGGGGGGGGGGTTAAGAGGAGTCCCCAGAGACAGAGTGGGGAGCAGAACAGGCGATCCACCGAGACCCCCTGCTGAGGGGGCAGCGGGGAGGGAGGAGAGGCCTGGCCGGGATGGAACTCCCACCGCAGTGGCGGAGGAAGCGTCACAGGGCTGCGCCCTCAGCCCCTTGCGCCTCCAGGGAGGGCCCAGTTACCGTCTTTTCCTAAGGACGCTATGAAGATGCCTAGTCACAAGTTCTAGTCCCTCTGAATTTTAAAACAATAACTTGAAAGGGACATACAGCAACTCTGAAGGAGGCCGGGGTGATGAATGCGGAGCGTACGTCCTTAGCTGGTGAGTAACGGCTCCCCCCCCCCCCCCAAGGTTTTTGTTCACAGACTACAACAGGCTGTCTAGCGTCGGCGGGGAGACGTCGATGGCCGAAATGATCGCCACCCTCTCGGATGCTTGTGAACGAGAGTTTGGCTTCTTGGCAACCAGGCTATTCCGAGTGTTCAAGACGGAAGATACGCAGGGTAGGACCGCGGGGTGCGCGGTGGGCTGAGGATGGGCGGGAGCCCGGCTCAGAGGCCTGGCTGCGACGCAACGGCCAGCGCTTCCTAAACGCTCGCTGTGAGGCAACTGGTAAAACCAGCTCTCGTGTCCCAGGGAAAAAGAAATGGAAGAAAACGTGTTGTCTCCCGTCCTTTGTGATCTTCCTGTTCGTCTTCGGCTGCATCATCGCGGGGGTCACGCTCCTGGCTATCTTCAGAGTGGACCCGAAGCACCTGACCGTCAACGCTGTCCTCATAGCGATCGCCTCCGTGGTGGGCCTGGCCTTCGTGCTCAACTGTCGGACGTGGTGGCAGGTGCTGGACTCGCTCCTGAATTCGCAGAGGAAACGCCTCCACAGCGCCGCCTCCAAGCTGCACAAGCTCAAAAGCGAAGGCTTCATGAAGGTGAGTGCGCGGCCGGGAAGGGGTTGCGGGCCGAGCCGCTGCAGGGCCCTCGGGGCGCGCTGCGGGCGGCGGCAGCCCCTGGCGGAAATGGCCATTCATAGCGGAAAGCTGACACGTGCCCACTTGCATGAAGCGGACGTGACAAAGGCAGGCCGAGGGGTGAGCCGCTCGCTGCCCAGGAGGCAGCCGCTAGCACCTGGTGGAATGTGCACACTGGGCGGCCAGAACACGAGCGCGGCTGCGCTCTTAGCGCCACGGGCAGTCGCGTGGGGCCGGCGGCCGGTGGGGGTGTGGTGAGCCCGAGGCCTTTGGCGGTCAGCACATGTCCTTCAGCCCAGTTTGTTCTCCAAACCAGAGGCGACGCTGCCCGTAGGCTGAGCTGCTGCAGCTGCCTGAAGTCTCCGGGGAGCGGTGGCGCCTCAGGCAGGTTTAGGTGGCGCCGCTGGCTTTGGGATTCTTCCCTCCTGGCAGGTGGCCTTCTGTGGACTAAGAACCGTCTGACCTCACCTCATCGCCATCTCCTGCCTTGCACAGGTTCTGAAGTGCGAGGCGGAACTGATGGCCAGGATGGCAAAGACCATTGACAGCTTCACTCAGAATCAGACAAGGCTGGTGGTCATCATCGACGGACTGGATGCCTGCGAGCAGGACCGCGTGCTCCAGATGCTGGACACGGTACGTCCTGTCCGGAAGCGAACGGCCGCAGGGGGCAATTGAGCGGAGTGGCTTTCAGAATGACCCAAGTGAGTTAGGCTGGAACTTGCTTCTGTGGCGGTCCTGTGGGGAAGGTGCTGTGAAGCCGCCGCCCTTATCAGAAACAGCAAGTGTGTTACCACGAGCACTTGTGCGCGCTTGTAGCTTAGTGCAGTGCAAGGACAAAGCCCAGATGCAGCAGCTCCGGAACCTGAAGGCGTTTTGCGCTAGAGTCAGAGGTGAATGTGGGGGACCAGCGGGGCTGATTCCACGTCGCTCTTGGGGAGGCGTAGTGGGGGGGCGTGCAGAGAGAGACGCCTGGCCTCAGGCTCGAGGACGGGCCTCCCCCAGGTGTGCCCGTCTCACCCCTCACGAGTGTCTGCAAATAGGTGTTTCAGTTGTTCTCTTGGTAGGCTTATGACTGTGAGGTGCTGACAGAGCAGACTGCGATGCCAGTGAAGTTTGCTTTCACATAGAATATGATACTTTGATGAAAAGCTGTCTTAGCAATACAGTTGCCAAAGGAGAGTAGATTCTGAGGCCTTGTGAACGCTCTGGACCATTAAAATTGGACCTGTGGTCTCCTCTGCCGCAGGTCCGAGTGCTGTTTTCCAAAGGCCCGTTCATCGCCATTTTCGCAAGTGACCCGCACATCATCATCAAGGCGATAAACCAGAACCTCAACAGCGTGCTCCGGGACTCCAACATCAACGGGCACGACTACATGCGCAACATCGTGCACCTGCCCGTGTTCCTCAACAGCCGGGGGCTGAGCAACGCCAGGAAGTTCCTCGTCACGTCAGCCACGAACGGGGACATCCCGTGCTCGGATGCTGCAGGTACAGCTCCCGCTCTCGGGTCGTTGGGGTTTGGAGTGGCCTAGGAGTGTTTATGGTGACACGCCCCTAACTCCAAGAGCTGTTATCTCACGTCCTTTGGATAATCATACGACAGAAGCCTCGTGCCAAAGGTGCTCTCTGGGACGTTCTTTCAGGGCTACAGGAAGATGCTGACAGGAGAGTGTCACAGAACAGCCTTGGAGAGATGACAAAACTCGGGAGCAAGACAGCCCTCAATAGACGGGTACAGTGGCCTTGTTCGGAGGCAGCTCAGCTGCTGCCGTCTGGGCAGAACTAAGGCGCCACCGCGTGAACGAGGGGCCGGAGTCACGCTCATTGCGCTTCCTTTCCGCCTCGGAGGCTGTCAGGAGCGCCAGCTGCCCCAACCGGGAACAGGCGTAGGCAGCGCCTCCCCCGACCCCGGCCAGGCGGCCTCCTCTCCTGATGGTCCCCCTCCGTAAGGCATGTGAGGGGTGTCTGTGCCTGCCTACAGGCTCCGTGCACCCCCACACCTTGTGTGCTCAGACACTGTAGCTGTCTCTGTCTGCCCGTAAAGGTGTTTCTGGGCGGGAAGTTGGCCCTTGCAGGTGGGCGGGGCTACTCTGCCCACTGGGTAGGGCGGGGTGGGCGGGATGGGCAGGGCTACTCTGCCCACTGGGGTGGGCAGCTTTGGCATTGCTCCCACATGTGCCACCATCAAACCTGGACATTTTACATTTAAAAAACGTGTCCTCAGTGACATGCTGACGTCTCCACGTGAGCAGGGGTGCAAAGCTAAACAAGGGCTGCAGCTGCCAGCTCTAAATTTAAGGGGGGCTTGCCATTCTGCACCCCCTCCTGGAGTCTGGGCTCGGCTCCCCTGCTCCCCTCCCGACTACAGGAGCTCACACCTTCTCCACTGACGGATGGGCGCCCTGTCCTCCCCGGGGCCTGCCGCTGGGAACAGGTGGAGGAGCTGTGACGCCCGCTGTAAAATGACCAAAACCACAATACTGGGCCCTTAGACAAGCGGTCACTCGCGGTATCATTCCAGGCTCCTGTACACACCCACTGGGATTTTCTTAACACAGTTCTGCTCGCTCTGTCTGCCAGGCGGCAAGCTGGCTTAGCCACGGCTCTCAGGCCGCTGCCCCACGGCCTTTGCCGCAGGGCTTCTAGTTTGCCCCTTTTGCGTTCTGCAGAGGCTCAGCCTCCGGGAACGGGAGCCACACATCTTACACGGTGTCAGGTTCCTCTCTGGCGAGAAGCAAATGCCCCTTCACTCCTGAAAAACACTCGGGCCGGGCCGCCCGCTCACGGCCG
>NW_004567121.1:38245310-38246985 GCF_000260355.1 Condylura cristata
TGCACGCGCCCCCTGCAGTCAGCCCCCTGCACGCGCCCCCTGCAGTCAGCCCCGTGCACGCGCCCCCTGCAGTCAGCCCCGTGCACGCCCCTCTGCAGCCCGGTGGCTGGAAAACTCCTCCGCCCTCTCGGTTTTAATGTTTTTCTTTGTACAAAGATGATTTTATACTAATCTGAATAGCTGATTATAATTAACTGATAAAATGTTGCCATTCAGACCTTATGCACTGCTGTTTTAGTTTTCAAAGGATGCATTTTTCTTTTTTTGTTGTGTTAAGTAGAATCCACTTAGGATAGATCTGACTGTCCTCGCCATTTTGAGGACTCGGCCCAGGCCTTTGAAGAGCTGTGCCCCCAGCTCACCCCCAGAGAGCTGTCCTTCCAGTAACCAGCCCAGCAAGCCTCCCCTTCGCCCCCCGCCCCCCACTACCACCACTGTGGTTTCAGGGCGCTGCGGGTCTGTGCAGCCTCGTCTGTAACCGCGGCGCCCTGTCCCCGGCTCTCCCGCCGCACGTCGGGCGTCCTTCCTTTGCACGCTGGTGGGCGTGCTTGGGCGTCTGCGCCCCGTGGCCCCGCGGTGCGTCCCCGGGCCAGCTGCGGTGAACACCGCTACCGGGGCGCTCTGGGTCGCTTTGGGGCCCCCCCGGAGGAGGAGTGCTGACTCCGTGGGATTTCGATGGCGGCGCTTGAGGACCTCTGTTCAGCTTTTCCCAGGGCTGCGAAGCCCGTTTTGGGGTGCCTTTACAGCCGCCCTTGTTTGTGTTTTTGTAGGCCCCAAGCGGCCTGCAGTGGTAGCTTCAGTTTGCAGGGCCCTGATGATGAGCGAGTTGAGCATCTTCCCACGCGCCTCTTGGCCGTCTGTCGGAAACAGGCGTGTCGGCTTTGCCGTTTCGAGCTGAGGGTTAGTTCTCTGAGTGGCCTGGAGGTTAATCTCTTACCAGATACCTAGGCTGTGCAGATACTTTCTTCCATTCTGTGGTTGGCTTCTAGTCTGTGGATAGTTCTTTTGCTGTGTCAAATTTTAAAATTTCATGAAGTCCAGCTGTCTGTTTTTCCTTTCGATGCCTGCGCCGCACCAGTCACGTCTGAGAACTCACGCCCTGCCCATGGCGCTGAGGCTTGCGCAGTGTGTTCTTCTATTTTAAGTCTTACATTTAGTTTCTTTCTATTTAAAGATTTATTTGGGCATAAAAGAACTGAATGCAGGCCAGAGGTGGGGGGTGGTGAGAGGATCCCCCAGAGACAACGTGGGGAGCAGAACAGGCGGACCCCTGGCCAGGGATGGACTCGGGCCCCGGTGGCTGCCCTGGCCGGACCGCGCAGACTGAGCCTGCGCCCAGGGAGGCCCATTCAGCCCGCTGCATGCTGCACTCTGCCACACGGTGTTAGCGAAGGCTCCACCGTCGCTCTTTGGCGTGAGATCACGCACTTTTCCAGCGTCGGTTATTGAAAAGATCCCGGAGTGGTTTTACACCCTTGATGGGAACCATTTCACTGTATATGCAGGAATATTTCTGGGCAAAAAAGTCCTGATCTCTTCTTCCAACAACCCACTCTGAACTCTGACGGGGCCTTAGACCTGGCCCAGCGTCTGACCCCTCTGCTCCATCTCTGGCCACGCCGCTGCCCCCGCCCGGCCTTCACCGCGTCCGCCCCGTTTGCCCTGCAGCCCGCTC
>NW_004567121.1:38248294-38254949 GCF_000260355.1 Condylura cristata
CAGGGCAGGCGGGGATCGAACTCATGCTGAAGTGGCTTAAGCTTCTCAGTGCTGTGCTTTAACCCGCTGCGCCACCAGGGAGGGCCCGTATTTCCTCATTTTAAGTGTAAACAAACCTCTCCAACATTAATTTTTAACGACATAGCAGTCCTTCTAGATTCTACATTTTTAGCTTTTATCAAATACAGCTCTGCCTGAACATGAAAGATTTCTAAGTAAACATTTTATAAAAGCACCTCAGTGTCACAGGTTTGCGTAAATACGGAATTTCAGCCTATGTTGAAAATTGTGTACAGATTTAAACCTTTGCATTTAAGTGGGTTTTTTGTTAGTCTTCACGGTAAATTTCATTTAACTGGGTCACATTACTTAGATGTATGTAGGAAAATAAACTTTATTCTTATAAATAGATGCGTGATTTATCTGGGAAGAACTTGAAGGCAGGAGACCGGGCCTTGCGCCTCCGGCGCAGACCTGTTATTTTGCATGTAAGAATGCATGTGATCTGTTGCTGCTTTTAGGAAAGAACAGAAGCACTAATATCAGAAAATAACATAGGATTTCAGTAGATAAGGTGTTGGGGGTTAGTTAAGAGGTTTTCTTCCTTCAAAATTATGCTTTATCTTTCAGTTGTGTTTCGTGCATAGTTTTTCATTGGGTTATTTCGGGGGAGAAAATTAAGACTAGTGTTAGATGCATTCTTTGGGCAAAACTTTTTCTTTCTAGTTTTTGCTTAACTACTCTATGCTAGGGTATTTAGAAACCTTTCACCATCGCCACTCACTGGCACTTCTGAAATGGTTTCCCATTGTCCACATCCAGTTCACGGCAGCCGCTCTCCTGTGGGGACGCAGGGAACGCGCCTCGGCCCTCCCCTGCCCGGGCCTCCCTGGGGGGCCTGGCCGCACCCTGCGGAGCTTGCTGTGCTGCAGCTCCGTCCTTCAGGACACCCCGCGGCCGCTGTGTCTGGATGAGGTTTCGGAGCGCTAGCTCCTCACTGCGCGTGTGTGTGTCACCGGGGCCGCGTTCACGCGACGCGTCTTCCTAGGAGCCCGTCTCTCCCAGCAGACTCGCGTTCTCTCAGGCTGGGGCTAAATCTTCATCTCTGCCATCAGTAGCTAATCAACTGAAGGATGGGTTTTAAGCGCAGCAAAAAGTCAGATTAGAAGTCCTCACACTTTCCCACCGCCAATTTCTGCGACTTCACCCACTCACAGGATCAGAATTCGAACACATGTGGTGATTTCTGTCTCCAATTCATTTCTAAGGTTTTTCTGTGTTTAAAGTTCAAGAAGTAGATTGTCAGTGTTGCAAGTACATTTAAATGCACTGCTTACCCTATTATTATATATTAATGTTTAGTGTTGCTGCATTCCTGACAGGGCGATTACTGAGAGCCAATCAGATCAGCTTCAACTGGGACAGACTGGCCAGCTGGATCAACCTGACCGAGCAGTGGCCCTACAGGACGTCCTGGCTTATCCTGTACCTGGAGGAGACGGAGGGCGTCCCAGACCAAATGACACTGAAGACCATCTATGAGAGGTACTCCGCCTGTCGCTTGTATTTCACGTGGCCTGAGAGTGACTTGTAAAGCTGAGTGGACACAAAGTGGGGTGTGAAATGTGCTTGGCTGCGCGTTCCACCTGCTGGTACGTGCAGAGCTTGCTAGCAGGTGCGTGTCCGTCGCGGGAGCACGTACAGCTGTTTGGAGGTGCGCCTCCTTGTTCCGGAACGACCAGGGTGGTAAAGACGTTGACTTCGCGGATGTATAGATGTGAAGTGCAAACCTGAAAACAGCTGTTTGTTGCCATTTTAGTTTTTATTCTGCCTTCAAGGATTGTTAGGAGACTATTTCCAGAAATCACGGCGCGGGTATTTGCACAGCTTTGCCCTGAGCCCCGGCACAAACACCGCTTGCCTTCCGTGGTAGGGGCTCACTCTCCCTTAGAGTCAGCCACTGAAAGTACTTGCAACATTTTTGCTTCTGATAAAGAGTTGCTATTTTTCTCTTGAAAGACATGCAGTTGAGACTCTGAAATGTCAGATATGTATTTTTAAGCTATTGATTCGTTATGAAGTTCACAAGTAAGAGTATAACCCTTTTGTTTATCAGAACATTTAACACCTTCAGAGTTTTTACTTGCTACTCTAAATAACTCTCAGAGGCAAGCTCCTACAAGCAACTTTGCAATTTTATGGAACTGGGCATAATTAAAACTTGTTTTAAATCTGTAAATGATTAGTAAATCCAGCAAAGCCTTTAGTGTGTGATTCCTGGCTTAAAACTTGGAAGATTTCAAATAGTTTTTCTTCGAGAATTGTCCGCCTGTAATGCCCCTGTTACCAGCCCCACCGTCCACGTTCACCTGACAGGTGCGGATCGCTGTAGCCCTGGAAATGGCTGGAGCGCCAGTCTGCAGATTTGTGCTCTCCAGGGTTTGCTCTAGAAGGTGCAAAACGCTGGGTCTTCCATGAGCTCGCCGCCACCTGCTGGGCTGTGGCAAGCGCCCGGGAGCAGGCCCGAGCTGCGCCCTCCACAGGGCCCTGTCGGCACTGCAGTGAGGCTGGCGCTGGGGTGTCTCTGGGCAGCGGAGTGTCATTTTATGTCATGAGAAGGCGTTTGCATCGCAGCGCAGGCTCTGTGTGATTAGGAAGGCTTGCAGGATAGGCAGGCATTATTTTTTAAGCTAAATAGTATTGATCGTACTGAACACAAACCGCTGTCTCATAGGAAAGGGTCAGTTGGAACTGTAGAAGGGATACATTGAACTAGGAGTTACCTTTTCTCGACCTCAAGTATAACAAATGGTGGTTGTGAAACCGCCGCCAGGGCCTCCCTCGTGGCGTGGGCAGCGAGTCCCAGCGCGTTGCCCCTGCGACCCGAGTTCGATCCCCGGCCAGCAGACCCCTGCTGCCCCCCGCTGCTCCCCTCAGCAGTGTGTTTCAGTGGTTATGCCTGCTCTGCTCCCCACTCTGTTTCTGGTGAATCCACTCACCTCCAGCGCCTCTGTTCTGCACCCTAATTCTTCTATGCATAAATGAATGAATATTTAAAAAACAACACTGGCAGGGTGAGGGGGGCACAAGATGCTCACACACTTGCAGAGAGGAAGTGCGCTCATAGGGAGAGCACTGGGTGTCCCCACATCCGTACGGGGGCCAGGCCTGAAGTCACCACACGGATGCAGAGCCCGTGCGTCAAGCGCCCCTGGGTAGTGCAGTGGAGGGCAGCGGCTGTGGGGTGTTTCACCATGATTCTCAGTGCGGGGCAACAGGCAGATGAGTGCAGCTGGGGCGTCATCGGGGTGACTGATTTGCTAACGGGGACGTGGAGAGTCCAGGTGCGAGTGCAGGGTGTGAACCCTGGAATCACGTCGGAAGGCAAGGGGGAGCGCTGAGGACATTTCAGGGCCCTGCGAGCCTCGCAGGTGTCTGCGCAGACACGTAAGTGCGTGCGCGCTCACACACGAGGACACGCAGGGAGGGCGCGCACAGGTGTGTCAAGGCGGATTTGAACCGCTAGTGGCTGTGGGTTGGTGTGCTTGGTCTGTTCTTTCAGCTGTTCTGACCATATCATTCCCAGCAGGAGACGAAACGGTGTCAAATAGAAACTTAAGACATTGTCTTCATGAAAACTATGGGAACTGACCTTTAAAAACTGTGCTTGCTTAAAATGCCGGCGTCAGCCGGGCACAAGCGGTGCCGCCCACCGCGCCCAGGCTGGGCAGACGGCGGTCCACGTGGTGGGCTCTGGCCCCGCGCCCCGGCCAAGCAGAGGCAGACGCGCACCAGCGCGCCGTGGGGCGGCCGTGCAGCGAGAGGCGGCGGCGGCCCCGTTGGCAGCGGTCGTCGGCCGTGCGCTGCGCTCAGGCTCATGTCAAGATGCCCGATTGTCCCCCGGGTGCAACTATATTCTGTGTGCGGAGAGCCACCTCCGAGGATGTTGCACGGCTAATCCACGGGAGATCAAAGGCGATTTAATAAGTATCTTCGAGGATTCATCCAGGAGCTGACTCAAAGCAATACAATTTAGTAAGACTGGAAATGAAAACTGTAGGGACCCCGTGTGGCCGCGTGTCGAAACGCACATTCTGGGGTCCTGGAGAGCCCCGCGCCTGTCCCTAGCTGACCATGGTTGAGTTCTTTGATGCTGTTGCTTGTCCTTTGAATCTTAAAAAGTTTTATTTACAGCAGACAAAAAGCAGCAGTATATCATTGATACTCATTTATTTTATTAAAGAAATCCGATTTGGTAAAAACAGAAAATAGTATTTTTAACGCTGGTAGTAAAATTTATTTTTTTAATCCATAAAAAGCCTCATTTATTTTTATAGTGATTTGATGACACATCTGCTTGCTTTATTCAGCTGAAAAAGAAAATGTTGGTTCTTGGTGTTTGGTGAAATTGCTTTGTTAAATTATTTTCTAAATTGTTCAACTTTTAACAAATGACATTTGATACTAACACTGGAAAGCAATTTCAGCTAATTAAGTGGATCCCTCTATAAGCCACTGGAACATTAAGATGACATACTGTTCATTCAAGATTATTTTAATTGGTACAATTATTGTAATTTTCATGCAATTATGTGTTGAGCTAAAAGCTTTTATCTAGATCTTTGGAAGGTTTTTTTTTTTTTGCTAACATACATTTAGTAAGAAGAAAGGGAGTAAAGTAAAAACTGTAGATAAGGATTTTCTGTCTACTTTTTATTACAGCACTTTACACAACCATTGAAATATTTTAGTATGGAACTTTATTTCTGGATTTTTCAGTAAGCATTTTAAGCAGTCATAGAGATTTTTAAAGATCAGTTCCAATAGCTTTCATGGAGATAATGTCTTAAGTTTCTGTTTTGACACTGGGCAGTCTTCCGCTGGGAATGATAGGGTCAGAATAGTTTTGAGCCAAAACTCATGCCATACTTTTATTTCAGTTCTTCAGTTTGATTTTTTTTAATAATTGAATAATTTTGAGAGAACCTGGGAATGGTAGCCATTTCCCATTTCACTGAAACAGTACTGCAGAGCAGAGTAGTGTTGCTGAAGAGGGTCGGCATCACACTCCCCCGACCGCAGCCTCTAACTCCCCCAAGCAGCGGCTGGCAGCTCTGCACTTAAGACGCTTCTCATGACAGAGGCCGCACGTGCCAGCCCCTCCTCAGTCTGGGGCCTTCGTAAGCTTGATGTGTCTTTGTAGACCGCCGTCTCCTGCCCCTTGGCTCTCGCCGCCCTCCTTCCTCTCGCCTTCACGTCTGGGGGGGTGGTGCCCCGCCGCCGCCCGAGGTGCGCGTGCGCACAGGCCTTGTCCTGCGTGTGGGCCTGAGTCCCTGACTTGAGCAGGCGCGGGCACCGGCCAGTCTGACGCTGTGGAGCCGCCTGCGTCCTCTGCAGCTCGCTGGCAGCCCTGCGCACTTCCTGACCGTCGGCGTCGGCGAAGGCAGGCTGTGCAGTTGATTTTGATGGACCTGTATTTTGCCTCCTTTTTTCATTTGGAGACAAACGAAGCAGACGCACTGGACTGGTTTTGAGTTGATGTATTTTGCTCCCGCTTTGTAACAGAACTCGTAGCTCCACCGGGGTGTGAGTCGGTAGTGGGAGAAAACTCGGAACTACCAGGCATCTTTTCTTGACAGGCTCTGTTTAGCCATGAACAGAAGAGACACCGCCCCTCCCTGTGGCGCCTCCTCCAGCGGCGACCCACGATAAGTGGTGTCCAGGCCGTAGCTGGCGGGTCGCGGGGAGTGGCGAGGGGGCAGGCCACCTGGCGGGGCCGAGCAGAGTCCCGGTGCGCGGGGTGTTGAGCAAAGGTGGAAGGAGACGAGAATTAGTGAGGCAAGCGTTGAGAAGGCTCTCTAGCTGCGCAAACCGTTCGGACAATGTTCTGAGCCGAAGGGGAGAACGCTCTGAGGCCAGTCTTGGGCAGCTTTGGAAGCCCCTGGCCAGGACTTTGGCTTCTGCTTTTGCAGGCCCCTGGAGAAATGGCGCCGCCCTGCCTGCCCCGGTACCCTCGGGCGCCTGGGCCAGAGCGCCGAGGCCCTGCTGGCCTGAAGGAGCTTTTGGGCGGCTCCCGTGCTCGGAGGGGAGAGGAATGAGCCGGGTGGGAAAATGCAGCTGAACGGTAAGTGCCGAGAGGAGGAGACCCTGAGGACTAAGGAACGGATCAAATGACATGATTCTCTACACAGAAAATCCTGAGGAACCACGAGAAGGTGTTGGAGCAGGTACGTCCAGCAAAGTTCAGGGCACAGATCCACACGCAGGCTCACCCACCTGGGATGCACAGGCTGGAAGCAAATGAAGAAAGTAGTTGTCATTAGTGCAGGCTCCAGACGAGGGAAGCAGCCCAGGGAGACACAGAACCAGCGGGCTTGGAGGCGCACGTGTGCACATTGCTAAGCCGCAGCCGGCGGGAAGAGCCCTGTTCACGGCCGCGCCACAGGAGCAGTCTCCTCCGCAGCCGGTGCGGCCAGCTCGTTTTCCACCAGCAAGAGGATGAAGTGGGGCTTGTCAGTAGTGTAAAGGAAAACTAAAGTGAAAATCGTCGAAAAGAGTTCTTTGGGAAGGATACTTTTTGCATGTAGTTTTTCACCCTGCAGATATTACCGGGCACCGCGGCACTCTGGTGTTCCCATCCGCCGCAGTCCGGAAA
>NW_004567121.1:38255049-38280896 GCF_000260355.1 Condylura cristata
CTGGGGTACAGGCCAGAGATACGGAGGGTGAGAGGATTCACCAGAGACAGAGCGGGGAGCAGAACAGGCAGGAAGTACACTGCTGAGGGGAGCAGCGGGCGGGTCAGGAGAGGTCTGCCATACCATGTGGAGCTCCTCCCGGGCAGGCGGGGATCGAACTCATGAGGAGTTGGCTTAAGCTTCTTAGTGCAGTGCTTTAACCCGCTGCGCCACCAGGGAGGGCCGAATTATCACTTATTTTTATACTCAAGATTTGTTTGCATTTGTAAACTCAACTACCTAACATTTTGCAAAAAAGAAATTAAGTGACATACTGTATTAGCAATTATTGTGTCTGATTTTAAAAGCACGTGTTTCCCCCCTTATTTTTTTTGTATTTCTCTGACTATACCCACAGAATCCTGGTGCTTACGTAACCCTGATAGCTGGTACATACTCCCTTCATAGGCGTGTACAGTAGAATGTTTAATTGAAATTTATATGGAAAATAAAACCTTTTTTTTACAAAGGAAACGGTACTAACTTTTTTCCTAGTTTATGTAATTTGGTTAAAATTACTCCTTTTTCTGGCCCTCTCTGGTGGCGCAGCGGGTTAAAGCACAGCACTAAGAAGCTAAAGCCGCTTCCGCATGAGTTCGATTCCCGCCTGCCCCGGAGGTGACCACAGGGCGGGCCGAGTGGGTGGGGCCAAAGTGAGCAAAGCAGGGGGCGGGTGTCGTTCGCCCTGAGCCTTTAGGGTTCTTGCTTGTCGCCCACAGATGGGTGGCTCAGCAGGGGCGGCATCACGGCATCTGTTCTGGGCCTGAGCTGCCGAGCGGGGCCGTCTCCCGAGAGCGCCGCCTCCGGCGCTGCCTGCCTGCTGGCGCGGTCGGCCAGCGGCCCGGGACTGCAGCGTCCGCTGCGGGCTACAGTCACTTCAGGGCCTCGGAGCCCCGGAGGCAGCTAGGCGTTTCCCCTGCTCAGGTTTTTAAATGAAATTTGTTTTCATTTTACACCGCTCATGACTAAATAAATAATGGCAGCTGCTGTTAGAGTGAGGCAGGTAATGCCTTGACCCTAAATTCTGCCTCCAGAACCTACTTATATTTTGATTTCAGATAGAACTGTTTTCCATGAAATGTAAAACCTCATTTTGAAGGGAAGTGGTATGAATGCTTTCAGTAATCGCTGCCAAGGAATTAATATGGACGTTCTAGAAACCACTGTCGCTGGTAATCAAAGTGCTTTTAATTTACACTGATGTTGGCATTAACCAGTATTGCCGAATCGGGGGCATAGAAAGAAATTCCATTGAAACTTACCGGGAGCTCATTGAGGCCTGAGGTTTTATAGTGCTTTCTGTGGGCCATTTCACTGCCGGCGACTTTTATTCACATGATTTATAATGCTGAAAATTTCAACTCACTCTTCATTGGAAAGCGAAGTTACTTAAGCTCTCTAAAGACTAACCTTCGGGTAAGTACCCGAAAAATAAAGGCACGTACGGTGTTGCCGGCCCGCTGCCAAAAGATGATCATGTACGTGAATACCTCTTTGATGCTTGCGCTCCAGAGGTCACAGTAGAGACCCGCTCCGGAAACCTGCAGCAGACTCCTGCCTCGTGAGCAGAGGCCGTGCTGGCTACTCGAGGGCGCAGCGCGCCTGGCGAGCGAGGCAGGGCGGCGTTGAAATTCGGCCCATTTGTGTCCTGGGACTTGTCAGCTGTTTTGATCGGGTACTTCTCGCTCGCCCTGCCGGTGTTGACGTGGATCCCCAGCCTGGACCTCCTCGTTGACGCACCTGCTCTGCAGGGGACGCTGGGCAGCCGCCTTCCACCTCGTTTGAAACGGATCTAACAGTCGGCTGAGTGCCGCGTTAATGCCCCACGGCGGCGTCCTCTCCTTCAGCGGCCACTGTTTCATGCGTGGGTGCACGAGTCTGTGCAAGGACTTCCTGGAATTCATTAAGACAAATTACTACCTTTATTTTCTCGCCAGCACCCCGTTCTTTTCTTGTTTGCTAATTTTGTTCTCTGGATTTTCCCTGAGATGGCTTTTACTATCGGGCTGCTTGCCAAGCCCCGCTCTGACCGGTGAAGTGCGAGTCCCAGGGAAATGACAGTTAACTAAGTGAAGGGAGCTAAGACCCCTTCCACTTTTTGAGGGACAAACATTTCACCGTGCTCACTATATTTTTATAGTGAATATCCGTGACTGATCAGGAATTCAGTGTTTTAAAGAGCTCTCCAAGGGTGCGGTCGTTTAAAAACAGCTGATAGAGTGGAGCCGGCGTGTAGTGAATGTCTACGTTAACTTCAGCTTGGGGATTTGCATATCCCACAGAACCATCGCAGCAGTCAGGAGAATGGGCACAGTTACCGCTGCCCGCATTTGCTTCCTAATTCTTAGGTAGCCTCGCCTGTCTCCTCCTTCTCCCACCACGCTGACTTCACAGGGAACCCCTTCTCAGTCTTCTGTCACTATAGATTGGTTAACATTTTCTATTCTTATGTAAATGGAAACATACATAAAGTCTTATTGGCTTTATTCTTTAACTCAACATGGTTTATTACGAGTTTCATCCGTGTTGTATATATAAATAAATGATTCCTTTTTGTTGAAAGGTGGTATTCTATGACCTGCAATATCACAAGTAAGATTCGTCTGTGAGTTGACCTCTAGCTTATTTCTCGTTTTCTCATCTGCCCCTTGTCTTTTAAGTTTTCCTTCCTGCTTTCCACCTTCTCTCTCTTGCATTTTTTTTTTTACATTTATTTATTGATGCATACAGAACTTGGGTACAGGCCAGAGGTGCAGGGGCGGTGAGAGGATTCACCGGAGTGGGGAGCAGAACAGGCAGATCAACAAAGTCCACTGCTGAGGGGAGCAGCGGGCGGGTCAGGAGAGGTCTGCCGCGCCGTGGTCACCTCCGGGGTGGAGATTGAACCTTTGTGGAAGTGGCTTTAGCTGCTTAGTGCTGCGCCTTAACCCGCTGCGCCACCAGGGAGGGCCTCTCTCATGCATTTTAAACTTACATCAGCCCTTGGCCTGGCTCTTGAGTAGTTTAGACTTGTCAGTATTTGGCTTCTTTTGAGTCTGTAATCAAAACAGAAGTGTTTACTAAGTGATTTTCAATGAATTATCACTTTTTTTTTTTTAAAGATTTATTTATTTATTCATACGGAACTGGGGTACAGGCCAGAGATACGGAGGGTGAGAGGATTCACCAGAGACAGAGCGGGGAGCAGAACAGGCA
Source organism: Condylura cristata (assembly GCF_000260355.1). NCBI lineage: Eukaryota > Metazoa > Chordata > Mammalia > Eulipotyphla > Talpidae > Condylura > Condylura cristata. The sequence goes on from NW_004567121.1 coordinate 38,258,284, forward strand.
GGAAGTACACTGCTGAGGGGAGCAGCGGGCGGGTCAGGAGAGGTCTGCCATACCATGTGGAGCTCCTCCCGGGCAGGCGGGGATCGAACTCATGAGGAGTTGGCTTAAGCTTCTTAGTGCAGTGCTTTAACCCGCTGCGCCACCAGGGAGGGCCGAATTATCACTTATTTTTATACTCAAGATTTGTTTGCATTTGTAAACTCAACTACCTAACATTTTGCAAAAAAGAAATTAAGTGACATACTGTATTAGCAATTATTGTGTCTGATTTTAAAAGCACGTGTTTCCCCCCTTATTTTTTTTGTATTTCTCTGACTATACCCACAGAATCCTGGTGCTTACGTAACCCTGATAGCTGGTACATACTCCCTTCATAGGCGTGTACAGTAGAATGTTTAATTGAAATTTATATGGAAAATAAAACCTTTTTTTTACAAAGGAAACGGTACTAACTTTTTTCCTAGTTTATGTAATTTGGTTAAAATTACTCCTTTTTCTGGCCCTCTCTGGTGGCGCAGCGGGTTAAAGCACAGCACTAAGAAGCTAAAGCCGCTTCCGCATGAGTTCGATTCCCGCCTGCCCCGGAGGTGACCACAGGGCGCGGCAGACCTCTCCTGACCCGCCCGCTGCTCCCCTCAGCAGTGTCCTTCGTCGATCTGCCTGTTCTGCTCCCCACTCTGTCTCTGGTGAAGTCGTTCGCCACCCCTGAGTCTCTGGCCTGTACCCCAGTTATGTATGCACAAATAACTCTTTTTTTAAAAAAATTACTTTTTCTTTCCTTTGCAAAGACTAGAAGCACCATGGGTGTCCTACTGTGAACACAGATTTCAGAGCAAATCAGATTCTCTTCTAGTCACGTGGTGTCAGGCAAGCTTTGAGCTTGTCCAAGGCCCAGGTCTGAGCTTGTCCTGTGTAAAATAGCTGACCTCTGATGCAGAGTCATTAGCGGTCTCTCACCATCATGATCGTTAATGGTGACCCGGATCCTGCCTTTGGCCACAGGCTGGCTAATTCTCACCTTGCACCTGTTACCTTGGTAATGTTGGAACAATGCCAATCTTTTGCTTTTATTAAAAATTTTAATGAGATTGTGTAATGTATGATTTTATGAATAAGAAATTTTATGTTTCATGTAGAATGTCTTTCCGATACTGCAATTCATGACCTTTTGCATGTGTTTCTTATCGGAAGAATATCAAAGAACATCCCCACAACAAAGGATGTGGAGCCGTTGCTTGAAATCGATGGAGACATACGGAACTTTGAGGTGTTTTTGTCTTCGCGGACCCCTGTTCTCGTGACTCGAGATGTGAAGACCTTTCTGCCATGTACCGTGAACCTAGACCCCAAGCTGCGGGAGATTATTGCAGGTGGGTGTCAGTGGTGAGTTTAATTTTTCTTTAAGTCTGCAAAAATGTTCCTGTTTCTGATGTAGCTGTATAAATGTCTCCTGCTCCATTCAAAACACAAAGCAAAAACCACACACCAAGAAATACCGAGCGAAGCCCTCACGACACAGGAGAATCAAGGAAATGGAGGCGGAGGAGTCTCGCATCCCTCAGAAATGTCAAGAAAATGCCACGTGGGAAACTGGCTTTGTTATGTGTCCCAGCCCGCACGCCTCAAGCCTTCCGTTCCATTTCTTTCAGCAGCTGTCACGGCTTTAAGAGTCAGTCCGAGCGAATGTTCGTAATAGGCCGGCTAGCTGGGGGGAGGGAAGCTTGATAGTGCTTCGAAATTTTTAACTCAAATCTGGGGGCTACCCTCGGGTTTCGGGTCGTTCTGGTTCTCGAGACGCCAGCTGTGCACCCCGCCGCAGCGCCTGTCGCCACACACCCGCCCCGGCTGCCTGCGGCCCTGGCCGCCGACCCCCGTTTCCGGGAGCCCCCGGGCTACTCCCATGGCGCCTGGTGTTTGTTAAGAATCCTGTGATGAGGCTGATTGCAGGTGTGTTTTGCGGGAGCTGTGGTTGGTCACCGGTGGGGGGCCGTGCCCCCTGCCCACAGTCTGATGTCGGTATTCGTGCCAGCCAGTGGGAGTCTGGAGCCGCCAGTGCTACTTGTGAGTCAGGCACAAACAGCGGAAAGGTCAGAGAAAAAGCTCAAGTTCTGGAGAGAAGAATCCTGATGTCGGCCGCTTTTCAAATGGCGAGAAAAGCCGAGGATTTGGTCTCTTCCCACTAGGGTGTCCACAAACGTGGACGATGCCCGGCTGCCCCTTGCGGCGGGGCCAGCGAGAGTTAGAGTCGCGCTCATTGGTGCCGGAGCACGACGTGGGCGGCTGGACTGGTCACTGACTCCGTCTCCTCTTTGTCTTCTGGGGTCTACTTGCATCTCGCAGACGTCCGTGCGGCGAGGGACCAGATTAACATCGGCGGCCTGGCGTACCCCCCGCTGCCGCTGCACGAAGCCCCCCCCAGACCGCCTTCTGGCTACAGCCAGCCGCCTTCCGTGTGCTCCTCGTCCGCTTCCTTCAGCGGGCCGTTCGCAGGCGGGGTCGTGTCCCCGCAGCCCCACAGCAGCTACTACAGCGGCATGACGGGCCCCCAGCACCCCTTCTACAACAGGGTAAGGGCCGCGCGGGACCGTGCCGCTTCGTCAGGGTGGAGCGGGAATCTCTCATGGGCTGGGTTGCGGTGTAGAAACGTGTCAGTCTGCCCGAGTTTTACATGTCTTTTTTTAATCAAGAGAGCCCTGAATTGTAGTGAGCTCTAGATCTCATTTGAATCCGAGAATTAGACACTGTTTGCTTTTACTGTCTTGCTAAAAAGTGAAGCCACAGGTCTGTGGCTGCATTTGCTTCCAGGGACAGGGAGCTGTTCCTGTATTGCCTGGAAACAGTGTGCCATCTTGGCTCCGTCTATACTGACATTGAAAAAGATGCACTTAGTCTGGGCTCTCGCCTTTACGTGTGAGATCATGATGAGGCCCAGATGTCATGGCCAAATGATGGCGCTGTGTCGTTCCAGGTGAGCTCCAGGTGTGTACAGCTGTTTACTCAGTAAGGTCGGCCATGAGTTCGAGCAAGTTAACAGCTCTGCTGCTTTAAGACCATCAAAAGAGCTTAACTAATATAACAATCTCAAAATTTAAATGTCGTAGGTCGGGTTTTGAGATCCTATGGGATATGTGTGAGGCTTCTTTTCTTTCGTTTTTACATGTGCATTAAAAATTTTGGAGTTGTGTTTTATTGTTTAGTTTCATTTGATAAATCTCATTACACTTTGATTTCTGTAATTGTTTATCCCCTTCTTTTGTTACGTGTTTTTTCCATAGCCATTCTTTGCCCCATACCTTTACACGCCAAGGTATTACCCTGGCGGTTCCCAACATCTCATCTCACGTCCATCAGTAAAATCGAATTTGCCCAGAGATCAGAGCAATGGCCTAGTAAGTATAAAAAGGGTAACTAAAGTATTAATCTAATGGAATCGTAGATGGCATTAGTGGTTTGCTTATTTCCTTTCCTAGTAAAAGCATAATTTACTTTCTAAATAATATTAAGAAATATAGCTATTACTAACATAAGATGTATGTTGTTTTCGTTTCTGATAAATATCTTGGGCAGAAAAATGAGCGGCAAGCCCAGGGAGTAAGTGCTCAGCTGTTTACAACCTGAGTTAGCTTGTAATGTAATAATGTTTGTTATCAAAACTTTAAAAAGTAAACCTTTGCATCTGCTAACTTTGAGCATTGTTTTAAAGGACGTAAGTATATGGTAGCTGTATATATGTTAGCCCTGTCATGTACAAACTGAAGGATCTATTGGCAGAACACTGCAATGCAGAAATTAAATAGGACAAGGAAAGTTACTCAAATATGGAACCTTATCCAAAGCAAAAAAAAATTTGTGCCTAAAATCTGAGGTGTTCCTGAGGATAAACTTAACAATTAAAAAAAATCCTGCTGATGTATTTTTATGAGTTAGGAGATAAAATCGGTAGCTCTTACACTGGCCTCTACATTTTCGGTCAGTCGCTGAAGGAAGCATCTAATCCGGTACAGATTTCAGTGTCGTGTATTGTTATTTTTACATCGTGTTCATTCATCACCCTAGTTTGGCTCATCCCCTCATCTTTCACCGACACTCTTGTTTTGTGTTGTTAGGAGGTTATCAAGGAGGACGCTGCTGAGGGGCTCTCTTCACCCACAGACTCCTCGAGGGTAACGGAGTAGTCCTGTGGAGTGAGGCGCCAGCCACTCGTCCCCTGTGGCAGCAAGCCCTGTCTAACTGCTGATGGCAGTCCACTAACTGCGCTGTGGTGTGATGGCAGCTAGTCAGAGTAGCTGAGTACTAATGATTAAGTTCGTGGTTCCTCAAGCAGCTAATGTTTAACTTACCCTTTATTTCCTCCTGCTTTCCCCCTTTTTCAGTGACATGGGATGTTTTGTTTCAATCGTTCAATAAGGAAGAGCTTTTCCAGGAGGCATCAGGAGCGTATCAGTTGGTGGTATTCGATTCTTAGTGTTGAGCTCTATTTTCCCATGTGGCTGTTTTTTTTGAAGCCCGAGTTTGGGTCTACGCATGTAGAGTATTTTTGAAAATATCCAGAATAACCTTTGATATTACCAAAAGACATTATCAGCTAGATGGCATCGACCTAAAATAGATCTTTAGGGACTCATTTTTCACCTAGGTGTCCACAGCTCATAAAGCCGTGTATAAACGCCATGCTTTTCTTTATCTGTATAAATATTAAAATAAAATCTACAGATAAATGCAGAGCTGTTCAACACACAAGGGGAATTATTTTAAACTTTTGACAACACTCTAATGTAGGTTTCTTTTTAAAAGAATGAGCTTAGATAGAAGTCACTTTGTATATTATTCAGAACTTTGTACTTAGTCAGGGATACAGTTAACGTGATGAACTTTAAAATCTTCATTTACTAAGGCAATGGGAAATTTAAAACTAATTTGTTTTCTAACTTTTAATTACAGAATGTTACACCTACATAAACATCAGCGATTTCATCTAAAGCTATGCTAAAATGTGGCATAGCGGCTAAAATTGTTGTGCAGTTAAAATTATCTACATCCTAAGTTTGTCCATAGTTTTTAAGTTAAAACATATATATGGGTGAGCCGTGTTTTAACTTTCTTTGAGTTAATAAGACAGAGGAAGGGAACATGGTTCTTTTTGACTCATTCACTTCTCAGTTGAAGTGTTTGAGTGACTTCAGTTATCCAACAATGCAAGACACTGGAAGCCAGAATAATTCTATTTGGATGTCAGGGGATGCTTTCATTTATGCGCCATCACCACTGTGTGGAAGGAGGATGCATGGTTCAGTCAGAGAGCTTTTACTAGGGATTCACACATGCAGTGCAATTCTCTGGGTTTAGATTCATCAGCAAACTTTTGATGACAGTCTGTGAAGAATTGTACGGCCTTCTCAGACGGGCTGAGAGAGTAGCGATATCCCTTGTGTACAGGGTGAACAGACACTTGTGATGAAAGCTTCTTGTTTCTTTCAGGGACCAGTTTTGGGGAAGGGGGAATAATGAGATTCTCGAGAGTCTGTAGAACAACCAAGAAAAAAGGGGTCTCCCTTGCTAGCGCCTCTGCCTTTCTGTAATCAGATAACCGGCTCTTTGCTGCTCTTTTAACATCAAAAGTAGTTTTGCGATCTTAGATGCTTACCAAGCTTTCTTTGCTTTTAAGAATTTAACAATGACCATAGCATGTAAAATTTATTTTGTAGATTAGCAACAAGTAGACAGTTCAAAACTAAATCAAAAGCAGTGGTGGAAATACAAAGAAATGTCTACATGTGGGCACATTGCCTGGGGCCTGTGTAGCTGACCAGCATGGGCTTAGTGTCCAGGCTGCTTAGCCCTTTGTGACTTCCAGCCCTGTCAGAAAACCCTCTGCATTTCTGGGGTAACAGGGCTGCTGACTGAGCCCACTGCTGCTGCCCAGCTTGTGCAGTACCTGGCTCCAGAGCTGCTGCTGCTGGAAGGTAGTTTGGGAGCTACAGAAATGCTTTTGTCTTGTCATTACTGACAGAATCACGAGCAGCAGCAGCGAGAAGCCACCAGAAGGCCAGGTCACAGGCTGTCGCCACACCAGGGGCATTTTCTCCCATGTGGTGCTCCCATCTTTTTTTACCACAAGAATTTCTGAAAAAGCTTTTACGTAGCCGATCCTTGTGAACATGCCTGGGCCTTCTCATGTAAGGGCCGTAGCTGGCGAAAGCCATCCAGGACTTAGCAGGTAAATACTAGCTCCGGCCCAGCATTTTCCCAGTCAAGATGCGAAATGCAAGTCTGTGTACTCACATTTTTATTGAGGAGTTTGTCATAGAGAAAACACCTGCCAAACCTTGTAAACCAGGGCAAGTAGATCAGCACTGGGCCCAAGAACACGAGAACCGGAAAAGACCAGTGTCCCTCAGTGTGTGAGGCAGAGGCGTGTGCTCTGGAGTTGGGGTCTTCGGCTTTTACCTGGTGCCTTTACTTTGTCTCAGCGCAGTTCCTGCAGGGCAGGCTGGGCACGGGGTGAGCCAAGAGGAGGCTTCTCGGGGCCTTTTGTGCATTGCTTCCAGAACTGCACTTCCGAGGGGTGAGTGTTCCTAGTTAAGGCATGCTGCTCTGGGGTGAACCAGCGCTTCATCGGAAAGCATTTCTTCAGAGGCAGGAGCCGCGTGACGTTTCTCTGCCCTTTGTCCTTCCTTGAGTATGTGGCACAGGGTACCTGTGTGATGGGCCGTTTGCTGGCTCAGGAGACTCACTGTTTGCCAGCCAGGCTGCAGTCTAGTGGGCAGTGAACAACTGAGGCGTCCCGCCCTCAGGGCGCCACAGCTCTGAGGCCTACCAGGGAATCCCCAATACCACTGAGCCGCTCTTTCTCTGCCACAGGCTTCTGGAACCCTCCAAACAGCTTTATTTCGATCACTTTTGTAGCTCCTTGGGAAGACAGGAAGGTCATTCCTTAGCACAGAGTCAAATTGTAAAGAACTTAGAATCGCAAGGCACAAACCCTGATTCCAGTGGGCTGTTACTTTTATGCGGAGAGGCTGATGGAAAGCGCTAAGTTAAAGAAGGTGCTAAGCACGAAGGCTTTGGTTTTCATGAACCTGGATCCGGTCAGTGGAATGATTATGTTGAAGGTAAAAAAAGATGGGGCTCAATTGGTAATTTTTATTTCCACCACTGGTTTAGAGCTTGTACCCTGTTTTCAAACAAACACACGCCCACATCAAACTGTCTCTCGTTGTTCAGGAGCAGGCTTGGAAGCGCAAGTTAAAGATGCTGTGGGTAAGGAGCGGGGGGGCCTCGGGCAGCCAGGCCGCCTTCTCTGTCGGCTCTCCACCACGCCTGAGAAGGAGCAGCCACGCTTCGGGAGTAGTTTAGAAGTGCATTTTTAAAATTCTGCTTCCAGTCAGGAAAGGGTCAGCTTCTTTCCTTCAATAATACAGCGAAACATTGTTCTCTCGCCCAACTCGAAAGCACGGTGTTAAACTTCAAGTCGAGGAAACATTTTCCCTAAACAGCTAGTGGGTTACACGAAACTGAGATATTTACACAGAAACAGGATGTTGGAGTGACGACACCCGAGAAACCCCGAGAACAGCTAAAAACGAGCAGCCACACTCGCCGCAGGTGACTCGTCCTTGGGGGTTTGGAAGATCGCCCTTCAGTGTGGCGGCGGGACACCCTGGGCCTAACTGTTATTTCTCGTGGAGGTTTTCGAGGAAGTGACATTTTCTAGCTGGGTGAACAATAGCTTTCTTTGTGTTTTGGGTATGTGTTCTAAACTGTAATTTCATTAGCACATGCTGGTATTGTTTAAATCTCCACAGACGTGGACACGCACAGACACCGACACACACACAGAGTTTGACAGATGCCTGTTTATAGGAAGGTTGATGCAAACTAGAAAAATACAGGTTCCCGCACCCGCGGCTCTGGCCGCTGGAAGGAAACGTGTGCGTGAGGCCAGACGAGCCCGCCCGCTACCGGGGGGCGCTGACCGCCCCTGCCAGCCCTCGCTAGGTCACTTCACCTGTTTAAGACTATTCACCACCAGCTTGGGTGTTCAAAATACTATGTGCAGGTGTCTCTTCGGATTGGAGCTTAAAAGGAGGCTCGTTACTCAGAGCATGCAGGCGCTGGCTCTGCCCCCTCCTGACGGCCCCGGCGGTAAGACGCGTCAGCCTTTCCCTCGCGGGGCGTTGGCCACGTCCCCAGTGGGACAAAACCCAGATTTGAAAAGGCTGAAGGAGGCCCGAGCTAGCTGATGAGGTGCGAACTCCAGGCGCCTCAGCCTCATCGTTAAGCGGGCTCGTGTTAGTTGTAACTTGAATCAGACTGTGGAGTGAAGCCTGCGGGTGCGGGGTCACGGGTTCATAGCTGACTCGGTACCTGGCTTCGTGTCGAACGATGGCACGCGCGTTGCGCCTTGAGCCCCGAGAGCACTCGTTCCCGCGGTCACGCAGCCTGGGCAGCCCCGCGGCCGCTTTGCTGTCAGAGGCGGTGTGTCGGGAGAGGAGTGAGGGGTGCTGGCTGCGCGGATGATGAATGTATTATTTGACGTTTACTTTAAGGTCAAGTCCTTCATTCTCTTTTATTCCTTCCCTAAAGCCGTGTGACTCTGGGTTTCACAGACAGAGACAGGTACAGAACCTTCCAGTGAGATCTTACTTTTCTCAGTAGACTCTTAGCAGAACTCACTGGCCGCTTCTGCTGGGCTGTTTATAAAACTGTGCTCACGTGGCTTTATTTCAGTAGCTGCTTCCAGCCCGTGCATGGCCCTCGCTTCTGCTCACGTCACTCGCTCACCAGGCTGGTAACGGCAGAGCGTAGCTTTAGTCCTGCTTACAGCAGGAGACGGCAGTTTCGCCTGGTAATCGTCTGTTTTGTCAGCTTTTACTTTTATCTGAAAAAACTCTGACTCGTGTGCAGTTGAAAGTTTATTTAACAACGTAAACAAACTAACATCTTCTGTATTCAACTTTTGACAAAAAAAAACTTTTATAAACTGATGTATGCTGAAATTGCTTGTTCTTGACTTACAACAGGTAAATTTCAAGTAAGAGTAATGAACAGGTTTTAAAATGTCATCACTCTGTGGACTGGCAAAACAATGTAACTAGTTTTCCATTAAGAAGTAACTCTTGAACCTGCTTTTTCCTAACCACGTGTGTTTACTTCCCCCTTCCTTTTATGAGACTTCTACCCAGAAATTCACTTGGCTTCAAAATAACTTTGTTATGCCTGATTATTTTAGAAAACACCTGACAGGTAATTGCCCTTTTTTCTTAGTCAATGAAGTATGTTTAGACATTTTAATTTATTGAAAATGTACCCCCAAGTTGATCAAACTCAGTTTACAAATGATCAAGACTCGGTGTAAGCTTTGGAGTTCAGGGAGCTTGTGTCTGTCTCACGAAGCTGCTAAAATCATTCAGAGATAGTAGGTGCTTTCTACCTTATTCCCATGAGGCAAAGCTATGTTTTTAAAAATAATTAATAAAATGTAGCCGTTTTAAGGGTCAAGGAAATAAATTACGGGGAGTTTTGCTTGTTGAAAGGAAGGGCCTCCGCCTCTGTGGATGAGGTGCGCGATCGATGGACACCCGGCGCCCGGCTGCTGACGGGTCACCGCCTCTGTTCTATTACATTTTTACCCTTTTTAGCACAATCAGAAAGAGTTCTTTTGCGACTGAAGGAAAAAAGACTTTTTACTTTAAAGTAATTGTAGGTTTAAGAAAAGGCGGCGCCGGTATTCCCAGCATCGCATCGTTAACCTGCCGCAGTGGCTTCTGGGGACTCGCATCGGCGCAGTGCTGCCAGCTACCCGCGGACTTTGCTGAGCGTCACCGTTGCCCTTTGGCTGCCTCAGGTGCGGCCGTGACCACGCTATTCCTCCAGGAAGCGCTTCTTATCCCGGGGTGCTCCCTGGGCATCCCGGTCACCTTTGCGCCTGGGTCCCGGGCTCCCGGGGAACACGAGTGGGCATTTTGCAGCTGCTGCTCCGGTCCGTCTGCTGTGTCCCCTTGACTCGGACTAGTCTAGAGGACCCCAGGATTGGCGCGCTCCCTCCTGGGGCGTCCTGCCAGGGCGGCGATGCCCGGTCTCGCCCCTGTCATGGCCTCACCCATGCAGCCAGGGGACGCCTGCCAGGTTTCAACCCTGCAGAGCTTTGCTTTTCCCTTGTCACGAATAACGACCTCGGGGTAGAGACCGTGAAAGTCCTCAGGTTCCCGTTTGTGCCCGTTCGCTTCAGAGCTCTGCTGCCTCATGTCCCACACGGCCCCTCACTGTGTCGCCTAGCGCGCTTTCTACCTCCCTCGTCGGCGTTTTTTGAGGAACCCTGGAAGGAAAGTGTCTCTTCTTCCTCACTTGCGTACTCGTTCAGTTACTCAGATCAGTTTGAACTGTTGTTCATGGGATCATTATCTTGGTAGTCAGGTGTTGATTTGTGATTTTCTGACCAAGAAAATAAGAGACTCTAGGGAAAAGACCCAGGTGGAGGGATTAAAATGTTTGAAATACAGTCTTAAAAGATCACTTAGAAGATAAGTATTACTCAACACTAGAAACTAATGAGCTGCTGACACGTGCTTACCACGGCCACGCCTTGTCGCCAGCCGCGGGCTGCGCGCAGGTTTAAGTCAGAAGTGAGAGTCGTGGTTGCCCGCGGCTGCAGAGGGTGTTGGAGGGTGGAGGGTGACTGCCCGAGGGCACAGGGGCTTTTTAGAGGGGTGATCCGTGCGGGACGGTCTCACAACCAGGCAAGTAGACGCGGAGGCGTTGAACTGTACACTGCAGGGTGCAGCATGTTGCTATTTCAGTCAGGCTATCTTAAAAGGAAGAAAAGTTAAAAAAAGTTCTTGTTAAGAATTCTCAAAAAGCGTTTCAAGTTCCCAAGTGGACACAGGGGCACTTTGGACGCCAGCTGTGTTCGCAAGGCAGGAGGAAGCGGGCAGGGGCTGGCGTATGTTTGGGCAGCTGAAGCTCAGACCGTACGGTCGATGGCGAATTGTGAATTTATATTTAATTAAAAGCAAACTAAATTAACAGTGTTTGGTGCGGTAGAGTGCAAGTCATTCGTTTCCAAACTCTTACGATCCAGTTTATAAATCTGCTGAGGCTCCCTGACGCTCATCAACTTGGTGCCCAGCTGTGTTTGGTCCGTCTCGCTCCCTGGCAGTATCGGGGCTTACGCATACGCACACAAGGTGAAGGTGTGTGTGCTCTGCGCTGTGGCCCTCCGTGGCCCGGCAGGGTCCCACGACCCGCCTCTGTGGCGCTGGGCGCCGTGGCCGCCTCGCCCTGAGAGGGGGAGGCGGCAGCGAGCCGAACGCCGTGCCGGGAGCGGGCAGGTAGTGAGAGCGGCGTCACCAGAGCGTTATGCTCTGGACAGCTGCCGGCCTTGTCATTGTGGCCGTTTCTGGAAGCGTTTCTAGCATAGCCAGCTAGACGAGGAGTTAGGACGTGCGGGGCTCCCGTCCACACCTGCCACCGACTCGCTGCCTACCCCGGGGCCCCGAGGCTGTAACTTCGCCTCTCGGCCTCAGTGTCCACACCCGCAACTGAGGAGATTCGTAGCCCCCTCGGGCAAATACTTCTTGTCACCGCACTCAGAAAATGTCCTTCTGGGATTGTTTGTTGTCTTGACTTCTCTTAAGCCAGACTACATTCTAAGGCGTGTGTGCTGTCCCAGGTGTCAGGAAGTAATCGTGTTTTAGGGACCCGGTCACCATGCCGATGGCGAAGGGAGGTTCTAGATCCGTGGATGTAAAAGACTTTACGAGAGCTGACGCCGGTCGCTGCTGCAGCCCGCGAAGGTCGTCTGTGGAGCGGCTGAGCCGCCGGTGCAGGCACTGGAGCTACTGCAGCCTTCAGCTTTCGCCGTATCCGCATCGGGGCGCCATCCCCCGCCCCCGCCCCGGCTTCTTTTCCTTTTAAGCCCAACATGCCCCACCCTACCTTCCTCCTAACTGACTGCCCCTTCCCTGCGAGGCTGAGCTGGGAACTTTTGGCCTAGGCTTGGTCTTGGGCGCGCCTGGCAGAGGACAGTGGTGTGGGTCAGTCAGTACCTGCTAGTGAACGCTGCGCCTCGCGGAACGCAGTCGCTGCACCTGTGCCCGGCACCCCGGCACCCCACAACACACACGCGCTGTTTTCACTTGGTTTGAAAGTGTGTGAAGCAGAGGGCCTCATGAGCGCCGCTGGCAGGGACTGCGTCTGGCAGCCAGGTGAGTCACACGTGTTTCTCTGCGGCTTACCCAGGGGTCAGGCTCGGCCTCGGGGCCAGCGGTGTCACTGAACTCCATGAATGTGGACGCGGTGTGTGAGAAGCTGAAGCAGATAGAAGGCCTGGACCAGGGCATGCTGCCCCAGTACTGCGCCACCATCAAGAAGGTGAGGCGCCGCGGGCGGGCTGGGGCGGGCCTGGGCGCCGGGGCGCTCCCCACCGCTCAGGGGCCTCTGTGCCAGGGAAGGCCCCGCGGGCCCTCTCACTCTGCAGCCCCACATCGCCCCGTTTACCCTTAGTGTGTAGGTGGGTTAAAGAAGAGATGGCGGCTGTGTGACAGTGCTGCGTGAAAGACGCCTCAGGGTAGCCAGGGTGCAGGATGAGGAATCCAACCCGGCTTCTCCTTGGAGAAACGACTCCGATTTCCCACAGCATGGACCAAGGCCTCGTACATTGCATTTCCTTTATTTGTAACATGATCTGCGACTCAGTGATTACCAAGGCAGAGCAGCCACACCCCAGGCCCGGGGGCTCCGGGAGGCACACCCGCTTTGCCATGCTCGTAACTCCTGGCTTGTTGGACAGCCGCGCCCGGGGCTGTGAGAAGCCTTTCCCTGTCCCCGTCTAACAGTCACTCGAGACATTTCCACTTGGCTACACGTTTCCTGCCAGAGCTTACACAGGTAGACAGGCGTAGCAGGCCTCCCAGTTGCGTCAAGAGCAGCGTCTGAAGCTTCCAGAGAATGATGATATGCAGAGGAGCCGGCTGACCGGCCCTCACCCACGCTCAGTCAGAGAGGTTCCGGGTAACGCGTCTCTGCGGACCTGGTGAGCGGTCACCCAGTTTGCCAAGGGACGCAACTCGCACATGCGGACCCGAAGAGCGAGGCTCCGGGCAGGACCGCTCTGTGGCCGCGTCCCCAGCCACACGGCCTCGGCCGCCCACCCAGCCCTGGCCCCGTGGCTCTCTGAGCCCGGTCAGCGCTCTGTGGCCGGGCTGCTGTCCCAGGCTGCCCTGCCCACTCCCCTTTGAGGTTCACTGGAAACTGAATGTGCTGACGGCCCAAGACACCGGCATTCACAGTGTCCCCACGTTAGTAAGTCAGACTTTGTGTTTGATGAAATCAGTCAACACCTGTTGTTGCAGAGAACATCCCAGTGTTTTGTTTGGGGAAACTAGAAACAGAGAGTCGCTAAAAAGGCAGCACTTTTTGTGAGTTTCGTGGACTGGGAGATTAGCAGGCAGGCGCCCTCTCTGGGAGTCACCCGGGCAAGCCCACACCCCGGTCCAGCGAGCGGACACTCCCAGCCCGCCACATCCGCGCTTTTCCAAGGGCCCCGAGAACTCTCAGTTTGCTAATCACTCATCTTCAGACTATCTCCCCTTCTGGTCATCTCCCTGCTTGTTCTTCCTTCTGCGCAGGCAAACATAAATGGTCGTGTGTTAGCCCAGTGCAACATCGACGAACTGAAGAAAGAGATGAACATGAACTTTGGAGACTGGCACCTTTTCAGAAGCACGGTAAGTGCCTCATAGTTGTAGCCCGTTTACAGCATGGCTTAGGCAAGTACTGGCCGCACCAGCATCTTTCTATGTTTTACAAACACACGTCGGGCTGCCGCTTATGGTGCCGCGAGCCACGTGTGCTGTTATGTAGCCTCCACGGCAGCTCCAGGCAGCCTTCGCCTTCTGGGCGTTTCACTGGAACGTTGGGAAGAGGCGGCCCAGTTCCGGTGCTTTCCCGGACAAGGACTTGCTCTGACGCTAACTGTCGTCGGTCCTCTGGGCCTGGCCATCACGTCTGTCAGGCCTGCGCGGCGTTAGGAGTCTGTGCATCGGTCAGGAAAGCACCCCGCCCTGGTGTCTGATAATGCTGGGTTCTGGCCAGCTCCTCGCCCAGCTCAGCCCGAATCCCGCCCGTTGGGCTGCCAGAGCCCCCCGCTTCCATGTCCCCTAGATCCCCCCAGCCGCCCCCGCCCACCACGTCCCCTAGCAGTTCTCAGCGGCCGGCGCCGCCACTCGGGCTGTCCGTGCCGCCTGCGCACGCTGCCCGGGGCGGGCTTGGCTCGCACTCGCCCTGCTGCTGCGGGGTCTACTTAGGAGCGACGCCAGCCGCTGTCCTGCTCTGGTTTGCTCCCGCTGCGCTTTCCCCCGCAGTGGTGACGTGATGGCCAGCTGCCTTAGCGCTCTATGGCTCCACCTATAAGGCGGGTGTTCGCCTTTGTTTGGATCAGTTATGATGAAGATGAGCAAGAGCGCCGCTTCTCTTCCGGAAGTAGCTTAGTCATCGCTGTCCTCAGCGCCGTACTGTTACCGCAGTGCTTGCTGCCGTTTCTGAAATGTGACTGTTTCCGTCTTCTCCGAAGGTGCTCGAGATGAGAAGCGCAGAAAACCAAGTGGCCCCTGAGGACCCACGTTTGCTCAACGAGAACAGCAGCGGCCCAGCCCCTCACGGCGAAGCTGCTCGCCACTCTTCGCACGAGTTGCCGCACACCGAGCTCTCCAGTCAGACTCCCTACACGCTGAACTTCAGCTTTGAAGAGCTGAACACGCTGGGCCTGGATGAAGGGGCCCCGCGCCACAGCAACCTCAGCTGGCAGGTACGGACTAGACGCCATTTCTTGCTGACAGGCGCATCAGTCTGTTTTTAATTCGGTGTCCACAGCGCCTTTCTAGCCATTCAGAAATTCACGGGTACCAGAGTGAGCAGGTGGGGCATGCCCGGCTCAAGGAGCCGCGCTCTTGGGGGTCAGGACAAACGGGACAGCAGGACTCGTTCCGTATGAGTAAGAACGGATGGGAGACCGGGCCTGCCGCGTTGCTCTCGCCACGTGAGCCCTGTGCCTGCCACGTCCACTCGTCGTTGCTAAGATGCGTCGTCATGGGAACGCTTACACACGCCATCCCTCTGCGCTCCCGAGGGTGTCTGCGCCTACTGCGGAGCAACACTCGCTTCCTTTTTATCACCTGGTGTTGGGCAACTTGCTTCTTTGGAGGGAGGACAGGTGAGGATGAGGCATCAAAGCAAGTGTCAGAGACGCACCCGAGGAGGCGCGATGGGAGAGCAGGGTGGAAAATCAGCTGGAAGAAACAGGCGGGACGCAGACGAGAGACGCCGGCGAGGGAGGAGACTAGGGAGTGGCCTCAGGGGAGCTGCTGTGGGGTGCGGCCTGGCCACTCCCGAGGGTGTCGACTTAGACAAAAAGTAAATAGATACATGTAAGTAAAATACATTTTGTTTTAGGTAAAATAAAAATATTTCTCTTGTCATTGCTCTACGTAGCCTCCACCTTACTTCCATTTCACCTCTGGGTATTGACCAAGATCAAAATTCGCTTTGTTACAGAAGATAACACTTGACCCTCCTGTGACTGTTTTAAGACCCGCTTAATTTCTTTCCCCCGTGCTTCCTTTGAACATTTCCTAAGAAATCTTCGCCCTCAGCGTCTCCACTCGGTCCCCGCGGGGCCTGGGGACGCAGCCTCACGACAGCAGCGGTCTCTGCTGGTTTTAAGTCGCAGAAAACTTTGTACGCGTAGAAATGACTGAAGACTCGAGGGAGTCTTGTTTATGCGTACC
Source organism: Condylura cristata (assembly GCF_000260355.1). Lineage (NCBI taxonomy): Eukaryota > Metazoa > Chordata > Mammalia > Eulipotyphla > Talpidae > Condylura > Condylura cristata. Next base: position 38,274,069 of record NW_004567121.1, read on the forward strand.
TAATATCCTCCTTATTGTAAATAAAAATATTTATCAATGTGTTAAGCTAGACCAATTGCATTAATATGAATCGCGTGTCAATGAAAAATGACAGTATTTCCCAAAACAGCGAAGTGCAGTGCCATGTGCACGTCTCTGTAGCGAGGAGGGCGAACCCCCATCTGGCCCTGACAGTCTGCGCGCTCCCCTGGACACTGGCAGTGGCAGGCAAAGGCCGTGACGTCACCTGTTCCTCTGAGGGAGGCTGGGGCCTGCGGTGGTGGGGGCCCCGGAGGTGCGCCTGCGCAGAGAGGGCGCGGGGCCTCCTCCAGGCGGCCAGGCGGCCAGGCGGCCAGACGGCCAGACGGCCTTTTCTCCCTGTGGAAGGAGGAGTCAGCTTCAGCTTTGCTGCTTCGTTTAAGCTTTTGCTCGTCTCTTTAAATTCATTCACCTTTTTTCCCAATTTTTTTCTTTCCTAATCTGCACTTTCCTGTGCCATACATTGGCTTTGAGCAGCTGCAGGAACTCCAACCTTAAAACGCCACGCCAGCGACCCCTCTGAAACTGCTTCCTCTGTGCACCACCGACTGGCTGCTGGCCTCGTGGCTTCTGTTTCTGTTCATTTGGCCCCTGCACCTCTCTTTCACTTAGTTCTCGCTGCTTACATTGCTTTTTTCTTCTTTTTTCACTTTCAGTATATTTTCTTTTCATTTTTTTAAAGATTTGTTTGTGCACACAGAACTGGGGTACAGCCAGAGGTGCAGGGATGCTGAGAGACTTCACCAGAGACAGAGCGGGGAGCAGGACAGGTGGATTGACGAAGCCCACTGCTGAGGGGAGCAGCGGGCAGGTCAGGAGAGGTCTGCCGCGCCCTGTGGTCACCTCTGGGGCAGGCGGGGATCGCACTTGCACTGAAGCGGCTGCCGCCAGCTCGCAGTGCTGCGCCCTAACCCGTTGCGCCACCAGGGAGGACCCAAAATCTGTATAAAGCTTTCTAATAACAGCTAAAATTATTCATAAGTTCAGGTTTTGTTAAACTGGGTTATGCAGAATTCCGAGGACTTTGAACACTTTAATCTACATTTATAGTTCCCAACCTGTTGTGTATTACACTTTTTTTATTTTGCTTATTTGAATTTTTCCATCTTTTTCTCCCCACAGTCACAAACTCGCAGAACCCCAAGTCTTTCGAGTCTCAATTCCCAGGATTCCAGCATTGAAATCTCGAAGCTTACCGACAAGGTGCAGGCTGAGTACAGGGATGCCTATCGCGAGTACATCGCTCAGATGTCCCAGTTAGAAGGCGGCGCAGGCTCTGCGGCTGTGAGCGGCAGGTCTTCGCCACATGGTGCATTCTACATGGGCCAGAGTTCGTCAGGGGGCTCCTTTCATTCCAGCCTAGAGCCAGAAAAGGGGAAGGATAGCGACCCAAAGCCAGATGATGGAAGGAAGTCGTTTTTAATGAAGAGGGGAGATGTCGTAGATTATCCCTCATCGGGGGTTTCCACTAGTGAGGCCTCACCCCTGGATCCTATCACTGAAGAAGATGAAAAGTCTGACCAGTCGGGCAGCAAGCTTCTGCCAGGCAAGAAGTCTTCAGAAAGGTCAAGCCTTTTCCAGACGGATTTGAAGCTTAAGGGAGGTGGACTGCGCTACCAGAAACTTCCGAGTGATGAAGATGAGTCTGGGACCGAAGAATCAGATAACACTCCTCTGCTCAAAGAGGACAAGGACAGGAAAGCCGAGGGGAAGGTGGAAAGAGCGTCAAAGTCTCCAGAACACAGTGCTGAGCCGATCCGAACCTTCATCAAAGCCAAAGAGTACTTGTCCGACGCCCTCCTGGACAAGAAGGACTCCTCCGACTCAGGAGTGAGGTCCAACGAAAGTTCTCCCAATCACTCTCTTCACAGCGAGGCAGCTGACGGCTCCCAGCTGGAGAAGGCAAACCTCATAGAACTTGACGACGACAGCCGCTGTGGCAAGCGGGGAATTCCACACAGCCTGAGTGGCCTGCAAGACCCTGGGATAGCGCGCATGTCCATTTGTTCTGAAGACAAGAAGAGCCCTTCCGAATGCAGCTTGACAGCGAGCAGCCCTGAGGAAAACTGGCCCGCGTGCCAGAAGGCCTACAACCTGAACCGCACACCCAGCACCATGACGCTGAACAACAACAGCGCCCCAGCCAATAGAGCCAATCAGAATTTCGACGAGATGGAGGGCGTTAGGGACATGCCCCCGGTCATCTTGAGGCCCGGCTCCAGTGCCAACCCCCCTGCTATTCAGAACGAAAACCTGAAAAGCATGACGCATAAACGGAGCCAGCGCTCCAGCCACACACGGCTCTCGAAGGCTTCTGCCGAGCTCCCCGCCGTCGCCTCTTCTGACAGCACAGGTTTTGGGGAGGAGAGAGAGAGCATTCTTTAGGAATGCCACGCCAGAGCAGGACAGCGTCACTGCACCACGGTGATGCATTCGGCCTGGGCTTGACGGTGCCTGACTGCGTGTCGGCTCTGGACATCTCACCTCACGCGATGAGGGATCGGGAGGCCCCGGGGAGGGAGACACAGTGTCCAGCGAGAAGAGGGTGAGCACAGACGGCCAGCTGTCAGCACCACCTCCTGGGTGACCGGAGCCTTCCCTTCCATCAGCACGTGACCCCGTGAAATTACTGGACCTCAGACTTGAGTGGAAAGCCAGATCTGAAATACTCCACTAAATAGAAAGGGCTTAGTTCGCCAAGGAAAATGAACTGTCGTCATCAAATCGTGGAGGACCATTGTGGCATTAGAGGAACCAGAAGCATAATTGCTTCCATGGGGTAAAGAGAAGATTTACAGCTTCAGGAGCAGCCCAGAGACTGAAGATCAGAGCTCTATAAATTGAAAATTAGTGTCTCTATAAAAGGCAGATCAATTAAAGACTCTAAGTCTTCCATTAAGATATGTGTAATAAAGAGGGCTGAACGTGGATGAGGAGGCGAGCAGAGCCCGAGGAGGACCTGGGGACTGGCCCTCTGCGCTTGTCCAGTGCGGCCGCCCTGCTCCCTGCAAGCTCCTCTCCAGCCGCAGGGCTGGCTCGGCACCGCCTGCCTGCCCGAGACCCCCCGGCCTTCCTGTAGTAATGGCTCATTCCACGTGCCTGGCTTTTCTTGGTGAGCCTAGCAATGAGCGGGAAACCCGAGCTTGTCTGCTGGAAAATGAAGGACGTGGGTAAGAAGAGACACTAGTAAATAGTAATGGATGAGTGAGTGAGGAGATAATTACATCAAGAAGGTCAGTGACAGATGACAGGGGAGTCCTTCATTAGGTGACTCTAATTCCTTGACTCTATAGCAGGGCACACTTGACTTGCTTTGTTCCTAAATCCGTTGTTCAGTCTTCCCATGGTCCTTGTAAGAAAGGTACTTCCGGCGGAGAGTTCAGAAACGTAGAAGAGCAGAGGGGAACGGAAGATGAAACGGCCGCGACCCCCGCTCGTGGCTAGCAGAGCTGTCGCGGGGAAGGGCCGTGTGCCCAGAGGGGCCGCTGCCTTGTCGTTTTGCCGTGACTCACCGTGTAGGGCGCATTTAGGAGAATATGCTCATCCAGTCAAGGCTGAGATGGGGCAGAACTGCCGGTGTGAATTGCCTGAATTAGTGTTAGCTGTGTGGTAACATGAAATTTACGCATTTGCTTAATAAAATCTTTGCTGGACCGGTCATTGCACTTAGTCGTTGGCTCTCTCGGTTTTATTGCCTCGATGGTAGCGTGTAACGTGACCTTGTATAGTGTCCATCTTGCATGACTTGAACAAATGTTTTTAATCAATTAGTTAGGGGAAAGGGCACGATGTTATCGCCATTATGTATTGAAATGTTAAGCCGTGGCTATTTACAGTGTTCAGTAGTTTGCAATATTGTGTAATTAGTAATTAAATCAGAGACAATATTTGGTTCGAGTGAGTAGATGCAACTTCTCTTGTACGTTCTCTATACCGTGTGTGAAGTGGATACCGAGTGTTCAGTGGGTTAGTCCTCTATTAAAGTATTAAGGTACAGAAAACAATAAAAAAATTGCATGCTGCTCTGACTCGCGAATTTTTATTCACTACAGTGATGATGGTTCACATTTTGATTAAATACTGAAAACTACTTTCTGTGTGATTTGGCATCTTGTGAAGATGCTGACGGCCCTCCGGCTCCCGCACGAGTCGGAGCGGCCTGCACCGGCCCGCTCAGAGGGCCTGGCTCTGTGGCTGGCCGCACGGGCCGGCAGCACGCCCCGCTCGGGGCACGGGAGCGGCGAGGAGGCTGGCCACAGCCGCGGAGAGCTCGAGGACGTTGTTGCGTGAGGAGTCAGGCAAAGTTTGTTTTTCGTACAGTTTACAGAAGCTGACAAGGCAGATGGGTTACTGAGTCACGTCGTCCTTTTGAATCTGTTTTATCTAAATATATAACTCAGTCTGATTCTCACATGCAGAAGACTGCCTTAGCTGGGGGAAAAGTGATAGAGAACGTTGCTGCTCTAAACTTGCTAGTCTCTGCGACTGTTACCATATTTTCTCTCCGGAGCCTCACCACGCCTTCGAAACCATTTCACCTCCACTTCACGCCACGGCTCTTCTGTTCACGCAGCAGAACACTGAGCCAGCCTGGTCCCGGAGGCGGGTGTGCTAAGGCAGCCTTCCTGCAGGGCGGGCGGACGGGCAGGGCGGCTGCCCTGCGCTGCTCGTTCGGGGGCCCGGGCGGACCCGGGGCTCTCCAGCATTCGTAACCGAGCCAGCATGAAGAACGCCTTTGCTAAAATCCTCCTCTGCGTGTTACAGTGCTAGGTGATGTACACTTATAATTTGGACTTTTTTTTTTAAATAAATACTAACGATGAGAAAAAAATATTTGAATGAAATTAGTCTTTGGACTAAGATACTAAAAGTCCCAAGACCACATACTGTTTTATGACACCAGCAGCTCTCAGCCTAGTTGGTATCCCAGAGTGAAAACCCCGAGTTCTTGCTGACTCGAGTAAGTCAGCATAATGACCAGGGGAAAAACGAGAGGGCCTGGGCCCTAAGCTCACAGGCGCGTGGCGTGGGAAGGGCGAGCATGTGACAGAAAAGGGAGCGTGGGATCAAGCTCCTGTGGGGAGTGCTGGGCGTGGATGTGCTGCAGGTGGAGAGGCTTTTGCCTGGGGCAGGGTGCAGGTTGGCGGGTGTGCTGGGCTAGTGAGAGATGGCAGTCTTCATTTCCAGGTTGCAGCCCCCTTCGTACCTTAGGATCTTAACCATAGGCCACAGTTTTGCAAACAACAAATAGAAAACCGTGCAACGGAGAGCAAGCCCCGGGTGGTGTCCCAGTGGCTCCTCATGGGAAAGGTTGAGTGTCCTTGGTAGAGACTCATCAGCTGGAAAGCGAACTTAGAATCTTAGAGGGTGTCAGACCCTCTCATGACGAGGAACAAGACGCGGACCTCGAGAGAGAGGTCTTCAGAGGACCAGTTTAAGGTACATGAAAGGCGTCTGACGCCAACTGCTGTGATCGATTACCAATCAGAATGTGTAGCTCGCTGCCTTAAGGAGCAGCGTGCGCCAAGGAGCCCCCGACTGTCACTTGGAGGTGGCTACCATCACCTGCATCGTCAAAGCTTTCCTGGGCGCCGGCCCTTCCGTGATCCTGGATAAGAGATTCGTTCACTGTGACACTTCTCTTTGGTTCTCAGGAGTAATTGAAAATATGAATTCGTTTGAACTAAATGCACATTTATATAAAATTTTAGGAGAGCACCCACCAAGATGTTCAGAAAGAAAGTATGTTGCATGGTGCAACCAGCTTTCCATGCACCAGTTCTGTGGCCAAATCAAACTCATTTTCAGAATTACCATTTTCTTGACACGTGCCAAGTTTCCGCTGTATTTCTGGGCACTTATAGAATGCATTTTGCTATATTTCAACAGAAATTAAGTGTTTTCTTTTTTTGAAGAAATTATCTGCTTTGCGCTCCTCCCTTTACCTGAATTCTTTTCACTTTTTCTCTCTCAAGTTCTTTTTAAGTGCATAAGTGCATATACTCATCCTGCTTTACCACAAAGCACCCTTGAGCATGATCAGTGGAAAGAACCTCAAGATAGCGTTGAGGCTGGACCCCAGCACAGGCCTGTGCTGGACTCAGAGCTTGGAGCGGGAGTGAAGCGCACTGCTGTGGCCCCACGTCACCCTCGGGGCTTGAAAGAATTGGGCTTTTGAAAGCCTTGAGGCTGCATGGGAGCAAGGGTGCCTTACAGGGCGCCTGCTCCCCGCCTCCCCCCCACCCAGTGCTGTAGCCGCCTTCCACCTGGCTGGCCTTCACCTGGCTGGCGCTCACCTGGCCCTCACCTGGCTGGCGCTCACCTGGCCCTCACCTGGCTGGCCCTCACCTGGCTCTCACCTGGCTGGCCCTCACCTGGCTCTCACCTGGCTGGCCCTCACCTGGCTCTCACCTGGCTGGTGCTCACCTGGCTGGCTCTCACCTGGCTGGCTCCCGTAAAGTTCTGTGGTTGTGGCTCGGAAACTTTCAGGCCACAGGTTGGCTTCAGTGAGCGTCAGCTTTCCGGGACGGTGCCCGCTTGGGTCCCACCCAGTAAGTGCCAGCAGGTGAAGCGCTGTATGTGCTGCGTGGCGGCGTCTCAGTACCCCCCTGTGCCCGTGGTCTTGGCGGTCCTTGCTGGAGAAGCCCAACGAAGCAGATGCTACTAGAACAGCTCCACATTTTACTCTGGGCACTGAAAATCCCTTTTGGTCAGCTCAGCCGCAGGGTCACCTGCACCGCAGCCGAGGCTGGAGGGCTCGGGCGGGTCCGGGGGGGCTCGGGAGAGCTCGGGCGGGCTCGGGCGGGCTCG
>NW_004567121.1:38281620-38287224 GCF_000260355.1 Condylura cristata
CTGCCTGCCGCGGCCCCCCCAGGCGTCTCCAGACAAGCCCGCGTCTGGCTGCCCCGGCCTGAGAGGGCGCTTCTGGGTGCAAGGCTGGCCGTGGGGCCCCGGGCGCAAAAGGTGCTCTGTGGGGTGCCCGGCTCTCACCTGCCAGATGGAGCCCCTGACCTGGCAAGGAGGTTTGCGGGGTGAAAGGACACAGCGGGGAGCCCAGGCGAGGCCTGCTGTTCACTCCTAGGGCGCCGACGAGTCCTCCGCCTTCTCCATGGACACACCTACGATGGAAAGGGGCCCCCCAGGGCTGCTTGTGGGCGCCGGGCCAGGCCTCCCCCTCTGCGCCCAGGGAGAGGCGGACTCAGCCACCCAAGGCTTTGGGGTGGGGGGCCCCGGGGGCGCGGTGTGGGCAGCACAGCGTCCAGTGGGAAGCGCCCTGGCCTCTCCACTGGAGTCTGGCGGAGGCAGCTGCCCTGAGCTCGGCCCTGGGAGCGGGGGTGGCAGCACCGCTCTGCCTAGGCCCCGAACCCCCAGCTCTCAGGCCGGCCCTCAGGTCCCTGGACACCTCCCCAGAGGCTGACTCCCCTTGGCGCCACAGGGCAAAGGGCAAAGGGCAGAGGGCAAAGGGTGGGGCTCAGAAGGCCCTGACTGGGCCTGCCCTGAGGGCGGGTTTCCTCCGGATTGAGCCATCATCCGCAGCCAGGGCTGGGGCCTTCTCTTCTACCGCCCCCGGCCCACTGTGGCCAGCTCCTTGGCTCTGCGTCTCTCGGCGTCTCCCAGGCCGCACGAGTGTGGGTGAGTTAATCAGGCTTGCTGGCCGCTGGCCGCTGCGGCCTCCAGCCAGCTGGCGCAGGTGGCGCTGGGCGCGCGGGCATTGCACAGGCTGACTAGCAGACCCTCCAGATTGCCTGAGGTGGGCACTGGGGCACGTGTGTGCCCAGGTGTGCATGCCTGAGCCTGGAGGTGGACATCAACGTAGGGGCAGCACGAGAGGACGAGTGAGAGTGCGGAAGAGGCGAGACCCCAGGCCCACGTGTAGGAGGGCCCCAGAGCCGGCCAGCGAAGGGCTGCGGTTCCCTGGGGCCCGGGCCGGCCAGCCGCCTGGCCAGCACCCGTGCCTGGTGACCCTGCAGTGCTGCGCTGGTCCCTAACTCCTGGCTGTGCCCACTGGCCCAGCACTGCCCCTGAAGTGGGGGGACTGCAGGGCATGGGGGCAGCTGGGCTTCTGAAGTCCAGGAGTTACACTTGAGCTTGGCGTGTGGCACGTTCGCAGAATCTCTTACCCAAAGAGCTGCAGGAGGTCAGGACAAATGTTGGGCCTCAAACATTGCAGGTAAGTTGAATGGTGAGCGAAGAACGTCTTGTCTAACTTACAGGCGAGTCCTGAAACCGGTCTGCAACACGGAAGCACAAAGGTGTCCACGGAGAGCACAGAGGACCCCAGGCTGACACCCGGGTCTGTAAGTAAAATATCGGGCTCCGTGTTTTCCAGCAGGCTGGGGCTTGGCCTGGCTTGCAGAACCTCAAAACTGTCAGCATTCACCTTGCTCTAACAGCCCTAAGAAGGGACATATGGGTCGGCTTTGGCTTAAAACTAAATCAATCATGAGTTGGAGCAAAGAACTCAAAGATGCAAAATGAAATTTTCAGGTGACGTGTAAATGCGCCATGACACCTGCTGGCTGTGACCCAGGCGCAATTCGAGAACCCGCCCGGCCTGCCAGCCTCCCAGGGCGGGTGTCTCCTCAGGGCACAGGATCGACGGCAGCCTGGGGCCGCTCCTGGGGGCGGCAGCACCAGGCCTACCTGCACGGTCCCACGCAGTCGCCGCCGACGCGGAGGCTTACTGGGGGCGGGAATGGGGCTTGCAGATACTGGAGGTGTGCACATATTTCTCCCGCAGAAACGCCAGTAGCCTTTGGGTATGTAACAGCTTCCTTTTCTCCCTGGACGGTTCTCACTGAGTCAGAAAATGTCAGTTAAAATTTACACCCTTACTAGAGTGGAGAAGATGTAAAAAATAGAAGTGTCTGTCTTTGCCGCCCTGTGGCCATCTCTCTCGCATATGGCTTCCAGCAAGGTTTTTTCCCTCTCCCATTTCACGGGTGACTTGGCTATGGGCGCTCAGAAAACTTGGGCTCCTGCCTATAACTAAGAATATAAAGCCTTTCACAGAACATGTGAGGTGTAGAAGCCTTCAATGTGCACTATTTTCAGGCCGCACATCAACGTAAGACTTAGGATCGGGCCTCGGCGGCCATCTTCCTGAGTGTCGTTGCAAGGCGTCGCCCAGGGCCCACGTGAACTTTCCAGAACTTGGGCCCTTTTGTCTACCTCCCCCGCGACTGGACCCCGGAGCCTCTTCACTGGTGAGGCTGAGGAACATCGTGGATTCTATAGCACAGGCTTGCGCCTCAGAGTATCTCCCCTGAGGCCAGCTGGCTGCGAGGACCTGGCAAGGGGCAGGGACATGGGGAAGGGGAGGTAGGGGGAGCTCGCCTCGCCTTGCCCATCGTGTATCTTTAGGAGAGTCGCTACAAGGCCAAGGCCCTTCACAGCAGGTCTCCCGCTGCCGCCAGCCTGTCTGCCACCTGCTGGCTTCTGTTATGCCCGCATTACCCGTCGCCAAGCCAGTGGAGATAGCTCTGCCCTCAGTTGAAGGTTTTGTGACAGGTAGTTGGAGCAACAGGAATAACGGGGGAACGTAAATGATTTCCTGAGGGATGAGCGTCCGAGACGCGGCTCCGCACTATGTTTCTCCCTCCTTGGGTAAAAAGCCAGGTCACTCGTGGCCTCGTTTGAGACGTGGGCTCTAACGAAAAAGACCCACACCACCCACTGACGTCCAACTAGCGGCTGAGACAGTGCTGCGTCATCCCCAGCTGAGTGTCAGTGGCGGAGCAAGCTCCGCCCGGCGTGGGAGGCCACAGCCGCCGAGCCATCCCCGCCGGATGTCTCCGAGACCTCTCCCGGCGCCGGAGCGCAGCAGCCTTCTGAAGGGGCGCCGGCTTGTAAGGGTCGTGGCTCCTGCTCACCGGGGGGGTTCTTGTAATGCTTTCAGTAGCCGTGAAGAGCCAGACCCTGAGCTGGCCCTCGGCCGGCCGCACCCCACAGCCCAAAGTTCTTAGCAGAAAGGCGGGTGTAACCAGCCGCCAAGATGGCCACAACGCCGTCTCCGGGTCTGTCACACCGGCACCCTCTCCTTGGACCAGGCTGGTCGTGAGACGGAAAGCAGGGCGTGGGCACGCCCGGGACGGGGTTCTAAGGCAGCAGCTGTGGCCTTGAGAGTTGCCCGCCTCCCTCGAGGTCACCACCTTGCCCAGCTGTCAGATGCCAGCCCTCGGGGTGAGCAGCAGCGCCCGCGCGGGCGTCCGCCTGGAAGTCGCGCTCCCGTGGAAGGGCCTTCGGCTGAGAGGGCCCCGCCAGCAGCACCCCACCCGCCACTCCCGGCGCCGCCCCCGAAGCCCGGCGGGCGGGCAGCTGCAGGCACAGCCGTCGAGGTCATTTCGGCACGTGCCAGGCAGCGCCAGGCGTTTCTGCCCTGAGCTGCGAGGCCGCGGTCACCAGACGGCGTTGGAGAGACTTGTCCAGGGGCCAGACGCGTCAAAGCGGGGAGGACACTGGGGGGAAAGGCCCCGTGGGGATGAGGGGCCCAGGGGTGGGGGGTGGGCGCTTGCGGCTTCGGGGCTGCGGTCGCTGGTGCAGGGGCCTCTGGCTAAAGGAGGGGCCTGGGGCCTGGCCCAGGTCCAGCGCGGGCACCGTTGCCTCCCGTGTGGGGGTTGGGGAGACAAACGCGAAGCGGTACAGGCGGGACTGGGGGGGGCCTGGCCGGTTTCTGGAGCCGCCGCCCTGCGGAAGCCCCGCAGCCTGGCAGTGCGCACTCCTGCCTGCGCGGGGAAGGGGCTGGGCCTGTCCCTGTGTTACGCTGCCCTGACCGTCGCTGACCTGCGGCCACCGTTCCCAGCCGCTGCCCGGCTCGGCGCTGGCGCTTCTCCACGGGGCTGCCCGTCCGCCGGCTGGGCCGGCCCACACAGGAGGCGTCGGGCGCACACTGTGGAATAGAGCGGTCAGGGGGGAAAGGGAAAGGAAGTGGAGCCACCCTGACGGCACACAGCCCGGCTGCGGCGAGGGGCGGCCCGCTGCGTCCCCGCGCGCGGTCCACGGCAGCGCCCGGGCGTCCTGGTGCCCGCTGCGGTGACTGCGGGCCCCCGGCCGGGGGCATCCCCCTCGGGAGGCTCTGCTAGCCCCTTTTGGGGCTAGATTCTGCCAGATTCTGCTGGCAGAGAAGACGCCTCGCCTCTGAAAGGCGGGGTGCCCAGCAGCCCCGGCTCTGCAGGCTGCGAGGCCCGGCCTGTCCGCTGTGCGGCTGTCAGCCCTTCCGGTGAGGGTTCCGCGGCCTGGGGCCTTCCACACCCGCTCTGATGCGCTGCCGGAATGCGGGGGAGTGGCAGGCATTTGCCGTTCACAGAAACCTTAGGATGGAGCCAGAGGACCTTCGTCACTTGTCTCCATTCTCTGTAGCCGCACGGGAGCGTCTGTGGTGTCACCCGCTGCAGCAGCTGCGGGAGCCGAGCCTCTGCGCCTGGAGAGCGCCAGGGCCGCTCCCGCCCAGAGCCGCGGTGGCCTCTGGAGAAGCCTTACCGGCGGCGCTTCATTCGCTTTGGCATCTCGCCGGAGTCTCACAAACCTTCATCCAGGAAGGCGGGGGGCCCAGGCCCCTTTGCGGCCACAGAGCCCCGGGTACCTGGGGTGGTGGGGGTGGTGCTGGCCCGGTTGGTGTCCACTGTGGAGAGCCCAGTAGTAACTGCCCAAGAATTTTAAAAAACGCGCCACAAAATAGTTCCTTTTGACCAACTGCTATTTTAGCTCTACATCTTTGTCCTGGGGGGCGGGGGCTGGGCCCCCAGGAACGCTGGGCTGAGCGGAGTGCGGTGCACCTGTGTTCACTTCCCTTTCTCGGGTGGTCTCTTCTACCTCTGTGGATTTAGCCGTGACTTTGAGAACTAAAATTAAACATGCACCAACCTGCTGGGGTTAGAGCCAGGCCTCGCAGCCTGCACACTAACCTGAGGTTAGTGTGACCTTGATTCCAAAGCCAGATAAAGAAGCACAGGACAGGGGCCCTCGTTCTCAGAAATCCCAAGCCTGGCGCTGGCCAGCAGCCTCCACCCAGCAGAAGCCAAGCGCGGCCTGCAGGTGGGCGCGGCCACCCCACTCACCCGGCCTGCGGCCTGCTGGAGAAAACCCCCGCGGGGGACAGCAGGGAGCGTGGCCACCGCTGCAAGTCAGGACTGAAACCTCAGAAACGCAGCCGGGCGGGGCTCCCCCAGCTGGTACTCACTCCCACAGGCCCGGGCGCGCTAAGCCGTGGCCGGGTAGCGAGGACGCCCCCACTGCTTCTTCCAGATCCCACCCAGAGAGAGGTCTGGGGTGGCATTAGTAGTAATTTGGAAAAAATCCAATTCAACGAGACAAAACCAAGGGCAGCAGGGGGCAGCTCAGGCTTTCATTTGCCCTCACACAGCTGGGGCCGGCAGAGGCCTGACGCTTCTGGTCACTCCCGCCAGCGTCCCTGCCTTGGATTAGAGGTGCGGGTTTGCTCGGGGCTGTATTTGGGTC
>NW_004567121.1:38287769-38290883 GCF_000260355.1 Condylura cristata
GGTGCGGGCTGGGCAGGCCCCACCCCCACCCCGCTCTGATTGGGGTCAGATAAGCCTGGAGGGCCCCAGCCCTTGCCCAGCCCCCAGGCGCCCAGCCCAGGGCCTGGGGAAACATGGCCACAGTCAGGCTCAGAAACACAGCGGGCCACGGGCTCACTGGAGCCACCCAAGCACCTGTCAAGGTGTCAGAGCCACCCAATCACCTTCTCAAGTGGCCCCAGGTGAGACACCTACCGCCCTCCCCCGCCTCCACTCCTCCCCTCTCCAGGCCCCATCCGGCCTCCAACCCCTCATACACTTAAGTAGGAAATGTCTCCCACTGGAGGATGTGTTGGAAGCTGACAAGGGAGTCTTAACAGCCCCTGAGTGAGCACTCACAGGGCCACCTTTTCTGTGAAGTGAGGTGTTTCCTCCACTGGGCAGTCCAGCCTGCACCCCAGGGTGGAGTTAGGCCGGTCTTGCAGCTGGGAGAGTTACAGGTGGAGGGAGCACAGGGGTGCGGCTGGGGCCCGCTGGGGCCGCCTGCAGGTGTGGCTGCTGACTGCTAGGCAGATAAGAGGTGTGTCCCCCAGAAGGCGGGCCTGGGAGCCTGCTCCCCAGGAGTGGTTTAATTTTCTCAGAGGAGCATCCTCTGCTCAGTGCTCCAGACCACTTGGCGCAGGCCTGTCCAGCCGCCCACCGCACCCCAGCACTGCAGTCCTGTCCTGGCAGCCGCAAACTTGTGTTGCAAGCCTTCCCTGCCCCCAGCAACCCCCCCAAACCCCATGTTAGGGCCAGGCATCTGATCAGGAGTCTCTGCATGAAGTCCCACGAATGTGAGGAGGAAGGGCTCGGTGGGAGCCAGAGCAAGTGCGAGCAGAGGCTTAAAGACCATTCTGGATTCAGAGTTGACTCAGACATGTTTTATTATAACCTTATACAGGGTACATAAATCTTCAGCTTGTATTTACTTGGGTTCAGTTATAACATAGCATACTAAAAATGAAAGCACTGGTCCTCTGAAATAAAGCAGGCAATCAGCACTCAATAAACACACTTGATTTATTTTGTATAAAAGGGTTAAGTTTACAACTAAACTTTTATAAAAAGTTTAGCAGGAATAAGTACATCATTACACTGTAGGCAGAAATGGACATCTCCGCCACTATACAAGAAGACTCTAATGAAAGAGTTCACAAGGTCTCACTCAACATATATATATTTATATAAATATATACACAGCATTCAGTAGGCTTGCGTCAAAAAGGTAATTTCTGACCGAAAGGCTTCATGTAAGTAACTGAACACTGGGTCCTTCTGGTATTCACGCTCCACCTTTGAGAAAAGGCAAAGTCTGCTTCATTTGGGCAATTCCTTGTGATTTTAACGTTTCGCTCCCCATGGTGGGAATAGTATATAAAGAAACCTTCCAGCTGCGGAAAGGGCATTTAAAAGTCTTTTTCATAAATAACTAAGACCACAGTCCGGGCAGAGGACGCGCTGGGAAGGAGGCCACTCTTATTTTCCTCCATGCTTTTAGCAAGGTCCATTCAGCTTGTCCTCCTCCTGGAGAAATGGTCGAAAGTAAGTTCAGCGCCTTAAAAAGAGCCTGTGGATTTGTTGTTCTTGTGCAAAGGAGAAAAAAAAAAGCCATGAACACCTGCAAAAGACCGGAGAAGGCTGGGTGAGGAGAACAAAACCTAAGAGCCGGTGCGGCCGCTGGCCAGGAGGAAGCCAGGTTGGAACCCTGAACCAAACACAGGACCAGGGGAGCCTGGGGGCCAAAGCCACCTCTCAGCGCCTCCACAGCTCAAATAAAATGCTGAGAGGCAGGGACGCCAGGGGCCAACTTCCCCACCCGCCCAGCCCTGGCTCAGGCGCCAGCCTGCTGCTTGTAACAATTATTTGATTGAAAACAGCCCCTCGGTCAGCAGATAGGAGAGTCGAGCCCACATCACAGGGCTGGGCCCAGCCGCCCTGGCACTTCCCTGGGGCTCCGGTTTGGGGGAAGGAGGATCCCGGCGGAATTCCTGGCGATAAGGTTAATTGCACGGAGGTTAGTACCTCCTCGCACGCGGCCAGGGGCTTGTGCCCCGAGGCCGCCTAGCTCCCAGCCACCTCCCCAGCAAGTTACTGGCGTCTGGCTTTTTCTTTTGCAAAGAGAATGTGTGAGGTCGGGAGAGAAGGCCGGGTCTCCGCCGGTCCCGGAGGCCGGGGCAGAGGATCGCGTTCGTTCCGGACGAGGCCGGCGGGCAGGCACACACAGGACGCGCGGCGGCGCGACACTCACCGTTTATTCAGCCACAGAGCGCTTTGCTGTCACTTGACATTAACTCAGAAGGGAATTCGGACGCCTGCAGAGAAAGGGACAAAGCGCGGCGTCAGACGCCGCCGGCAGGGCCCCCCTTCTTTCCCCGGGAGCTCGCGGCGGCGCCAAGTGCCATCACACGCGCTGGGCCGCGATGACCGCAGAGGCAGGTGCGTGGACGCGGCAGAACTCAGCGGCGACGCCTCGCGCGTTTTGTAAGAGAAAGTTCACGCGCCGATCGGGGGCCCCGCGAGCGCCCGCCCGTGGACCGGGGCGCGGGCGCGGGCCCGGCCAGGTCTTACCTGCAAGGACAGGATGCTGATGTCCGTGTTGAGGGTGGTCAGCGGCGTCCGGGCCGCGGGGCTCTGCCCCGGCCGCTGGCGGTGCAGGCTGACAATGGTGGGGTGCGAGTCCAGGGCGATCTGCAGGTCCAAGATGTAGTCGATGACGTGCTGCAGGATTTCCATCTTGCTCACCTTCTTGTTCTGCGGGATGCTGGGCACCAGCTCCTTGAGCTTGGAGTAGCAGTCGTTCATGTCGTAGAGCAGGCTGATCGGGTCGTCCGCCGGGGTCTTGCTCCGGGCGACGCCCAGGCTGTGGTCCGAGAGGCCGCTTTTCCGCACGGACCTCGCGGGGCTGAAGGCCTTCATGCTGGCCGCGGGAGGAGAGGCCGGGGGGAGCGGGCTGCCCTAGCGCTCAGGCCGCCGCCGCCGCCGCGGAGCTGCTGCGCTCGGCACCGGGCTCCACTCGGAATGAAGCCGGAGCCCCGAGGGGCGGCTTTTATGCGCACTCGCCGGGGCCCCGCGGCCCGGCTTCCCCGCGTCCCC
>NW_004567121.1:38291683-38293515 GCF_000260355.1 Condylura cristata
GGCCGGCAGCGCCTGCTGGGCACCGCGCCCGCGGGGGCCCACGGCCGCGGAGCTCGGAGACAGGCCGTTGTCAAGGTCCCTTTCTGGAACAGGGCAAGGCTATTGTGATGATCTATTAATCGGAAATCATTAGGAAAATTTGCATATTGAAACCGTGTTTGCTCGCATCGCCCTTGGGGAGCTGCGGTCTGTGTCCTTGGGTGTAGGGTGTAGGTGGCCGAGTGCCCTGATTAATTATGCACGAATTCTGATTCCTGGTGTCACATGCCAGCACATTTTGTGTTGTGAAAGCTCTGTGGCAGGTAGGTGGTCCTAGCCACGGGGGAGAGCTTCAGACTTTGTTTTTAATGTCAACTGTAAGATTTGAAATGTTTTTAGCACAAGTTCTGATGCAGCTTCTCGACTTCTGTACCCCCTCCCCCGCAACCCCCCCACTTTTTTCCTCTGTAAATCTTTTTAAGATCTCAGTCCTTTGAAAAGTTTACAGCTGTTTACTCGAATACTTTTCAGTTAATTCACACATCTTTCCAGCTCAACTGAAGACCGCAGTAAATTAGTTGCATGTTCTGAGCATCATGCTTACCTAGAATACAATAAACCAGAAAATCCCAGAAAGTAAAATATTTCTAAGTATCTCGCTTTACTCTCTGACTTCACCCCCACCTCCTTTGCATTTGAGAAAGGGGAAGGGGGCAGGACTGGGGAGGCAGCAAAGTTCAGTAATGGGCAAACACTGTCTCCCTCGATTAATGATTAATTTCTCAGCGGGTGGGCCGGCAGGTCGGCCCCTCGACCCCAGCCAGGTGCCTGCCCGCGGGCTTCTGGGGCGGGCAGAGGGTGGAGGAGGTGGCCGTCCCCTTCGGGAAATGCAGCCGCTGCACACTGGCTGCACACTGGAGGGTGGACGCGCAGGGCTTCCTGTCCAGCAGGGAAATCTGCTGGGGACCTTCGGGCGCCGCCAGCTGCCTGCAACTGGGTTCCTGCACAACCTCGCCCTTGATATTAAGTCTGGAAGTGATTGAATACCCGAGTCCCCCCAGTTCGAGCCTTTTGATGTACTTTGTGTGCATGTGTTTCTGTCACATACGTGCCACAGAGGAACAGATTTTGTTTTGACACTATTTTGGTTCATGATGTTATACTTTGACTATTTTACAATAATAGCCAATGTAAACAAACATCTTTGGGATTTTCAAATTATTACTTGTGATTCTTGGACATTGCGGCTCTGCGATACTGACGCATTCCTGGCTTTTCCCAAGGACACCGTTTGTTCAAGTCCGCGCCAGCCTCGTTAGCCCGCAGCCCCGCGCTGGGCTGGCTCATTAAGAGCCTGGCGCGCGCCTTTACACGCTCGCGAGTTGATTAAGGCAGAGCCTTCTCCTAGGATCATTTTTGGACCCTGGTGGAGTGAAATGGCTAAATATGGTGAAAGTTTGCTAGCGTCTTTCTTTAGCGGCCATGTCAGAGTCCAGCCTGCCTGGTGGAGATGAATTCGACGCAGTTGGCATTCAACCCAGCTCCACGTTCATTTAAAGATCATTTTAAGGGGATTACGAGGCTGTATAAGTTAATGATTAAAGAGGGGCCTGAGTGAGTGTGTTTCAGCAAGCCCGGCCCGAAATTCCCTCTAGAACTCCATGTTCGTGGGGAACATGACATTGGAGCATTTTCAGGACGGTCCCCAGCCGTTTGGAAAATCGGTCATCTAGAGTCTCGGGGCTGGCATTAGAGGCCTCCAAAGTTCAGATGGACCTGGCTGCCCAGAGGGCCCTGGGTCTGCAGCCCCGTGGGCGGCGGGAAGGTGTGAAGGGCTTCCGGTGCGGCGGTGG
>NW_004567121.1:38294566-38295078 GCF_000260355.1 Condylura cristata
GCGCCCCTAGCCGGCGCCCGCGGAGCCGCGGCCGGTCCTCATTACCACTACAAAGCGGGCGCGCCGGCCCCCTCTGAAGCTGCGTTTGCCACTGCGAACATCAAGAGGCCAGGAGCTTCCAGCCAGCCGCGGACGCGGACGCCGCCGCCGGCCCAGCTTTCTCTCTGGGGAAAGCTCCGTTTTAAGAACCAGATGCCAACACTCCCGGACGGTTTCTGGCCTCCGGGCCCCTCGAGGGTGCCCATCTGCAGCGCCGAGTGCGGCCGCCTCACCCGCCGGCTGTCCCGAGAGCTGGCGTCCTCGGGGCGGGCGGGGCGGGGGCTCGGCGCGACCCGCTCGTCGGGCTCCCAGAGCCCGTGCGGTTTTCGAAGAAACAGCATCTGGATTACATAAGGACTCAAGATTTTGCTCTGCTTGTTTATTTAATACCTTGGCAAGAGGGAGCCCTTGCTCTGAAACCAGAGAACCGAGTTTGGGCGGAGAGTGGCCTCGGAGGAGGGGCAGCGCGCGGG
>NW_004567121.1:38296032-38308399 GCF_000260355.1 Condylura cristata
CGCTCTAGACAGGAGAGGGACTTTTGTTTTTCAAGTAGTTTGATTCCAGCTCTCACCCCCTTTTCTATGTGCGGGCTTGAGAAGTCACAGCGGCCTGAGAGCCCCAGCACACGTGTGACCTGTCACGTGCCCTGGGAGGGCACAGGGCCAGGCAGCTGTGTGTGGGGACCAGGGAGCTCCCCAGACCTGCAGGGGCTCCGGAGGGAGCCTGGGCATCCGAGGTCCACTGCCTGGGGTGCGGGCAGCCTGCCCTGCAGGTCTCAGTAGCCCCCACCTTCAGGCTGGGGCCCTGAGGAGGGGCAGGTGAGGTAGACCTGCGCTGTTCTCATCCCGCCTGCCATCTAGCGCCGGGTGGAGACCTCCCAGGCACTCCGTGTGGGAGCCCGGCCTCTCGCCGGGAAGCTGAAGCTTGAGGTGGGGTAAGAACAGCCGCGTCCGGCCCCTTCTCAGCTCCCTGTGTTGCTCTTCACCTTGATCCCATCCATCAGGGCCGGCAGGTACTGCCCCAACTTACAGAGAGAGACTGAGGCACAGGGGCAACAGCCCCTCTCTGGGCCCACTCTCACGGGGAAGCACGCCGGGAGCTGCACAGGTGTGTGGCTTGGGCCTGGCGGCCCAACAAACCTTGAAGTTTGTTCCCATTCGGTGCTGCTCCCTCATTCACCTCCCTCCGGGTTGGCTCTGAGGGCCGGGCTGGGCCTCGGGCAAAAGGCGGACCCCGCCGGAGGGCCGGCCATGCCAGCACACCCAGAAATGCTGAGCCAGGGGCTTGGGGTGTGACCCAGGAAGCGCCCCTGAGCGAGCATCCTGAGGCATGTCCCAGCAGGTGTGCAGGGACCACGCCGTTAAGCTTGGGTCTGGCGGCCGCTGGCCCACGGCTCACTAGCCCCTTGGGCCCTGTGAGGACCTGCGCTTCTGTTTTCGGGACACTCGGAGGATAAGGGGATTGTCGGTTGTATTCACTGTGACCTTCCTCTCTGGGCTCCGTATTCTTTCCCTCTCGAGACTATCTATGGCCTTCTTGAAGAGCGAGTGTATCGTAGGCAAGGCCTTGGTTTCCTGAGGTCTTCTCTCCCTTTAATTCCTGACGGGCCTCTGCTGGATCACAACCTTGGGGTGACGCGGGGTACCGTTTCCTCTGTGGGGTACCGTTTCCTCCCATTGCCATGGTTTCTGATGAGAAATCTGCCGTCACCCGAGTTGCTCTGTTGAGGAGAAGGCCCTGTTTTTGTCTGTAATTTTCTGCTTTCTTTATAGTTTTCAGAGAATGCCTATCCTGTCTCGGGGGGATTTACTCGTGCTTCTGCTGCTTGGGGTTTCCTCCGCTTCTTGAGTCTATAGCTGAAGTCTTTGGCCAAATATGGAGTCAAATTCAGCCATCGACTCTTCGCACACACTGGCCCGCCTCGTCCTGGTCCCTGCAGGGGCGTGACGCCTCGGACACCAGGTCTTCCTAGAGACCGCGGGCCCGGAGGCCACGGCTCTGCCTGTGATGCGCCCTTTCTCTGTGGTGTGCGCTGCGGGGCCTCTCTCTTGGTCTTCCGTGGAGCTCACTGATTCTTTGCCCTCGCTGCTCTGGAGCGCCCAGTAAGATTCCTCCTGTGCCCCCCACCCACCCCCGGGGGCTACCGAATTCGTCATTTGTGAACTTTCTGCTTGGTTCTCTCTATATACTCTGTTTGGGGGCTGATTTAGTTTTTAGCATGTTCACTGCTCAAAATTGCTCATTGGAAGACTTTTTGGGTTGATGGAGGCTTTCCAGTCAGTGCCAACGTCACGTCAACTCAGAGTTCGCAGCGGTTAATTTGTTTCCTCATTTCAGTTGAGCTTTGCCTGCTCCTTGGGATGACCAGTGACTTTTTTCCATCAAAACCTGGGTGCTTGAGGTGGTATTTTATCAAACTCTGAATCTCATTTTGCTGTTTGCTGCTCTTACTGCAGCCCTGTGAGTGCCACCCTGGCACAAGGGGAGAAGCACCCCAGCACCCCTTGCTGCTCCCCGTGGGACTCTCGTGGGTGGACACCTCTCCCTCTGTAAGGGGGTGGACGTCCTAGAGGTTCAGACCACCCAGTGGAGAGAGAGGGTGGTGCCAGCTGACATCTGAGGGGGGGTTGAAGTCAGGCTCACCTGGACACGTAGGGAGCACCCCCCCCCCAACACCACACTACTGCAGAGAGGCTGAGCCCGAGGGAGCGCCTGGTGGCCGTAGGGTGAGGGTGGAAGTCAAGGCTTTCCACGCTGCGGTGGAATTGGGGCCACAGTGTTCTCGGTGGTGCTTGGTTGGTTCGGGTGAAACGTTGTCCAGGTGTCCAGTCTTACCGGTGACCTCTCTCAGTCCTTCGGTTAGAAAGCGCACTTGTTTCTTGTTTTCTCTTTGTCCGTGACCACTGGCATTTCTTGGGGGCACCTTCCCTACACCTGGTTCAGATGAGACACCAAGAAAAACCAAAACAAACAAACAAAAAAACCAAGCAAAACGCTCAGGGCAAAGACCACCACGTGCCCTAGCCTGACTCCTCTCGGCCCAGTGTCCAGGGTTGTAGCTCTGCTTAGCACGGGAATAGAGGAAAACGTTTTGTCCGGTCTTGTCTGGAGCTAGAAGTTCCCTTATTTTTACTTTATTTTAGATGTCTCTTTTCAAATAGAAAACACATAGCAGTGAAATCTGCATAAGGAAAACAGTGCGTGCATTTGAACTCCAAAGCACTTTCGGATACGCCGCATGGACTTCACCAGCAAACGGATTTTACAGAGTCTCTCCCAGCCACACGTCACCTGTCCCGGCAGCGGAGGGCCTGGGCGTGCCTGAGCCCCCGGCCTGCTTCAGTTTTGCCCTCCCCGGGGCTGGAGGGGCTGCTTGAGACCCTTGACCCAGTCTGACTCGTTCTCCGCCAAGCCGCCGGGGGCGTGGACTCTCGGTCCTGCTGGCGGCTCTCCACGCCCCCGAGCTGCCCTCTGCCCCTCTGTGCTCTGTGAAGAGAGGTTAAAGGTGAGGTGAGCGAGGCAGGCGTGGCTGGCGAGCGGATGGGCAGTAACGGACGAGAAGGAGTTTGCTTCACCAGAAGGACCCGTGACCGCAGGCTTTACGCGCACGGGCGATGCAGGAGAAGCTGCGTTTCTCAGAGATGTGATTATTCACATCTGCTGCGCTCAGATTTGGGGGTTTCCCTGAAGTCGATACGGCTACACTGGCGTTCAAAATCGATAGTCTTCCTCGTTCCCGAACAGGACCCGGTGCGAACTGCGATACTACAGCAGCTCTGGTCTTGTGAGACCACAGAGCCCGGGGTGGGCTGGGTGGACAGTCCCACGCAGGCCGTCGGTCCACGGCAGGGTCACTCCTGGAGGTCACTCCGCCCCCGCCGGCACCCCCCTATTGTCAGCCTGCTGCAAGCTCTCATCTGGCCTGGTCTCCCCGACCCCTACGTGACCCTCCTGCAGGGCTCGCCTATGCCCAGATGTCACAGAACCTGTCCCTGTCACTCAGGCCAGGACCAGGGGAGCTGACCCCAACCCACACCTGACTGATCGCAACACCTGTACCCCCAGCCTTCCCAGAGTTACCTGTCTTGGCCTCTGCCTGCTACTAATAGAGCCTAACAGACCCCCCCAACCCAGCTGGAAAAACCGAAGGTTTCTCTCGCTGTCCCTGGGGGCAAAGTCACCCTGGCGAGACCATGGAGTCAGAACTCAGTGGCCCTGGCGTAACTAACTGCCAGGAGCTGGAGAAAAGAAAGCCCCGCTGGGACCCGGGCCTCCTCCCCACTGTTAGCGCCCGGACTCCCCCTCTCTGGGGCACCAGGCCGGGTTTCCCACGCGCAGGGAGTTGGCTCCGAGGCACGGCTGGTGGGCTCGTTGGGATAAAGAAGACCTAGAGTCCTTTCACACGAGGCAGCACAGACTTTGTGGAAGAGCAGCTGTGAGGAGGGAGCGGCCGGTGCGAATGGCCCTTGCCATTGACGAAGCCTAATAAAGATAAGAGTGGGTTCCCAGGCGCTGGGGTGAGGTGGGCATGCCAGCCTCCTGGCAGAGGGGAGCGGACTGACTTATCTGAGGACCCTTGACTTGTGCAGAGGGCGGCGCAGAATCTGGGGAGGGAAACAGAAACTGGCATTTGGTGTCTTCCCAGGAAGAATTGTCCTTTGGAAGCTCGGCTAGGGGCTTACTCATCAGCGCCTACGGTATCTTGTGATTTCAGGTAATTATACCTGGAGGACAGCAAGAGGAAACATGTAGGAAACTGTTGTCATGTTGTTTTATTAACGTTTACATGAGTTAATGAACAGACAAACAGACCTGAGCAAGACCTGTTAGAAATAAAATAACAAGATGGTTTAAAGAGGCGGGCGAGCACTCAGCCCTCACCCGGTCTCCAGCTCAGAAACTGCCGCAGTGTGAGTGACAGCACAGGCGTCCAGACGGCCCAGGCACCGCCCCTGGGAACATGCACTGATGCTCAGTGTGTGCCAGGGGCTCTTCTAGGAATTTAGGGTCACCAGTGGTAGAAGTCCCTGGGCACCAGGGTGTCCTAATGGGAGGAGACAAAGTGACAAAAATTGGGAGTGAATTGTATAGGCTGTTAAAAGACCAAGGCTATGGCGACAAGGTAGGGATCGGCAGGGACGGTTCCTGGGAGCAAGGCTGGGGGGCAGTTTGGATGCGGAGTCCGGGTGGGCAGCGTCAGGAGAGGACGTTTGAGCAGAGCAGGAAGGAAGCAAGTCTCGTGGAACTTGAGGGGCCAAGGGAGGAGAGGGCCTGGCTCACACTGGATATGCCCTTGAACCTAACAAGCACCCTAACAGGAAGCACCTACGGCACCAGAGGCTCCATTTCAGTAGAACACAGAGACTCAGAGGTTAAGTGACACGCTGAGGGCACAGAGCAAGCCCAGGAGGCCCTATCCCTGTCTGCTCTTTAAAACCATGTATGGGGCCCTCTCTGGCGGGTTACAGCGCAACACCATGAAGCTCGCCACAGCTGCTTGACCCGCCTGCCCCGGAGGTGACCCACAGGGCGCGGCAGACCTCTTCTGACCGGCCGCTGCTCCCCTCAGCACTGTACTTCGTCGATCTGCCGGTTCTGCTCCCCGCTCTGTTTCTGGTGAAGCCTCTCGCTGCCCCTGAGCCTCTGGACTGTACCCCAGCTCTGTATGCATAAATAAATAAATCTTAAAAAAATAAAAAATAAAACCATGTATGGGAAAATAGGAGAAAGTTATTCTCAAGTGGAGCAGAGTGACCATAGTTCACAAGGCAGTAACTCCACGTCTGCTCAAGAATCGATGACAGGACTTTGCTATTGTGGTTTTGAAAGCATGGCCAAGGAAAACCTGAGTAGAATGATCCAGAAGTTTCTGGAAAATACGGATTTGTACCCTCTACTCCTACTTATCACACAAGAATCTGGGAGTGAAATCTTCTCAGATCATTCTTTCAAAAACACTCCCATACATGATGGAAAAAGGCACAAAATGATGTCAAAATAAACTATTACAATATAACAACAACATTCCCAGCCATTCTGCTTTGTCACGGAGGCATTAATGGATGGCCCCAGGTGATACTTAGCCTGACACACCGTGAGAGGCCCTTCCCCTGCAGGAGGAGCTTTGGCTTTTTAGCACTTGGTGTCTGTCCCCAGTTAAGGCCACTTGGAGAGCAGAGGTGGCTGCCACAGAGCGCAGTGTCCCTAGGTGGGGCACTGAAGGATGGCAGGAGCCCGCCACGCCAGCTCACCCACGTTGCTTTAAAAACTCAGTGATTCAGGCCCTCCCGGGTGGCGCAGCGGGTTACAGTGCTGCGCTAAGAAGCTCAAGCCACTTCAGCACGAGTTCGATCCCCGCCCCGGAGCTGACCCACAGGGCGCGGCAGACCTCTCCTGACCGCCCGCCACTTTCCTCAGCAGTGTGCTTCGTCCGTCGGCCTGTTCTACTCCCCGCTCTGTCTCTGGTGAACCCTCTCACCACCCCGTACCTCTGGCCTGTACCCCAGCTCTGTGTGCATCAATAAATCTTAAAAAAAAAAAAGCAGTGATTTATAATCAGAATAAGTTTGTTCATACTTGAATGCAAATAATGTGTTATCAGAACAAAGGACAAAGTTGTAAAACATTAAGCAATCTTTGTGCCGAGACAGTGATAAAGCTCTGGTTTTGTCTTGAAATCTGTGTTGATCCACAGGAATTTGCCATTTTTCAGCGCCAAGGTGGGCCGGCTGGTGTGGCTCTCGCCTCCAGCGCGCCGTCCACGTTGGCCCTCGTCCCTCCTCCTGTCGCTCGCCCTTGCCCTGTCGCAGGAGGCCCAGGGCACGTTCTGCCTCCGCTGTTTCGGTGGCGCCTGCAGGATTTCTCTGCCAAGTGACTCCGCCTGACTCAGCAGCCTGCCCTGGGGGGCCAGGCTATCCTGCCGCACGCCCCCGACTGACAGGCGTTCCCGCTGCTTGGGGAGATCACCGCCCGAGTTAAACAGGCCAGGGGGAGAGGAAGGCTCAGCTGCCCTCACCCACACGGGGCCGGCGCTGTGATGCCCAGAGCAGGGGACGAGCCCCAGCTGAGCTGGCCCAGGCGGGCAGCGGAGGGAGCCCGGGCGCCGGGCTGGGGCGCGGGCGGGGTGGGAACATGCCCTAGCGGCCTTGCTGCCTGGGGGAGTAGGGTCAGGCCAAGCCCCGGCTCTTAGCGAGCCGGCTGTCAGCTTCTTCTGTCTCCTGGCGGCATTTCGGACCGTTTTACCGAGACGCCCCGACCCGGCCCCTTGGATGCGAGTGGGGGGGCCGGGGAGGGTGTCTTAACTGACTCGCAGCCCCGTGGGAAGAGCCCAGCCAAGCGCGGCTGAGAGCGGGGTCCAGGAACGGCGAGGGCCGGTTCTGAGGACTCTGGCCTGTGGGGGAGACGAACCTTGAGAGGCAGCTGGGCCTGCTTAGGAAGGGCTGTGGCAAGGCATTCAGTGGCCTCTTGGGGGACACGGCCTGTGATGTTAGGAGATAATTTTCGGGCTCAGTGGGCTTGTGGCGGTCACCCAGGGGCCTGTGACTGCGAGCCCAGGGCTTCATTTCCATGTCAATTCCGGGAAGGTCCTGATTTAACACAGCGGTTGGCTCAATGCAAGTGGGGACCCCGGAATGAATAGTGAATGGAAAACCGGCTGGAGTCGGCCTGGGGTTTTGTCTGGGGGCTGACCGGGCCGGGGCGGCGCGGCGCTGGGGGCAGATGGCTGGAGGAGGCCGGGAGGCCCTTTCCGTTTCTTCCTGGGGCGTGGGGCGTCTTCTGGACTTGTAGCCGAGCGGCGGCCGCCTCAGCAGACTCGCCCCGACCTGACTTCACGACGCAAACGCGCTCCGGGGGCGGGAGCCAGAGTGGCGGGCAGCAGCGGCCACACTCACGCTTCACAGAGCAGAAAGCTGGAGATGCCCCTGGGGCGGAGTTTAGACGGCACTGAAAATGCACCGGAGAGAGCATGAGCAAGCCCCGGCTCCAGTCACCCCCGGGTCGTCCGGCATGGAGGGTCCGGCCGCCTCTCCAGTCGGTGCGCGGGGCAGGCCGAGCCGGGCGGGCGAGGACGGAGCCCAAGGGCCTGGCAGTATCTGGGTCCTCTCTGGCTTTAACAGTCAGAACAGCCGTGGGAGAGGACAGAGGCCGCCCCTCCCGGAGGCCCTTTCTGCCAGCCCCAGGGAAGTGGACAGAGGCCGCCCCTCTGGAGGCCCTTTCTGCCAGCCCCAGGGACGTCCTTGAGATGCTAATGTGCGGCGGGGCTGGCCTAGAAAGGGTGGGAAACTCTCCCATCCTCTCCATCCTCCCACGAAACCTTTTGTTACTAATCAAGAAAATCTGGTCTTCTGAAGCAGCCGAGAGCTGGAAACTGCCGACCCTTGGCAGCGAGGCGGACGTGGAAGGTCCCCGGGTTCGGGAGGTGCGTGGCGGGGCGGCGCCTTCACCCCCCACTGCGGGGGGCTCTTCCCTGTGTCTTGTACTCTGTGTTTCCCTCTTCGCTTTAAGAAGCGGGCTGCCGAGCACCCACCGAGAGCTCGCTGACGGAGCGCCGCGCCTCAGAAAAGCAGGAGCCGGCGACACGGCGCGGAGCCCGAGGGAGCAGCGTGCTTGGCCGCCGGGCTGGATGACGAGATGTCACGGGCCCTTCGGAAACTGGGGTCTGTTTTGTGCCGGGACAGGAAATCTCCGTTTGGTTTTAAACATACGCGGTCACACCACCAAATACTCCTCATTTGAAGCCGACAGAAGGGAGTTGTGTGTGGGGAGGGGGGGGAGGGAGGGGCAGGCTGGCCGCGGTCGTCCGGAGCTGGCCGCTCAGCCTCTTCTCTGAGGGCAGCGGGGCAGCGGCCGGCCCGCAGGCCCGTCCCTCGTCTGGGCTCTGGTCCTCCCACAGGGCCCGACTCCGTGGGAGCCGGTGGGCTCACCTGGCCTCACCTGCATGGAGCAGGAGGCTCTGCCCAGGGGTCCACAGCGCCCCTGGCCTCAGCTCGGGTGCGAGTGGAGCCCCCGCCCCAGATGTCTCCCCGGAGTGGGTAGGTCGCGCCCCAGGGGTGGGGAGACCCCAATGGCCCGGGCCCCCCCGTGTGAGGCGTCTCCCTCCCTCGCAGCCCGAGCGGAGGCAGGAAGGCCAGCGGACCGGGCCTGGCCCTCGGGC
The DNA here is from genome assembly GCF_000260355.1 of Condylura cristata. Classification (NCBI taxonomy): domain Eukaryota; kingdom Metazoa; phylum Chordata; class Mammalia; order Eulipotyphla; family Talpidae; genus Condylura; species Condylura cristata. The sequence goes on from NW_004567121.1 coordinate 38,304,672, forward strand.
TGGACGCTGGCGGCTGGGCGCTGGCGGCTGGGCGCTGGCGGGACAGCCCCAGCGGCCGGTGACTCGGCCAGATTTTTGAGGGAGGTCTTGACCCGCAGCCATGCCTCGCCGTCTGGGTGGGGCCCCTCCGGGTTGGGGTGAGTGAGAAGGGGCCTGTCGGGGTGCCGGCACGTGGCCGAGCGCACGCCGCCCGGCGCCCCGAGAGCAGCCTCGCGCGAGCAGACGGCCACGGCCCGCTGGGTGGTCAGGCCGCCTGCGCGTCCGGGCCCGCAGGTGCGGTGGGTGCGGGGTCCTGGCCACCACGGCCCGAGGCGCGGCCTGCAGAGCTGGTTGCCCGCTTTGACCAGAGCCCAGGGAGACAACTGAGGCTGGCGGGCGCCCCCGCTGGCGGGCCGTGGGGTGCAGGGGTTGGAGCCCAGCTGCCAGCTGCGGGCCTGCGGTGCCCACCGGGTGCAGGGCGCCGCCGGACGACATCTGTGGAGGCCGCTCTGGGTTCGTGGCCATCTGAGCGGCCGGCTGCGGCCTGGGGGGAGGGGAGACTGACCCTGGGACACCGGGGAACCTGAGGGCCACCGGCTCCAGGCCCTTCTTTCCCGCTGCCAGCATCTAGTTGGCAGCTCTGTGGGGCTCCCTGGGGTCGCAGCTGGTGAGGTGGGCTGGCTGCAGGTTAGCATGGGCGTGGGGGGAGGGCCTGGCAGCCGGCGGGGTGGGGTGCTGGAGTACGCGGGGGTCAGAGGGCAAGAGCTGGAGCCAGCGGCTCGGGTTGCACAGATGAGGGACCAGAAAGCACCACCTCCTCTGGCCCCCCTTTTTGTGTGCTGGGGAGGAGGCCCCCATCTGGCGGCCCACCCCCGGGGTGCGGCCAGCATGCAGGTGGTCAGCTCTGGCGGCTGCTCCGTGCTGTCGGGGCCTTGGGGACGGCTTGTGGGTGGGTGGAGCTAAGGGACAGCCGGCGCCTGGGCAGCCGGCCTGGGCTCGGCCCTTCAGGTGGCCCCGCTGATACCCAGGGACGGCAGCACCCCCGTTTGCCGTCCCCCAGAGGTGCTGAGCACACTTCCTGCTCAAAAGTAGGCCAGTTCCCTCGCAGGCGCTGAGAAGGGGCTGGTGTTGGGAAAGCGGGGAGATCCTGTGAGACTGAGGTCTCACCTGCGGGGACGGGGTGGGCAGGAAGGCCGGAGACGGAGGCAGAGGCAGCCGGAGATTGGGCCTGGGGGCGGCTCAGGGCCGTGACAGCTGGGGCGCACCGTTGGGGCCCTTCACTGGGAGCTGTTGTATCTGGGCAAAAGACAGCGTGGTGGCGAGTCAGCACCAGGGAGCCCCCTCCTGGTCTGGGGCGGAGGCCCCCCGGGCTAGCTGGACTTGTGGGGTGGCCCCGGGGCGGGGAGGGGTGCTGGAGTTCCAGCAGGTGGAGATCCCTGAGCAGCCTTTGCGCGAGGTGGGGGAGGTCAGAGGCCCTAGTGCAGGAGTTGGGGGGTGGGGGGCAGTGGAGGCCCTGCCCGCTCTGCCTGGCCTGCAGGAGGGTCCCTGGCCCGAGGGCCCAGCCCCAGACCCCACCCCAGGGGCCTAGAGGCGCCGGGACAGCCCCTCTGTGAGCCGGGTCCCCTTGTGCGGGGTGCAGGGCCCTGCTGGGGGAGCAGCGTGGGCCCCAGTCCTGGGGGAAAGTACCCCAGCGCGCTCCTTTACTTTGTCCTTCTCTTTCCTAAAGAGAAAAGCAGCTTTTTGGTAAAAGAGCAGAAACGTCCCTGTGAACCAAGGCCGCGGCCTTGCCCGCTCGGCCGGGCCACGCTGCTGCGGGCACGAGTCGGCACGGGTGCCCGCTCGGCGCCGCGTGGGTGGGGCCTGGGCCCCCGAGACCTTTCCCCTGGCCGGACATTAGAGCTAATCAAGATGTCAGCCCCCCTTTCCTCCAGTGAGTCTCCCCACATCCCCGGCCCCCCTTTCCCCCCCAGTGAGTCTCCCCACGTCCCCGGCCCCCCTTTCCCCCCCAGTGAGTCTCCCCACGTCCTGGCTTCCCACACTGAGCAGAGTCAGAGCGGCTGGCTGGGAGGAGGGAGCCTTTCAGGAATGCAGGGGAGGAGAGGGCCGAGGAGGCTGCCAGGCCTAGCAAGCAGAGGCTCTGGGCAGAGGGCCCCTGGCGATGGGGCAGCTTGAGGCTGACATGGGGGACGAGACCCCCAGGCGGCGGGGAGGGGAGTGGCAGGCAGGGCTCCCCATCCCCCCCCACAGGCCTCCCCTGTTGTGCTGGGAAACGAAAGCGTTTTCTTTCCCTTGAATTAGGAAGCCGCTGCCCTGAGAGGGAGCCTGACTCGAGCTTCCAGCCTGGGGTGGCTGGGCCCGGAGGGGTGCCCCAAAGTCTGGGCTGCTGCTGGGACCGCTCTCAATAGCCGAGATGGGGGCATCTGAGGAACACTTGCTCTGGGCCCCTCGGAGCCCCTGAAGTCTGGGGGTGCTCAGCCCACCGCCCCAGGCTTCAAGTGCCGGGCGGTGCCCTGGGGACCGGACTGCCCCACAGTGACCTGGGGCCAGTGGGGACTGAGCTCTCAATCTCTGCTGGGCTCACCCCCTGCCGTCCTCCAGAACCCCAAGGGTGGGCGCTAGGACCTGAGGGCTGAGGCCCAGAGGCTCCGTGGCTGAACCCATCAGCCCTGGCCCAGCTAGGGGCTGGGGGGGGGTGGGGGGTGGCGGTCAGACTCAGGCCTTAGAGCTGGCTCTCAGCTGCCCGGCCTGCCCCGTGGGGTACGGGCCCTGCCTTGCTCTCCGTCTGGACGGACGCTTGCTGACCGCTTGAGAGCCACGGCCTGGCTTCCAGAATTTGCTCTTCACGCCGAAGCGGCCGTCTGCCGGTTGTTCCTTAATTTAAAGAAGATGCAAGTTAGCACAGACGCTGGAGTTTGTCGATAATGTTGTCGTTCTTTCTTGGGTGTATTCGCAGGAGGGGAGGGAGGCGCGAGGGAGAGGCAGCAGCTGGCAGGCCTGGAGTTGCTGCTGCGTCAGTGTCTCGTGGGCCTTGGCAGAAAAGGGGGAGGAATCTGTGCCAGGAGGCGGCGGCTCCCACCTGCTCTCAGGTCTCCCCAGCTTCCCGGGGCCGCGCGGGCCCCCGAAGGTGAGAGGGCCAGACTCAGCGCTGCGCGTCGTGGCCGCACAGGGCTTGCGGGCGTAATCCGCTTAAGATGCGGGTGTCCCCCATGCCGTGTCTCCATGGGAGCGGGGAGGGGCTGCCGGGGTGGGGGTGACGCCTAAGTCAGGCCAAGCCGAGGGGTCCTGGTCCCACTGAGCCCAGAGGAGGTGCAGCCGGCCCCCTCAGCCTGCTGGGCGGAGGGGCGCTGCCCCCCGCGGACCCCCTCCATGCGGGACTTCTGTCCCCAGATGCCCCAGGCACAGCTCTCCCGGGGGACTGGCCACGGAGCCTCAGGAAACCACCTTGCTTCTGCTGGGCCCGCACGAGTGCCGCCGGGAGGGGGGCGGCGTCGGGGCCCGGGGTGCTACCGCCTACCCCCAGAGCCAGGAAGGACGGGGTTGGCACCAGGAGGCCTTGAGGTGGGCCTTGAGGTGGGCTCTGCAGGCCCAGCGTGGCCACGTGGGCAGGCGGGCTCGGACACTGGCCCTCACGGCCACACAGGCGGCAAGGGCACGGCGCCCGTACCCCGAAGGGGCAAGTCCAGGCGTTCCCGCTTCTGGGGAGCCCAGGGGAGAGGACCGGAAAGCCGCGGGTGGCCGGGGCTGGAGCT
>NW_004567121.1:38308499-38311852 GCF_000260355.1 Condylura cristata
GAGGCTGCCAGGCCTAGCAAGCAGAGGCTCTGGGCAGAGGGCCCCTGGCGATGGGGCAGCTTGAGGCTGACATGGGGGACGAGACCCCCAGGCGGCGGGGAGGGGAGTGGCAGGCAGGGCTCCCCATCCCCCCCCACAGGCCTCCCCTGTTGTGCTGGGAAACGAAAGCGTTTTCTTTCCCTTGAATTAGGAAGCCGCTGCCCTGAGAGGGAGCCTGACTCGAGCTTCCAGCCTGGGGTGGCTGGGCCCGGAGGGGTGCCCTAAAGTCTGGGCTGCTGCTGGGACCGCTCTCAATAGCCGAGATGGGGGCATCTGAGGAACACTTGCTCTGGGCCCCTCGGAGCCCCTGAAGTCTGGGGGTGCTCAGCCCACCGCCCCAGGCTTCAAGTGCCGGGCGGTGCCCTGGGGACCGGACTGCCCCACAGTGACCTGGGGCCAGTGGGGACTGAGCTCTCAATCTCTGCTGGGCTCACCCCCTGCCGTCCTCCAGAACCCCAAGGGTGGGCGCTAGGACCTGAGGGCTGAGGCCCAGAGGCTCCGTGGCTGAACCCATCAGCCCTGGCCCAGCTAGGGGCTGGGGGGGGGTGGGGGGTGGCGGTCAGACTCAGGCCTTAGAGCTGGCTCTCAGCTGCCCGGCCTGCCCCGTGGGGTACGGGCCCTGCCTTGCTCTCCGTCTGGACGGACGCTTGCTGACCGCTTGAGAGCCACGGCCTGGCTTCCAGAATTTGCTCTTCACGCCGAAGCGGCCGTCTGCCGGTTGTTCCTTAATTTAAAGAAGATGCAAGTTAGCACAGACGCTGGAGTTTGTCGATAATGTTGTCGTTCTTTCTTGGGTGTATTCGCAGGAGGGGAGGGAGGCGCGAGGGAGAGGCAGCAGCTGGCAGGCCTGGAGTTGCTGCTGCGTCAGTGTCTCGTGGGCCTTGGCAGAAAAGGTGGAGGAATCTGTGCCAGGAGGCGGCGGCTCCCACCTGCTCTCAGGTCTCCCCAGCTTCCCGGGGCCGCGCGGGCCCCCGAAGGTGAGAGGGCCAGACTCAGCGCTGCGCGTCGTGGCCGCACAGGGCTTGCGGGCGTAATCCGCTTAAGATGCGGGTGTCCCCCATGCCGTGTCTCCATGGGAGCGGGGAGGGGCTGCCGGGGTGGGGGTGACGCCTAAGTCAGGCCAAGCCGAGGGGTCCTGGTCCCACTGAGCCCAGAGGAGGTGCAGCCGGCCCCCTCAGCCTGCTGGGCGGAGGGGCGCTGCCCCCCGCGGACCCCCTCCATGCGGGACTTCTGTCCCCAGATGCCCCAGGCACAGCTCTCCCGGGGGACTGGCCACGGAGCCTCAGGAAACCACCTTGCTTCTGCTGGGCCCGCACGAGTGCCGCCGGGAGGGGGGCGGCGTCGGGGCCCGGGGTGCTACCGCCTACCCCCAGAGCCAGGAAGGACGGGGTTGGCACCAGGAGGCCTTGAGGTGGGCCTTGAGGTGGGCTCTGCAGGCCCAGCGTGGCCACGTGGGCAGGCGGGCTCGGACACTGGCCCTCACGGCCACACAGGCGGCAAGGGCACGGCGCCCGTACCCCGAAGGGGCAAGTCCAGGCGTTCCCGCTTCTGGGGAGCCCAGGGGAGAGGACCGGAAAGCCGCGGGTGGCCGGGGCTGGAGCTGAGGCTGCTGTCCGGGAGCTACAGCGGGAGGAAGGAGGGGACAGACAGGGACCGGGTGTGGAGGGCGCACACGCCACAGAGCGCGGGCCGTGGCCTCAGGCCCGTGGTCTCCCGGCCCGGAGCCCGCAGAGGCCGCGCGAGTGACTCAGAGGGCGAGCATGCCGCTGGCCGTGCGTGTGTGGGCGGCCGGCTCGCAGGAAGAGTTAATAATTAAGCCATTTGCACCGTGACCCTGGGCCCCGCCGGCCAGGCCCCCCGCTGACCCCGGGCCTCACCCCGTCGGTATGCGGCCCGCACGGGAAGACCACAGGAAGCCCCGACCGCAGGCCCAGAACAACAAGGCGCTTGAGGTCTGGGAGCTGCCAGGACAGGAAATTAGTGAGAATGATTAGGAAAATCAATTTGGCTTGTTGAGGCGAACTGCACAGGAGGAGGGGGGCGGCGAGGAGGGCGCGGCGGCCGGCTGCCGGCTGGTGGCCGCTCAGGGGCCGGGGCGCCGTCTGCGGCTGGGGTGGCCCAGGCCGGGGTCCCCGAACAGGGCGCCCGTCCCCGCCCCGTTCCCGCCTCGGGTGTTAGGAGGGGAGAGTCGGGCTGCGGCCGCCCGTCACCATCGCCTGCCCGGTGGCCCTGGGTGGCCTTGAGTTTCTCCAGAGGGTGGACAGTGCCGCCTCTAGCGGGGGGTGGGGCCGGCATTGTCTTGGTGTCCCAGGCCCGGGCCTGGCCAGGAGCCCCTCCCAGGGGCTCCGGAGCGCCCTCCGGGCCTGCAGGCTGGCTTCGGCTGCCGGACGCTGCCCCGGGCCTCCTGTCTTGTCTCCTGCAGGGGCTCACGCGGCCCAGGTCTGACGGGCGTCCGCTCGCCCTCTGCCGGCCTCCTGGGCTGCCAGGCTCGGGTCTTTGCATGGTGCGTCTCACCCTGTGTCGGCCCTCCACGGGCCCCGGCCAGAGCCACTCAGGCCTCCAGGCCCCTCGCCCCTCTGAGGGGTGGGCACACCCCAGATCTGGCTGTCACTGGCGAGCCCCTGCCAGGAGCCCCTGGCAGGCACCTGGTGGTCTTAAGCTGCCAGCCTGTCCTGTTTGTTAGGGTGGCCACGGGAGCTGGCACCCAGGGCAGGCAGGACATGCCCTACGGCTCGGCTCAGGACTGCCCCCAGTGCCACAGGGGCTGAGGGCCGGCCGGTCCTGCGCCCAGTCGCTGCCTCTGTTCAGGGCCCCGGACTGTCGTCTCTGCTGACGCTGTCACCCAGGACTTGGGGCATTCCCTGCAGGCCCGGGGACCGTCCTCGCGGCTTCGCGGCTCCACGGCTCCACGGCTGCTCGGCTCGGCGGACACGGCCTGGCCCCGGAGAGGAGCAGCGGGGAGGAAGGGGCGCCGGCCCTCCTGGCCTAGCTTCAGGCCGTGTAGGGGCACAGACGCCCACCTGCGGAGAGCGGAGAGCCCAGAGGATGGGGCCCCGTGCGCCCGTCTCCCGGCTCAGGGACGCGTGAGCAGGGTGGACCTTGGGTTCGGAGATTCCGGGGTTAACATGTCCCGGCCCAGTCGTGGATCTGGGGGGTCACAGTTGTGGATCTGGGGGGACCCACGTTGGGGTGTTCATGGTTAGGAAGCAGGAGGGCGAGTTGGTGTCCGGAGGTGGAGGCGAGGGAGAGCGCCCCGGGGCCCAGCCGGCCGAGGAGGCCTCGCGCTGTCCAGTCCAGTGAAGGCCTGCCTCAGG
>NW_004567121.1:38312140-38315439 GCF_000260355.1 Condylura cristata
CACGCCGGGGCGGCGCTGGGGAGGCCGCCGTCTCCCGTCTCCTCGCTCCAGGCCTGCGTTCAGCTTTCTGTGCACCCGACTCCACCCCTGCGCGCGGGCTCGAGCGAGGGCTGGCCAGTCGTGCCGGGTGAAGGTGACCATGGCCGGGTGAAGGTGACCGTGGCCGGCCACGGCCAGAATAGGCCAATAAAGGCGCGCGGGAGCCCGGCACCTTTCATCTTCTTTATTCCTTTCTAAAGATGTACTTGTGTATGCACACAGAACTGGGGTGCAGGCCAGGTGCAGGGGTGGGGAGAGGACGCGCCAGAGACAGAGCGGGGGGGGGCGGAGCAGGTGGATCTCCCCGAGGGGCGGCGGGAGACAGGAGGGTCTGCTGCGCCCTGGGGTCCCCCCACCCCGGCCGGGCCGAATGCGGCCGTGGCAGCGTCGTGGCGCTGAGACTCAGCCCTGCGCCACCAGGGAGGCCCCTGCCTGGTGCCTGTCAGTAAAATTTAGCTCACAGGAGGCTGTGCAGAGATGCCCAGGGCTGCTGCCTGCCCAGCGCGGGCCCGGTGTCTGGTCTCGTCCTAGGAGACCTCGGCAGCCCAAGAAGGAGAGCAGACTCGGCCCGGGGTGTTCCGTGACCAGCTGGTAAGAAGTCAGCGAGCCGGTGTGTTCAGCGGTCACCTTTCTCCCGAGGACTTCGCCGCTGCCCCGTGCGCAGCTGGGAAACGGAGGCCAGAGGCCGCCGGGCACCAGCCTGAGGGCCCTGCCCCCTGGGCTCGGCGACAGCCCTGCCGGGCAGGCGCCGGCGGCCCCAGCCCAGGGTGGTGCCGGCTGAGACACTGGTCGGGCTGGACGGGTCTCGTGGTGTCCCCTACCCTGGGCCCACACCCGCACCCTGCGCACGTCCCAGTGGGAGCCCCAGAGGGCACCGGGGGGCCAGGCTCGCCGGCCTGGAGGGAGTGGAGGAATTTGAGGTTGACACATTTTCCATTTTCAAATCCGCTGCGCGGTGCGTCAGGTAGAAATGAGACGGTGCCGAGGCTTGGACGTTCACACACCCCAAACCGCCCAGAGGTCACAGGCGGCATCTTAACCTGCCAGGCGGGAGCTGGGCGGCGGCCCGAGGGCGCCCCGGAGCCAGGTGCACGGCGGCCTCAGCCCCGGACCCCAAGTGTCAGAGCCGGGCCGGGGGCCAGAGCGGGGCCAGCACCGGGCCTTCCGGCTTCTTCGGCCCTCTGGAGCCAGCTGTCAGGTCTGGCCCGGCAGTCGCCCGAGAGCTCCAGGGGGTACGTGGCGGGCCAGCGGGACCGGGGACACGAGCTGAGGCCAGAGGGTGGCAGATTCCGCTCCGAGGCAGAGAAGCCCACCGGCATCGGGTGCCCCCACTGGCGCTTCTCCCTGGCACCTGCTGCCTTCTCCCGGGCGACCTGAGGCCGAGGGCGGGAGACGAAGATGTCAGCCCCCCCCCAGCCCTTGCCCTGAGCCCCCTTGCCTCCTCCGGTGATCGAGACCGGCTCCTTCCCCGGGGCCCTCCGCCCCGCAGCAGTGACCGCGTCCCTCCTGCGCTGGGTCCCGGCCCTGGCCCCAGTGGCTGGTCTCCCACGGGTGGCCCATTTGTGGGCAGGCGGCGGAGTGTTTCGGGGAGTCTGTGCTGGCAGCCTTGAACGAGAAGCTCACGGCTTTCGCTGTCACCAGAGGCCGGTGAAGCGTGGCCAGTGGCTTCAGAGCCAGGGCCACTGAGACCCAGCTGACCGTGGGCGTCCGGGAGGAAGGTCACGGCCTCTCAGTCACTGCCCAGCGCTGCCCCACCCGTGGCTGCACCCCGGCTCGGGCGCCTGCTGGCTGTGGGAACCCCGGAACCCCGCCCCCCCTCCCCGTGCGCCAGGCAGCGTGGTGACCTCCCGTGGAAGGCCCCTGCGAGGGGCTTGGCATGGGCAGCACTTCAGAGAGCGGCTGCCCACCGCACCCTGCGGGCGCAGGCCGTGCCCCCGTCCTGCTCGGGCCTCTGCTGCCCGCCCTGCCCGCTCCCCCCGCTGCTCCTGCTGGGTCCTGGCTCCAGCCTGGTGGGGCTGAGGCCGGTGGGGGTGAGGCGGGGGCGGGGCGGGGAGGGAGCTGCCCCCGGCCTCGCTGGCGCTGGCCCTGCTGGGGACAGCCTTTCTTTCTGGAAAAGAGAAAAAATGTGCTTTTCTTGGGGTTCGGTGCAGACAGCGGCCCGGGGAACCTGCTTGTCGGCGCCCCGCCCTGGAGGATTGCCCTGTCCAGCTGCCTTCCTGGCGGGGCCCCGGGCTGTTTCCCTCCTGGTCGTGGACAGGGTCCAGTGGCCCCTGTCTAGCGGGGCTGGTGAGGAAGCGGCTGAGACTCCCCTGTCCTGGCTGGGGGAGAGGTCAGAGGTCAGCGGGGAGCCGGGAGCGGCCAGGTTGCTCCCCCACGCCTGGGCCCCCCCGCCCCCGCCCCCCAGCCTGAGGAGGTTTGTGGGCGGCGCCTGCCTGTTTGCGCTGGCCTGGGCCTTCAGGTTTGATAGCTCTTATCGGCCGTTATCGGCCGCACCCTGGGCAGAAAATCCCTGTCACTGAGGGGTTTCCCACCCCTCCTTGGCTTTATGGCTTTGGTGAAGCAGCTCCCACTGCGGCGGCGGCCGAACACGGCCGTGGCCCCTCTCCAGCCTGGCTCAGCTGCTCCGCGCCTCCTGGGGCCCGGCCTGCACCAGCCGGGCTCCCCCTGCCTCTCCTGGGCGGTGGGCAGAGGGCAGGCCCGGAGGGCCAGCGGCTGGCCGGTCAGGGCTGCAGCCGGGGCCTCCCGCCAGGGCTCTTCTCGTAGACCCTTTTGTCTCTTGTGCCCCTGACGTCTCCAGGACTTGTCATTTGAACAAACAATTCTGTTGCTTGAAGCTTTGAAGGTGCCAGGCCTGCCCCAAGGCCGGGGTGGGGGCTTCTCCCCTCCAGCTTCTCCACAGCCCAGAGGCGGGAGGGGCCGAGGCCAAGGCCGCCTCTGCGGGGTGGGGCGGTGGCGTTTTAGGGGTGAGCACAGCCCTCTCCAGGGTGCTTTGGGGCAGGGCAGGCCCGTTCCCCGTCCTGGCGCTGGCTCCCCTGGGACGCACCCCGCTGTCCGCCGCCCCTCTGGCCACCACGTCTCCTACCGTCCGGGCGGCCCTCACGCTCTCGGCCACCCCCGTCTGCCGCGTTCCCGTGGCAGTGCGCTGTGGTCGGAGCGCTGGCTGCGTGGCCCAGCGAGCGAGGCATCAAGGGGAAGTCGAGGTGTGGCCCTGGCCCGCGGCCTGGCCCGAGGAGGCGGGGGTGGCCCCCGTGCGGGCAGGA
>NW_004567121.1:38316134-38319370 GCF_000260355.1 Condylura cristata
GGGAGGCCCGGGAGAGCCAGAGAGGCTGGGAGCCGCTGGACGGGCCTCGCCTCCCGGGGCCACGCGCCCATGCAGGGCCTCTGCCGACGGGCTGCTCGCTGAGTCCCGCACCGTGGCGGGCAGCTGGCTGGCACGGGGGCCCAGCTGAGCCCTCGCAGGGCCCTGTGTCGTGGGGCCAAGGCCCGAGGGGCTCCCTGGAGCTCCGAGTTCAGTCAGGGCCCTCAGTCCCCAGGAACGTGGGGTCCTGCCCAGTGGCCCGCCGCGGCCTGTCCCCACAGACCCTGCGGGCGCCGTCCCCGCAGAGCAGGGCAGGCGGCCGTGGGGGCCGGCGCCTCTCCCTCGGGGAGCCGGGGCCGGGCGGTCTGGCGAGGGTGGCCACCTGTGCTGGCTGCTGGACCTCCCTCCGCTGCCCGGGCCGTTGCGGCGATGGCAGAGGCCACACGCAGGGCTCCAGGCAGCCCCGGGGCCTGGCTGCCGCCCCCCGGGGCTCGGGCCTCACCAGGCAGCGGCCTGGCCCACGCCGGCTCCGTCGCCCTGGCGTCTCCCAGCCAGCGCGTGCTCGGGGCTGACGGTCGGCCTCAGGCCGTCGTCGTGTGCAGTAAGGCCCACCCGTTGTGGGCAGGGCCCTCTTGGAGCTGACCTGGCAGCAAAGTGGCACCCAGCTGGAGCCTGGAGGGAGGGCGGGGTCACCGTGAGGCGGGCTGGAGGCAGGTCCGCCCACGGGAGCATCAGCTTGAGGACAGGGAGGGCCCCTCAGGCCACTCAAAAGTCCAGGGTGCGGAGAGGAGAGAGGCTGATGCCGGGGCAGAGGGGGGCGGGGTTCCCAGCTGTCTGCTGGGATGTGGGGTCTCTGGTGACTGGACTGTCAGGGAGGCCGTGGGGGTGGACACCCCGAGGTGAAGGAAAGGCAAGGACCGGCGAGGTCCCTGGTGACGGACTCGGAGGGAGGGAGTGGGCTTGCCAGGAGCGGTGAGGGCGGATGCCCCAGCCCAGCCAGAGCCCCCTGCTCCCCGGACGGGGAGGCCAGAGCTCCGTGGGACAAGCCCCCGATAGTTCCGGGGCAAAGGACTAAGAGCCTCTTGGGGCTGAGGCCGCCGGCGAGGGCAGGGAGGGCACTCAGGTCACCCCCCCTCGGGCCAGGGACCCCAGGCCAGAGCTGAGGGCCCATGGGCGTGGTGAGCTCAGTGCAGGCGGAACGCGGCGGCTTGTGCCGTGACAGGGGCCCGAGAGGCCGGCTGGGTCGCCGAGCTGGTGGGCGGCCTTGGGAGAAGGGGCAGGTGGGGCGAGGTGGGGCTGCTGTGGAGCCAGGGCGGGGGGCGCCGGCCCCTGGGGGGCGTGGTCGGTGCTGCGGAGGCAGCTCAGCTCCCCGGAGAGGAAGGCGGTGCAGAGCCAGGGTCCAGGCTGCCGCAGTCTCGGGGCTCCCTGGGCCTCCCTCGCGGCCAGCCGCCGTGTGGTCAAGGCAGGGGCTGGAACAGGGCTGCTCCCAGCTGTGCCTCTGGCCTTGCCTGACCTCGGGCCCCGGTTCTGTCCCTTTCCTGGGCCTCCGTTTAATCATCTGTGTAACAAGGTGACCCAATTAGAAAAGCAGCAAGGGCCCCCAGAACCTGCGATCAAATTTGAGGTCACTAGGATGTATCCCTCTACTGCAGGATTAGCACGGGAGGAGCAGGATGAGACCTTGGTCTCGAGTCTGGAACGTGGGCCCCAGCCGTGGGAACTTGACGGCTACTTGGGGTGCTGGGCTGCGGTCACTTCTATGGAATCTAGGTGTGGAGGTTAGTTAGCTACCGGGAAGAGCCGGCTCCTGCGTCTCACGGTGGCCTAGTCCGGCTGTCCCTCCTCACGCCATCCCCTTCCGCCTGTCCGACGTCTGTGCAGGGACTGTCCTGCGGCTCCTGGCATCAGTGGCTGGCAGGGCAGTGTGGACAAAGCGGAGAAGGCGCCTGGTTTGGCCCGCGCTGGATGCCAGTTGATCTCGATTTGAGGGTCGATTGTTTTGTAGTGAAAGATGGAACGAAAGATGTATTGTTTCCAAGGAATCCACATCACGTGACGTGTCACGTGGCCTTAGGCACCTTCACAGGTAGGTAGTTATACAGGGGGTGTCTGGGGGTGTCACTGACTTAGCAGAAGCTGCATGTACTTGGAACAGGAAATCCGATGCACTGTGCATAGGCACGCAGCCGCGAAAGCATTTTACAGTCAAGGTGGTAGACACAGACGTCACTCTCGAATGTCTCCTCTGTACATAATTCAATGAATAGAACTTGACGAGCTTTCTTCCTCACTTTCGAAGGATAATTTCTCTGGATTTACAGTTCCAAGATGGAATTTTTTCCCTTTCAACTCTACCAACATTCACGCCATTCTCTTCTTTCTTGCATGACTCTGGGAAGAAGGCCGCTGTGACCCTCACCCTGGTCCTCTGTAGATGAGGTGTTCTTCCTCTGAGTGCATGACAAAATTTTCTCTTTGTTTTTTATTTCTGCAGCTGGACTTTGATATGGGCTGAATGGACTTGGTGATATGAATTCTGATTGGCATTGTCCAAACATCTGGGGCTGTGGTTTTGTGTCTGTCATTCATTTTGAAAGTTCTCGGCAGTCCTTGCTTCGAGTATTTCTTCTGCTCTGTTCTCCCTCCTGGTGTTTCAGCACACAGGTGTTACACCTTTTGACCTTGTGCCACAGTTCTTGGGTATCTGTTCTATTTTTTCCTTGCATTTTTCATTTTGAAAAATTTCCTTTGACCCAATTTTTTTTTTTTTTTTGAGCAGTGTTTTGCCTTGACAGTCTATTAAGCTTTTTTTTTTTTTGGTCTTAGAGTTTTCCTCTCTGCTTCCATTACCTATATGTTCTTGTATGTTGTCTACCCTTCCGATAAAGTCCTTAGCACATTAAATTGCAGTTATTTAAAATCCCCTGTCTGAGAATGTCAACATTGTGAGTCTGGTTTTGATGACTGTTTTATCTCTTTGGAAGTCACCTGGTTTGCCTTTTGAAATGCCTTTACCTTTCCTATCGAAACCAGACATGTTGTAGTGGGTTAGAGGAACTGAAGTAAATAGAACTTAGTGTGGACGTTTTTGCTGCTCTGGCTAGGAGTTGGGCTGTGCTTATTATTTGCAAGATTCTCTCTCACTTTGGGTTTACAAATGTCCAATAGACTGTGGAGGTGTGTGGGAGATAGGTTGTTTTTTTTTAAATATTTACTTATTTACGGCCCTCCCTGGTGGC
>NW_004567121.1:38319759-38322415 GCF_000260355.1 Condylura cristata
GGGAGCAGAACAGTCTGACTGATGAAGTGCACTGCTGAGGGGAGCAGCCGCTGGTCAGGAGAGGTCAGCCGCACCCTGTGGGTCAGCTCCGGGGCGGGGGTCAAACTCGTGCTGAAGTGGTGTCAGCTTCTCAGTGCTGCCTGTAACCCGCTGCGCCCCCAGGGAGGCCGGGAGGTGGGTCTTTTGACACCCTGAACGACTGATACAGCCTCTATCCCACTCCCACCTGGCGCTGATGGCTTGGCTTGATGCAGAGTCGTAGTCGGGAGATCATTCTCCCTCGGATGGTTGAAGGTTTTGGCTGCTGAGGGTTGCTCTGACGAATCCAAGTCATCCGGGTCCTTTGACGAGCTCCGCTCCGGCAGCTCTCTGGCTGCTTGTCCGCTGTTCCTTTTGTCCTTAATGTTTTGCGATTATTGGCTCAGCGTCATAGTGATTGACTAGTGAGTCTTATTTCATCTGTCCTACTGGGAATTCAGTCAGCCCTTTTGGTTTGAAATGCTCAGAAATCTTCTTAATTCTATTTTGATTTTCTTTCCTCTCTTTCCCGTGGCTTCTCTCTTTCTTGGGCACTCTATTCTCCTATGTTGAATGATCTGAGTATTTTCTTCACTTGATTTCCAGCCTTTCTAATGGACTTTCTGTAGCTGGTATTTCATTAAAGCACTCAGAGGCGACTTAAATACATTTGGAAGAAGTGTCGTCTTCCTTGGGAGTCTTATGTCTTATCTATCTCTGGATGCTAACAGCAACCCCCTGGTTTTGCTGTTTTCTCCTCTGTGCATTGTGTGCTTCTTCCGAGTTGCCCTTTTCTCTCTCACTTTGTCCCTGTCTCTCACGTCAGAGCTTTCCTCTGACCATCCCGGCCCTTGGTGGCAGGCGCCATTTCAGCCTGGAGCCCACGGAGCTGACTGGGCACACTGAGTGCGGGCCTGAGACTGCCGGTCGCGGGCTCACTGTGGAGGAAGGCGCCGGGCTGTTCTGCTGGGGCCCCACAAGTGTGGGACCTTTCTTCTCGGCCTTTCTCCTTGGGCTGTCCAGCGCTCACAGCAAACAAACAAACATCCTTTAATATTCTCCCTGGAGGTCACAGGCCGGGAGCTGAGTGAGGGCAGCGGCGGGAGGGGCAGGGCCTCGGCGTGCACCGGAGCCGTCTGTGCCCTTAGCTGTGATGGCCACGGCCAGGCCGTGCCTGGACCCTCCCCAGCCAGGAGCCTCTGTCCTCCTCTCTGAGGACAGACCTTTGGTTGGCTGCTGGTGGGGGAGGGCTCTGAGAACCAGACGTTTCTTCCATAGGACTTCAAGTCTGGCGCTTCGCCTCCCTCCACTCCTGAAGCACTGGGGCCGGGCAGCCGCGGAGCCCTCGGGGGGAGCTGGCTAGCTGCTGGCTTCTGGCCGGCTGCCCTACGCCTGGGACGCGAGCTTCAGGGGCCCGGCGTTCCCCACTCGGGATGCCCCTTCCCAAGGGCCGGGACTCTCCCTCAGAGCGTGCACCCTATTCCTTCTTCTAGAGCATTCTTTGGGGAAATAGGACTGGGAATCCCTGTGTAGAGGACCTCAACTGGTGTCCAGGACCTGGGCGGGCCTTCCCCAGGGCCCACTCCCTCAGTGGGCTGCACGCCTGGCACGCACTGGGCCCATGCGGCCACCAGGTCCAGAGGAGCAGGGGCAGACAGGAGGCCAGGCCGGGGGCAGGGCCCTTCTTGTGCCTCTGAGCCAGACTGTGCACAGCCAGCAGACTCCACATGCGGACCTGGCCGCTGGGGCTGGGTCGGCCTCCCGGGCAGGGTGTGCCACGGGCTGCGGGCCGCCCACCGGCTGCAAACTGGCCACTGGCTGCAGGTTGCGCTCTTATTTAGGAGGGGAGTGTGGGGACGTTGGTCATCAGGAAGCGGTCACGTGCAGCGGGGTCTCCCCAACCCAAGGTGACTGACATCCTTACGGAGCTCATGTAGACAGAGACGCAGGGACACGTGGCCTCGGCCTCCAGGCCCTTCCTTGGCCTCCCGCTGCCCCCTGGGGAGGCTCAGCTTCCTGCCAGGCCAGGCCAGCACCTGCCTTTGTCACTGGGCGCCCCGCTGCGAACCGGGCGCCTGTCTGGGGTCCTTACCTGCGCTTAAAATTCAGTCGCACTGCAGGCACACACAGAGGGTCAGTGATGGGCTTATTCGCAGCGGAGAGGAGAAGGAACAACCCAGAGAGAGACGAGCGCGTCCCAACAGCAACGCTGACCTGGACCCCGAGAGCACGCTGGAAGCCCTTGGAGAGCCCAAGCGGCCAGCCGCGGCCCAGAGCGAGGTCTCACACGGCTCCTGGGGCCCCCAAAGCCCCTGACTGCCTGCTCGGCCCCCCTGGGGCCTCGCAGTTGCCCGGTACCGCCGGGAGCTGTGGCTTACTGGGGTGGGGGTGGCGTGCACCGCACTCAGAGGTCCTCCAGGACGTCCTTCCCCTAACACCCTGACTCCCACGCTGGACCCCGGGGGGCCCTGCGGCCACTCAGCTGCTGGAAGACAGATTGGGTTGGTGAGAACGCGTGTGTGTTCTCACAGAACCTGAGAAAATCACACCTCTGCCTTGATAAAAAAATCTGTGCTGCTCCCATCATCACTTCCTCGGTGCGGGGTGCCAGGCCAGGTCTGCCGAGGGGCGAGCGGGC
>NW_004567121.1:38323580-38325213 GCF_000260355.1 Condylura cristata
GGGGTCTGAAGTGTCAATATTTGATGAGAGACGTTATTCCCCGTGGGCAGGCTGGACACTTCTGCTGGGCTCGGCCGGAACCTCCCCAGGTAGTGCTGCGTCCTGGTGGGAGGCAGGGAGGCGCCGGGCGCCTGGCAGGACAAGGGCACCCTCCCCCTCGGCCACTCGGCCCGCTAGTCAGGGTCAGAGCCGAGCGAGCCGAGCAGGGACGGGGCGGGGGGGCGCCCGGGGAGCAGAGCCCAGTGCACCGTGGGGGCCACTGGTGGCGACTGGAGCCGAGGGCGCCCCAGAGCGGTGAGCTGGCGCCTCCTTCGTCCTGCACCCCCAGGCGCTGCGGATGGGGGCGGGGAGGGCTGTGCCCCCTACCTGGAGGGGTTTTGGGGCTCCATCCTCGCCTCAGCGACTGCTCTTCACGCAGATTCTGGGCTTACGGGTCAGCTCTCCGCCGGCTCCACGGCAGCCAGAGTTGTTTATTGTGAGTCTTTGCTGATTTGGGGGAGACTCGGTAAGGCATCTGGATGTTGGGGTGAGATTTCCCCTTGAGATTCTTCCTTGAGCTCCTGAGCTCAGCGCGAGGCGTCTGGTCACCGGGACAGGCCCGGACTCCGCGTGGCCCACAGGGCGTCCCCTCTGCTCCTCCCACGGCTGTGAGGTCTGTGGGGGCCGCTGGGGGCCGGCCCCGGGGGGCAGCCATCCGGCCACGCGGTCAGGGGCGGGGAAGGCCCTGGGGGGCCCAGGGCCGGCTGAGCTGTGGCTCAGGCTTGGAACCCCAGCCCTGTGAGTGCGTCCCCCGCTGGGCTCGCCCGTGGGTCTCCCGGGCCACCACGGCGCAGCCCACGTCACACCCGTGAAGGCGAGGATTCCAGGTCCAGCGCGGACGCCCCGTGTCGGTGTCCCCGAGCCTGGACTGGCTGCCGCCGACTCTGCCGGTGGCCGCGGCTTGTGCCGTCTGCAGAGACCCCCACGGCTCCTGTTGTGCCTGCAAACTGACCACTGGTGTCCACGGAGCTGCCCGTGGCTTCGGCCAGCAGCGCAGTGGTCAGGGCCGGGGCTCTCCGGCCCAGGGAGGCCCGGGAGGCCGTGTGGCTTGGCCTTTGAAGGACTCGAGGGCAGGGGTGTGGACCCCCAGGTCTCCGTAGGCCATCTGACGCCCTCAGAGCTTGGCCGCCGCTGGCCGCCGCTGGTCGAAGCCTCACTCATGGCAAACAGCTGGTGCCACCCCTTTGTTCGAGCTGCTGTGCCAGTTTCACAAACACCAAAAACACCTCCAAACCCAGGACATCGACAGGCCCCTGGGGGCACCGAGTAGTGGGGGCGGGAGGGCCCCGGGGCGGGCGGGGAGCCTCGTCCTCGCGGCTGAGTGCCAGCTCCAGTCCCTGCAGCATCATCCCCCGCTGCTGCGCCCTCACGCGTTCAGGACCAGCAGAGGCGAGACGCTCGCTCCCCCGTCCAGGGCTGCGCAAACGCGGGCCCCCCTCGGCGACTGAGGGGCCCGGGGGTGGTGGAGAGGGGAGCCAGCTGGGCGGGCTGCCAGGGGGCCAGGGGCCTTTCAGGCCAGCTGGTAACGGCGGGCGCCACCCTGGGCGTGGGCGCCACGGAAGCGCAGCCGCTGCCCTCGCCGGAGGAGGGTCCC
>NW_004567121.1:38328909-38329751 GCF_000260355.1 Condylura cristata
GTCCACCCGAGCTGGCCTCCCGGCAGCCTTCCCTCCACAGGCGGCCCCCCCCTCAGAGAGCCAGGGCTTGGTCCCTGCGGCCTCCCCACCGCTGCAGGGCCAGCGAGGCCTCTGTGCTGGCCAGGGGCCCCGGGGCCAGGCCCCGCGGCCACTGGGGTCTGCCCGGGGTGCGGTCTGCAGGTGTCCTCTGGCCCCTGGGCCTTGCTCCCAGCTACCTCAAGGGCACGCACCGCACTCAAGGGTGGGGGGAGCAAACCCCCCTCAAGGTCAGGGCGCCGGCCATCCCTCGGGGCTGTCGAGGGCGGGCAGGCAGGGTCTCTGAGACGGGGCGAACAGGCCTGTGCGTGATGCCGCCCCACGGCAGACTCTGGGCAGCGCCTGTCGGAAGTGGACAGCCTGGGGGACGGTGGGGGAGGGCTGCTCTCTGGATGCCGGCCCCACAGCGCCCTGACCCCAGCGGGTCCGGAGCCCGACGCCCCTCCCAGCGTGACTCTGCCGAGGCTGCTTTGCTGAGAAGCGCAGGGCCGCGCATTCCGGGCGTGACGGTTGAGTAGGGTGCAGGGGTCCCCCGGCACCCCCACCCCGAGCACCCTGCTGGGCAGGCCGAGGCACGGACCCGCCTTCGGTGGTTGGCTCGGACCCCTGTGCCGGTCAGTCCCGGCCAGTCGCCCAGCCGTCCGGAGCTTCAGCGCGGATTCCTGGCCTGCCCGGTGCTCGGTCACTGACTGCCCGTCCGACTCAGGGGCCCCTCGTCCCCAGGCTCTGGCTCCCCGAGCTTCTGAGTCCCACCGCACTCAGGATCAGGGGCTGGCCGGGGCTGCTGGGGCTGGTGGGGGGCTGGC
>NW_004567121.1:38331723-38336325 GCF_000260355.1 Condylura cristata
CCGCGGGACCCGTGGCTGCTCCTGGGATGCGTGTGGTGTGCGTGGGTGTGACCGCACACGCGTGCAGCATCCAGGTGCGGACACGGTGGCGGGGTGCTGCGGCAACACCAGGTGACCCCGGGTCGCGCGCTCACGCAGAGCCGTGTGCCCGCACGCACACGCCTGCCCACGCCGTATCCACGCATGCGTGGTGTGGTGCCACGTGTGTCGGGGCCGTGCCTGCGTGTGGGCGTGCGTGTGTGAGCGTGTCGTGCGCAGGCCAGGCCTCCTGTGGCCACGGGCAGCCGCCTCCGCGCGTCTCGGGCTCGCGGCCGCCCCAGTCCCCAGGGCCGTGTCCCAGGGCCGTGTCCCAGGGCCGTGTCCCAGGGCCGTGTCCCAGGGCCGTGTCCCAGGGCCGTGTCCCAGGGCCGTGGCGCGGGCCGAGCCCTCGGCTCAGAGACGGGAGCCTGTGTGCTCGCGGCTGCGCCCTGTCCAGGGCCGCCGTCAGCCTGCTGGCACCTGGCGACTGGCCCGCCTTCCCCCAGGAGCGGCAGCGGCAGGCGGCTGCTGGGCCCGACCCTCTTCTCTAGTCCCGGGGAGAGGCGGGAGGCGGAGAGGGCAGGGCGGGCAGGGCGGGCTGCCGCCAGCTGCAGGGTCTCCGCTGGCCGCGCAGGGCCGGACGGTCGTCCGCGGGTGCGACACCCCGAGCCCCGACGGCCCTCAGCGCCTGCCCAGCCCGAGTGCTCAGCGTTCTCTGTTCGGAAACCACGGCGGCAGCCGCGTCCCCCACGCGCAGCCCAGGGAGCTCCGTGGGGCGTGTCCCGGGAGGGGCGCCCGTTTCTGGGGCTCGCGGAACGAGGATTCCACCTGCCCAGCACCACCCTATAATGGGGGGGCGAGCAGCCCTCTGGGGAGGGGAAAGATACGCGTCGGCCTGTCGTGAGCGGCGGCCGGTGTGCAGGCCACAGCGGCGGGCTGGGCCAGGCCTGTGCCCCCCGGCCCCGGCCGCAGCCCCTGGTGGCCCCCGCAGGTCCGTCTAGTTGTGGGAGTAGGCTGACCCTTGGAAAGAAAGTCGGTAACAAATCCTTTGCAGACGTTTTCGTGAAATACAGCTAGTCACGGTTCCACCATCCGAACAAGGCTCCCTGGTAGTAGAAGGATCATGCGACTGTAGCCTTGGGGAAAAGGAGATAAAGGCCAGACGAGACCCACAGGCGCTGAGGCCGGAGGGTGCAGGCCCCGAGCCGGCTCAGGCCACGGCTGCTTCGCAGTAGGGAGCAGCCCCGCTCCGGGCGGGGTGAGACGGCTCTGGCCTGTGACCTGACTGCCTGAGCGGCCGCTGGGCAGGGCAGGGCAGGGCGAGGGCCGCGCTGGGGAGGGAGCGGGGGAAGCCGGAGACGTGGGGACGTGGCCCTGTCCTCCAGGAGCCGGGGTGTGGGAGCGGAGGAGGCCCGGGCTCCGGAGGGGCCCCCAGGGCTGTGCACGCGGCTGTGGCCAGGATGGCGGCCGGGCAGGCTGGACCCAGTTCTGGGCCGGCATTTTGGCCCGGTGTCCGGGAGGAAACTGGGGGGAGTCGGTCGCAGCAGGAGCTCGAAGGCGGAGCAGAGCTTGTAGAAAGCGAGGCGGGAGAAGGGTCCTGGACGGAGGAGCCAGCCGTCTCTCCAGGGCCCAGGGCCCCTGCTCTTGTTTGCCAGCTCGGGATTCCTGTCCAGAGCGTCCACGGCTCGAGGGTGGACAGCGCTCTGAGGGCGCGGCCGCCGGCTGCTCGCGCTGGGCCTCTCAGGGGCCTGAGCCCGCGGGGCGGCCGTGTCTCCCCAGCGTCCACTGGGGACGGGCAAGGTCAGCGAGGGGATCTGCATGACGGCCGTGTGGGGTGCAAGAGGGTGAGTGCCTGGGGCCTCGCGGGGCTGGGGAGTGGGTCACAACAGAGGGCTGAGTAGTGGCCACGCCCGTCCCCCTCCTTCCAGGGAGTGACCTGCTCGGGGCCGCACAGGCAAAGCCACTCCCGGGGCCTCCGGGTTCCCTGGCTGGCCTGTGCCCACTCTAAGGAGGCCCTTTCTCCTCGGCTCGTGCTGAGGCATGCCAGGGCTGCTGTGCCCGCCTCACGCGCCCCTGCGGCTGGCTCCACGCCCAGGGTGACCCTGCTTCCTGTCCCAGCGGCTGCTCGGCAGCTGGGTCTCTGGGGTTCCCTGCGGTTCTCTGCTGCTTGGGGGTGGCTTTGGGTGCTCCCTCGCAGAGGGCAGGTGCTCGGCCTGCAGGAGGTGCTGGTCTGGAAACACTGCTGTCTCCCGAGTGGGCGGGACCGTGGGCAGGTGTAGGGCGGTGAGCGGGAGCTTCTGCTTTTGGGCTCTTTTTAAACATGAACACGAGCAGTGAGACCAGTATATCAGGCAAACAACGCGGACAGTCACGGTAGGGTGAGAGAGAGCAGGCTGGAGCTTCAGCTTCACAAAGTGCAGGAGAAGCTGCCCGAGGGGCAGGGCCCCGCGGGGCTGGGTGGGGGCTCCCAGGCCCCGAGCCACAGACGGGCGCCCAGGGAGAGGCGACGCATCCAGCCCGCGGCCCTGGCTGGGACCAGGCACGGCTGCTCCTCGCTACCTGCACTGCCCCAGCTGTTCCGCCCAGTCAGAAATCCCTGCGCGCAGTCGGGCTCCCCAGGTCTCCTCGGCATACACACATGCATGTGCACGGTCGCCTGATCGTTTAGAGGGGTGCGCAGGGGACCCGCTCGTGTGCTTCTATCCGCTCCGCCCCTCCCGAGAGCGCCTGCTGTATTCCACGGCGTCGCTTTTACAAAGAGGGCGGCGGGGGATGGAGCCTTCGTGGACTTTTTCTGCCCCCAGGGGCTTGGGGGCTCTTTCTGTGGATGGACACCTGGGAGCGACTTCTGGGTGCCAGCGCGGGGGATTAGTCTGCAGGATGCCCGTCGAAGTGGCCACGGCGGCTCCCCTTCTGCTGGCGAGTGGCCAGGCCAGCCTCCGCCTGTGCGCGTCCCTGTGTCTGCTTTACCGCCTCAGCGCGTGACCCGGGGTGACCCGCGGGCACCCCGTTGTCTCCCAGAGCCCGGGGCCCTGGCCGGCGTCTTTCCACTGGCCGTTGTCCGGGGCCTCTGCAGTTTGCCCCCAGCTCTGCACGGGGCGGCCAGCCGGGGTGGCGGCCCGCGGGCACCGAGGAAGGGCCCTCATGCCTGCTGGCTCCCTGGCGTTGCTCGGCCAGCCCCCGGCCAGCCCCGCCCGCCTGCCCGGCCCTGCGCGGCCGTGGAGTGTGACCACCGCTCTGTCCCGGGGCCGCGGGGGCTCTTGGTTTTCCTCTTGGTCAGCTCGCGAGCACTTGCCGCCTTGGGCTTTAAAGGACCTTTCTACAGCTTTTTATTTTTAAAGATTTGTTTATTTGCGCATACAGAACTGGGGTCCAGGCCAGAGGCGCAGGGGCGGCGAGAGGCTTCCCCAGAGACAGAGCGGGGAGCAGGACAGGCAGACGGACGAAGTCCACCGCTGAGGGAGCAGCAGGCGGGTCAGGAGGGGTCTGCCGCGCCCTGGGGTCACCTCCGGGGTGGGGATCGGACTCGTGCTGCAGTGGCTCTGGCCTCTCAGTGCTGCGCTGTAACCCGCTGCGCCCCCAGGGAGGGCCCCCCTTTTCTACATCTTTTACCATAATACTCGTATAATGAGCAATTTTAAGCTTTTGAATCTGTTTAAAATGTTGTTTATGGTGTGAAGCCAGGAGCAGCGTGAGAAACTTGCTTTCTCACCTGGATGCCTGAAGAAGGGCCCCACTCCCCGGGGCTCCTGGTCTGCGGCTCGGCCCCGCCGCCAGCAGGTGCGACGCGGCTTCTGGGCTCTGGGCCGCCGTGAGTCGTGGGGGGCTCCAGCCCCGGGGACCCCCCCACGCGTTGGGCCGGGCTGGGCGGGGAGTCTGCCTGGCCGGGGCCTCCTCACACTGTGCAGTGTTGGGGGTCCCCTGCTCCTGCAGACGGGGCCGCCCTCCGGGCCCCACCTACCAGACACCGCACTGCCGAGTGACGCGGGCCAGTGCTACCTTTCCGTCGGCCGCGGAACATTCTGGACTCCAAACAGCTCACGGCCTGCGGCCGAATCCCCGGGCTTCAGCGGCTGAGGCCACGCGGCTGTGCCGTCGGGCCGGGCCGGCCGCCTTGGTTTCCTTCTCATTTCTGTGTGCATGGCTCTATTTTCTGTGAGATTTGGACGCATTTAAAATTAGCAACAATTTTTAATTTTTGCATTTCACGTTAATTTGGGGACATCGCGCGGCGGGAGGAGGAGGCTTTCCTCAGTCAGCAGCAGTCCCGCTGGGCCGCGCCTGGCCAGGCCGCTCCTGCCGCTGTTTCCCAGGCCACGACGTGGATGCCGCACGCCCCGGGCACGCGTGGTCTCGGCGCCTTCGCCGCACGGTGATGCAGGGGGCGGGTCGCCGCGTCGGAAATGGCCACGGCGCTGCCACAAACACGTGACAGCCGCGCTCGGGGGCTTCTACAGCCACGGGGTTTGCCCGCCCCCAGCCCCCCATTCTGCCCAGGGGAAACCCAGCTGTTCCGCGGTCCCAGGGCCCCGGCAGGCCCCGGTCACCCGGGCACCTCACTCAGGGGCGCTGCGCCCTCGGGCC
>NW_004567121.1:38336542-38337733 GCF_000260355.1 Condylura cristata
CCGCCCCCGCCCCCCGCCTCCCACCTCCTCCCTGCCTCCTCCACAGGCCGCTGCCGCTCCTGGCGCAGGCTGAGGTCTGACTCTCCCTGAAAGCCAGCTCGGCCGCGGTCCGCCTGGTCCTGCCTGGTGGGACAGGCCCTGGAGAGAGGCCTGCGGGCCTGAGGGACGCCAGCCGCAGCTCCCCTGCGCGCTCCCTGTGGGGTGTGCCTGGCTCCCCTCACTACCTGCTCTGCGAGTCACCTGGTGCGTCCCCAGCTCCAGCCAGAACCCCCGAGGGTCCAGGTTAGAGTCTTCAGCGGCCTGGCGCTGCCCTCTGCCCCCGCCCTTTCCCCAGACAGTCTCTGGGCGCTGCAGGACAGGGCCTCGGGGAAGCCCTGACAACCCCGGCCCGCACAGCCCCCCCGCGCAGGCCGCCCGCGCTCGTCTGGGTGCGGGGCGCTGACACACGTTCTCCAAAGCCCGGCGCCGTCCCTGCCCTGGGGTGGGACCCTGGTGCCCCCAGGCCACCCCTCTGTGACCGTGTCCACGCAGGAGGGGGAAGGCTGCTGGCGCAGCTGGGGCAGCTGTGGAGGAAACCCGCGCCCCGCGCCCCAGGCCGTCCCCCCCCAGACAGCGCCCGGGAAAGCTGGCCTTCAGGGCCTCCTCGGCCCCTCGCGCCCGTCCCTGTCCTGACAGCAGGAGGAGAGCCAGAGCGCGCTGCCGGCTGGGTCCCGCCCAGCCATCGGGACCCGGGCTGGGGGACCCTCCCGCACGGGGTGTCAGGCCCCGGGGCGGCCCCCCGGGGGGGTGGGGCGGGAAGGAGCCCCTGGGCGTGGAGAGCCGGGTGACAGCCTCGCCTCTGAGTGGGCCCCGCCGGCCTCACACAGCACACACCAGGGCCCAGCTGCCACCGCCCCCCCCACACCGGGGAAACCGAGGCACGAGCCCGGGTGCCCCAGTCCCGCGCCAGGTCAGAGAGGTGCCGTGGAGCCCAGACGCCCACGAGGCGCCGGTCCGGCCCAGGGCTCGGGCCTGCGTCCCGCCCAGCCGGGGCGGGGAGGAGCCGGCAGGAAGGCGGCTTCTCACGCCCGTTGAGGGAGCCCCTGAGAAGAGCGGGGACCGCGGTCTGCCCGGGCAGAGGCACCCGGAGCGAGGCGGCTGTGAGAGGCCAGGCCGGGGCGGCGCTGCTTCTGGGGCGCGCATCCGGGGAGC
>NW_004567121.1:38339423-38340710 GCF_000260355.1 Condylura cristata
GCTGCGATGACACATTTTATTCATTGGCCCAAACCCAGCCTTGGAGAACTGGAGTGGTTTTGGAGAAGTTCACTGAGGCCGCGGCCATGACCTTCACCTCGCCGTGGATTTGCCCTGCGAGGAGGAAGCAGGGAGACTCAAGCCACGTGGCTAGCCTGGGGCAGCGCGTGGCCGGCTGGGGCCTGGCCAGGTGAGGACCTGAGTCCCCGCAAACTTCAACAGTGGAACTCCTGGGGCGCTCCTGCTCCCCGCATGGCCGCTGCCCCTGCCCCACGCCCGCGCAGCACCCCCGCGCCCCCACCCGCCTCCTCCGGCATCCCAGCCCCGCACGCTCTGGTGACTGTGGGGCCCAGGGGACGTGGGACAGTGGGCCCGGACAGTGGGCAGCAGAGCGGGGCGGTGGGGGGCGCGGTTGTGGGCCTCAGTGTGCGGGAGCTGAGGGGCAGAGCCGCGATGGCCGAGGCCCTGGGGTGGGCCAGTCGCCTGCAGGCAGCGGAGACGGAGGGGCGGGAAGTGGTGCGGGCGGGGCGGGGCGCTGCCAGCCGTCTCCGCGGTTTAGGAGGGGGGTCACCGCTGCCCAGGCAGGAGCGGACTGGGTGGCCGAGGCGCCGGGGACGGAGGCAGGCGAGGAGCTGGCCTCCTGACGACCCTTCGGGGAAACGCACAAGAGCGGGGTGAGGAGGTGAGAGAGTGCAAGGGGCACTGAATTCTGGGGTCCGGACACGGTCCTCCCGCACAGGGCCGGCGACAGCATCTCCGTGTCTGGCCCCGTGACGTCGCCGGCAAACACGGCCCGTCGCGGCGGGAACGGCCACCCTCACTTCAGGCGGGCCCCGGAGCGGTGTCCGGCCTGCGCAGGCCGCGCGGGGCTCCAGGCTGGGTTGGCTGCCCACTGCAGGGCTCCAGCCTCGCCCTTGCTTGCGGCCCAGGCCCTGCCTCGCTGCGAGGGCCTGTCCGGCCCCACCAGACGGTGCCCTGGGGGCAGAGCAGGGTGGCCAGCGTGTGCCCCTCCGGCCGGCCACACTGGCCTCGGGGAGCGTGGGGGTGGGGGCTGCTGGTTGGGCCCCTGCCGACGGGCTGGTGAACTTCACGTGGCCAGGCTCAGCCCTGGCACTCTGGGGGAGCAGGGAGAGGCCCCCCACCTGAGGCCAGCCTGCCGTCCTGGACGGGGCGTCCTGCCCCGGGAGTCCGCAGCCCCGCCTGTGCGTGGGAGGCCCTCGGAGCGCCTGGGCTTGCTTGCCGCCCGGCAGGGTGAGGGCGCCAGCCGCGTCTGCTTGCTGCCAGCCT
>NW_004567121.1:38342164-38342769 GCF_000260355.1 Condylura cristata
CCCGCAGCTGCGGCCGAGCATTGCTGGGGCGTGCAGCAGGCCCTGCCCCGAGCAGGCCGGGCTGGGCCGAGGCCCCACTTCCTGCCGGGGCTCGGAGTGCTACAGTTGATCTGTGGTCAGTTTTCTTACCCATTTCCTGCCAGCTGCTACTGGTCTTTCAGTCACCCCGATGGCTCCGGTAACTGGGGAAGGACCGGGGCGGGTGACTCAGCAGGGGGTGCGGGGATGCTGACGGCCCCCGCCGCGGCGCCACCTGGCCCGGCCCCCGGGCTTCCCCGTCCCGTGGAGAAGCCCCCGCCTGGGCACGGCCGGAAGCTGCCGGGTGCTGCGTGCGTGCGTGTGGACGGGTCCAGGGAGTTTTCGCTGAGCCCGGCGTCGTGCTCTGTGAAGTCAGAACGTAACTCTGGGCTGAGCCTCGCCCTCCACGGGGAGCCCCGGGCTTCCTGGGCTGTAACCGGGGCGAGGAGCGGCGGGTGAGGGTGCTGCAGTCGCAGAGGTGGTGTTTCCTGGCGTTTCCAGGAACGCAGAGGAAAGCCCCGGCCGTGGCGGCCCCTCCACCAGCAGGCGGGCGCCCCTGCTCGCCCGCGGTGACGGCGCCCGCAGCG
>NW_004567121.1:38346999-38348380 GCF_000260355.1 Condylura cristata
CGGGGCGGCCCAGGCCTGGCCCAAGGGCCCCGGCCACGCTGAGGTCACGACGCAGGGGGTGCGCCGTGGAGTTGGCCGGGCACGACTGTGCCACCCGAGCGCCCCCCGACCCTCTCGCTGGCCACTCCCCCACCTGCATTCTCACTCTTGTCCCCAGACAAGAGTCTGGGTCGGCCGGGCCTGGGCAGTGGCCACTGGGTCTGGGCCCGAGTGTGCTCCTGGCCCTGTGACCACACCAGCGTGCTGGCCTTCACCGCTGGCCTCCGGTGCGCATGAGCCCTGCGTGGGAGCCTGCAGACCCCGGCACGGGTGGCGGCTGCTGGAGAGGGTGCGGCCGTGCCTGCCCGGGGGCCTGGCAGAGTGGCCACCTGTAGAGTCGGGAGGCTGGACCTGATGGCACTGGGGACCCCCCTCTCCTGAGCCTCAGGAGCATAGTTTCAGGGTGCTCGGAGGCTCCGGCGACCTTGAAAATGATGAGGCCTGTGGGGCTTGGTGCCCGCGGGACCACCGGCGGCTGGTGAGGCCACGTCAGGGCACCTGCGAGGGGCCCGGGCCGATGGCCGGGAGTCTCGGCCACTGCGGGTCAGGGAGCCCAGGGCACCACGTCTCGGGGTGGGCAGTGCCCGAGGTCTTTGGCCCGGGTCTTCCTGTTCTGCGCTGCCTGCATGAAGCTGTGGCCCCGTCACCCCGAAGCGACGTTTCTCGTGGGCTCACAATGGCCGCCACGCCGCGGGCGTCACGCCCAGGAACAGAGACCACGCTGGCCAGCGCCTGGTGCGACTCTTTGTTGCCACTGTTTGAACCTGGGTGTGGAGAGGTCTCCGGATGCCCGGCCCCTCCCTGGCCCAGACTGGCCCCAGCCGCCTCCTTGGCCAGGACAGCCACAGCCCGCCCCGCGGGCAAGGGGAGGCAAGGTGGGCGGGCTGGGCCTCCAGAGATGGCCGCTGGGGCTTGGCGGACAGGGAAGGGCGAAGCCGGGTCGCCACAGAAGCGCCCACCCTCTGCCGCAGGCACCTGAGTGACTTCTTCAACTTGAAAAGGGATGAAGTAAAGCCGGGGCAGGCGGCCGGAGCACGGCGGGCAGCTCGGCCGGCCCTGAGGTGGGGGCTCGCTCCCGCGCGGGGTCAGCAGGGGAGAGGCGCCGCCGCGGGGCAGAGCCCCCCCTGAGCCTCACAGGGTGGGGTCCGGGGCTCGCACTGTCTTGGCGCCGAGGCAGCGTCACCACGCGGGGCAGAGGCCGCGAGCTGAGCCGAGCCCTGGACGGTGCGGCTGGGCTTTGCCAGGGTGAGCCGCTGGCACTGCCACCCGGACACCCCCGCCCCGGCCCCCAGGTAGACTCGGTCGGCAGTCACGGAGCGGGCGTGATCGGGGAGCCCCGACT
>NW_004567121.1:38349025-38351767 GCF_000260355.1 Condylura cristata
CCCTGAGAGTGGGGTGTGGGGCTCGGGAGGCAAAGTGGGGAGCAGGCATGTTAAACGGTGAGGCGTGCGTCTCGTCAAGGAAGCAGCTCACTTGCTACGGCAAATTAGAAAACCTGACCGAGCAAAGGGAGGAGGCTCTCGGGGTGCGCTGGCTCGGGCGGCTCCAACGCTCTGGGCTGTGAGTTGCTCTGTTCCCCTCGTTTTCTTGCCGACCTGTCACGGTCCCTCGACTTCAGCTGCCGCTTACAGCTCTGCCGTGCTGGGTGCGCAGCTGGCGCTCAGTGCGTGGTGCTTAAATCCACCTGTAGTGATAGCGTGGATTTCGCTTTGTGGTTCTGTCCTCACCTGAAGTCCTAAGGCCGGCCCTTGCATGAGCCTCTGTCGTGTCTGCACCTCAAACCCGAGTTCAGTCTGCTCTGCCACTTGCCCGCCGTGGCGTTTCGGTGTTTTCCAGAGGACGGTGCACCCTGGGTGGGTGACAGAGCAGAGGGCGTCTTTACACACGAAACTTCGCTCTCCCGGTCTGGGCCGTTTCACTTGGAGGACGTCCTAGCAGGCGCTTACGGGACATATTTATTCCGAACCCTCGGCCACGAACAAGCCTTCACATGACGCGCCCTCTCCGGCAGGGCCAGAGGCAGAAGCTGAGGGGTGAGGCCCAGCCGTCTGGGCTGTCGTCCTGGCTTTTCAGCCAGCAGCAGGTGACCTTCAGTGAGTGTCTGCACCTTTCGGGCCTCCGTGTCCTCATTTGAAATGTGCAAGTGAGCGCAACAGGCAAGCGATCGAATGTGTGGAAGACAAACGAGCAGTTTGTAGAAGCTGCGTCTGTGACTCTGGGAGGTGAGCTCTGTGGCAAAGGGGCTGGCTGTCAGTGGGACAAAGGGACACGGTGTCCTGAGGCTCAGGTGGGTAGTACTTGGTTCAGGTGTATAATACCTGGAGCTCGCACAGGTGCGCAGTACCTGGAGCAGGGGAGTTTAGTCCCGGGAATGCACGTTGAATGTTTCTGTCCACCTCTCGCCCAGCTAAGACCAGCACAAGAGAGCAGGGACTGCTCACCGCTGAGCACACAGCCTCACAGAGCTGCCGCCCCGCCCTGTCGTCCCGCTTGGAAAAGCGAGATCGCTCAGGACACTCGGGGGGGCGGGTCCCCGCCGGCGCTGCTGGGCGGCGAGCAAGAAAGAGGAAGTGGGCGACAGGCTGCATCTGGGGAGGCTCTGGGCCAGAGGGCGGGCTCCCCGGAGTGGGGCTGCCCACACCTGCTCCGAGTCCCCGGAGCCCCAGGGCTGCCCAGGAGTAGAGGACAGTGTTGGCCAGCTGGTTGGGTGTGAAGAGTGGCCATGGCTGTGGCTGCGCTGGGCCCTGGCCACACACACGCCGCCTGGGAGGGCTTGTAGCCCCCCAAAACTGACAAGCAGTGATGGCGAGGATGGCTGGGGTCACGAGCCGGCCTCGCCCCACCAATCCCCGTCCATGGGTGGCCCAGAGCCCGGCGCTGCGGGGGACAAGGTCCAGGCGTGGGACGGCCCCTCCCTGCGGCTCGGCACCTGCCCCTCCTGTGAGGAAATGGGGCCCGGGGAGGGGCCCGGGCAGCGCCGCCAGCGTCCAGGGGCTCTCTGCGGAGGGTGGGGAGTGATGCTGGGTGCTGAGCAAGGGGAGCCTGCCGAGTTTGCGGGGGCCCGCAGGTCACCCGCAGCCCACGAGAGGCGGCCAAAAACCCTAACCCGGGGGGCTGAGACCGTTCTGCCATCAAGCAGAACCCCGGCGGTCCTGGAGAGGCCAGAAGGCGACCGGAGCTGGGTTTCTTGGCGGCTGAGCTGCGTGAGGACAGCCTGTGGGCGGCGGGACATGAGGCCGGGCGCGAGGGCGCGTCAGAGGATGTCCAGGACTTGGGGCACCGGGCGGAGCACGGCCTGGGCTCGCGGTTCATGGCGGGCGGCCCTGGGGCCAGCGGCTGGCGCAAGGCCTGGACGCCCGACCCGGGTGTGCTGCAGGCTCTGAGCACAGGAGCTGTGGAGGACTTTGGTGGCTGTCTGGGGGTGTCTTGTATCCCCCAAAGATGTGTTGAAGTCCTAAGGCCTTGCCTCGCTGGCTGTAACTCAGCTGGGAAGTGGGTCTCAGATGTCATGAGTTAAGGGGCCCACTGGAGCCGGACCGCGGTGCCCTTAGGAGGCGACAGAACGGGGGTCAAGGCCAGTGCCGAGGCGGCCAAGGTCGGGGTGCCACGCTGCCGGGGCGCGCCCTCTCAGCTTGGGCTGTTCACCTGTAAACGGTGGTTTCTTTCCCTCAGTTTGGGAGCCGAGGCCCGGGGGGAGAAGGAAACAGGGAAGTGGGGAGGGAAAGAGGGGGGAACGGGGCTCAGAAAGAGTTGGGGGCGGCCCTCCTCGCCTCAGCAGCTCCCACTCCTCCTCTGCCTGGGGACCAGGATGCGTTTTGAGGGGACCCGACCCCGTCCACAGCGCTGGGGCTTCTGGGCGGCGCCGGGAGCTGGGAAAGCGGGAGGCGGCCTGCAGGCCGGAGGCGGCCTGGGCACCCGCTCGCTGGACTCGGGCTGCAGGACAGCGAGAGGACACAGAGGCCTCGGGCTCGGCCGCAGCCGGCGGTGGCTCGCGGACGGCACTGGCCCGCAGGCCTGCTTGGGGGTGGGTCTCTCCGGAGCCCGCGCCCACCTCGGGGTGCAGGGGCGCACCCTGCTCCCGCTGCCGGCGGCCCGAGCCGATGCCGTGGGCTGCGCGGTGACAG
>NW_004567121.1:38353102-38355527 GCF_000260355.1 Condylura cristata
CGACCCCCGGACGCGACCCCGGCTCAGCGCCGACCGCACGAGAAGCTGCCACGTCTCACTGGCGCGACCGACCGGCCCCGTGGCCTCCACGCCCGACTTGGGCCCCCGCGGTGGCTGTAATCTGTGCTGCCATGTTGCTCTGGCCTGCAAATATTAGCTCAAGATAGAGCAGCTCCAGCCCCGCGGGGCCAGTGAACCCAGGAAAAGGAGCGCTCCCCAGATGTCGCCAGGTGGGCACGGGGTGCTGCGGCTGCCCGTGAACCCCGCTTCGAGGCCGGAGCGCCGGCGGCGGCCGCTGGCCGGGGCGGCGCCTTCAGCGCGGGGCCAGACTAGAGGCGGCGTCTGCCGGCCATTTGCTCGTGTGCTGGAGCGCAGCGCAGGAGGAAATGTGCTCGCAGCCAAACCGGCCCTGGGGCTCCCGGTGTCCGGCCAGCGCACCTGCCCCCAATCAGACTGTCCGATTACAGGAAACAGTTGTTTTCTTGCTTTCTGGGAAGTGAAGAAATTCATCCAGCAAAGGCCTGATTTCTAAGCGTCTCTGCTCTTCCCCGCTCTACAGAAAAAAGAATGGAAGAGCCAGCGCGCCCGAGACATGAGCGGGCTCTGGGGAGGCACTCGCGCCCGAGTCCAGCCGTGGGAAGCGCGGCCTGGCCGCGGAGCCCCTCTGATCACGGGGCGCGCGGGGCGCTCGCCGGCGGGGGGAGGCAGTAATTGGAGGCTGTGGGCTTCACAGGTGAAATCTTGCAGAAAGTGCGATTTTGAAGGCAAAGAGTGTGGTGATCACCTCTGGCTAATTAAACTTTCATCTCAAAATAAAATCCTGTACCTGAAACAATGAAATCGGAGGCCGAGAGACCGCTTGTCTCCGCGGCCCGCTCCCCCCTCCCCGGGGAGCTGGCTCCCCGAAGCTTATTTCCTCTGAGGTGGTTAAAATGCACAGAGAAGGGGGCGGGCGTGGGCCGGCCACGCGGGGCCACCGCCGGCCCGTGCTGGTCCCTACCTGCCACGCGCAGGTGAGCTTTCAGCTGCCTGCGCGTGTTCTGTGTCATCTCTTGAGTTTTTCTTGTAAAAATAAAAACAGGATGGCCCGGTATCCCATGAGTCAGTAGAAAGCACAGCCTCGGGGCGTGGCTGCCAGGACCGCCTTCCTGCCGTTTCTGGAAGGCCACCCCAGGCCTGTGCACACGCCCTGACCGTCTGCCCAACTGGAAAGCACCTGCACTACCCCCAGGGCGGGAGCCCTCGGCCCCCGAGCGCCTCCCCCGGGGAGCCTTCCCGGCTTTGGCTTCTCTGCCGGCAGGGGCCTGCACATCTCCTTGGGAGAAGCAGGGGCCACCGGGACCGACTGCGCCGGCGCTCCCTCGTCCACGGGGTGACAGTGCATGAGTGGATGACCTTCCTCCTGTTTTTCTAGGTCTCCCCTCACAGAGAGAGAGCTGTTCTCTCCCCCAAGTCCCGAGGCAGGAGGGGCCCTGGGCCCTGACCCTGACATTTCCCTCTACAAGTCCTGCTGGCTGCAAAACCAGGGTGGTGCTGGAGCAGGGTGAGGCTGGGTGTGCAGGCAGCACAGCTGTGCAGGCCACGGGGCCGTGCAGGCAGGGGGCTGTGCCGGCGGGGGGATGCCCCGGGGCCGCCTCGTGCCCTTTGGTGACCCCACCTGTGAGCAGAGGCTCCCAACCTACAGTCTTGTGACGTCAGCCTTGCCCCGAACGGAGGAAGAGTTCACAGCTTGGGGCCTGATTTCACAGGAACCAGTGTGACCCCGGGGCCAGTAACCCCTCACCTCCTGCCAGCTTCGTTTGCTTGTACAGTGGGGGTGCGGGACACGAGCACGTCCTTTGATCCTGAGGAATCTCTCCTCAGTCTTCAACCTTGCTGGTTCTGCTGCAGAGCCCAGGCTCTCTGCCTCCCTGCACAGCCTCCTGCCGCACAGCCTTCCCTCTCTGCACAGCCCTTGCTGCTGCATGGCTGTCTTTGCTGGGCTGCTCCCCTCTCAGCTCGCGAGCCCTCGCCTGCACCTTCCTTGCCTGCCAACAACCTCCAGGATGGACATACACTGCCTGCACACCCCCCTGCCTGCACACCCCCCTGCCTGCACAACCCTCCTGCCTGCAAACACCCCCCTGCCTGCACAACCTCCCTGCCTGCACAACCCTCCTGCCTGCACACACCCCCATGCCTGCACAACCTCCCTGCCTGCACAACCCTTCTGCCTGCACAAACTCCCTGCTTGCACAACCTCCCCGCCTGCACAACCCCCTGCCTGCTCAACCCCTGGCCTGCACAGCTGTGCTGCCTGTACACACAGCCTCACCCTGCTCCAGCGCCACCCAGTTTTGTAGCCAGCAGGACTTGGTGGCAAATAAAGTGAATTTGTCCAGGTCAGGGGCTCAGTGCGCCTCCACCTTGTCTCCTGCTGAGAAGG
>NW_004567121.1:38355957-38358904 GCF_000260355.1 Condylura cristata
CTGGACAGAGAGGCCTCAGGAAGACCCCACTGGACAGAGAGGCCTCAGGAAGACCCCACTGGACAGAGAGGCCTATTTCAAAGAGCAGCTCGTTCCCGCAGGTGCTCTTTACCCACAGGGACGAGTCCTGGGCACGAGACCCACTGGGCATGGACCTGGTGACTCGGGATTCTTGTGGGCCTGGGGGATTTCCAGCAACCCCGCTAGCTGAAACCACACAGCAGCCTTCCCACCCCACGAGGTGACCTAATTCTCAATTCCTGTCATCACAACATCCATTGCCGCAGAGTTCTGACGAGGCTCGGCGATTCTCTGCTGGTATTTGATGAGAAAAGGGAATTGAATGTAGGTGATTGATTTTGCTCTCGCGATGCTGATGGGAGGTCAGCGGGTCCTTTCCCACAGGGCCCGGCCGGCCGGGTGGGCTGCTGTGACGCCCCGGCCTCGGGGGCTGCCTGTCCCCGTGGGGGGCCGTCCCCCGTGCTGGAGATGGATGAGCTGGCCCCCCGGGGCTGGCTGCCCGACGAGATGGGAAACCTCTGGCAATTCTGTTTCCACTCAGATCCTTGCTTTGCTTTCTCAGTGCCCACGTGAACTTGACCGCGTCCGGCCTGGTTGAGTTGACCCGAGGCAGTGAGCGGCCCCTGGTGGCAGAGGCCCAGCTGGAGGGGGTCACCCTGCGCCCGGAGCCGGGGGCCTGCGACCCTCCTCGGGGTCTCCGGCGCTGAGGGTGACGTGCGTGCTGGGGCGCTGGCCGGCCTCGAGGGAGATGGAGACGGGGCTGGTGCCGGAGCGCAGTGAGGGACGGAAGCGCGTGGTTGGCGTTTATAGGAAAAAGAGCAATTTGCTGAAGAGAGATGACGCGTGGGCATTCGCTGCCTCTTCCAAAGCGAAGCTCTCGAAGCCTTGAACTTTCAGAACAGCCGACGCCTCCCGATTTCTGACCTTCATCAATCAAAGCCTTGGTTAGGCTTTCTGCCTGCTCCGCGTGGCTGGCTTTGCAAAGCTCAAGTCACCTAGCGTGAAATCCGTTTTCACTTGCTAAAGTGAAGTTCTCAGCGCCAGGTGAAGAACACTCTTGGCACAAACGGCGCTATTTTAGGCAAATCAAACCGCGCCCTGACCGGCGCCCACTCGGAGCCGCGGTCCCTGAGCTCGGCAGCCCTGGCTTTAGCTGACAGGGGGCCCGGCTGTGGGGGAATCCGTTTGGGGTCGAGGCCTGTGAGCCAGAGCCAGAGGCCGCCCCACGGACCTGCCCTCGTCGCCCACCAAGGTTACCGGCAGGCGGGCCGCGCCCTCGAGCGGGAGCAGCCTTCCGGTTTGAGGCCGGCAGGTAAACGGGCGCGGCGGCGAGCAGGCAATTACGTGCCAAAGATGATGCCAGCAGCCGCGAGCACCTAGTGCAGCTGCGTGTGGGCTCAGGAGCTGTCGCCGGAGAGACAGGCGGCGCCTCTCCCCGAGTGCCCCCTATCGTTCCGGCCTTTCCTGAGACGCCCACAAACCAGTTCACTTGGAGTCCCCAGCACCTCCACGGGGCTGCTGCCCGGGTGCCAGCGAGCAGAGGCATGGTCTGCAGTGAGCGGGCGCTGTCCGCGCCACGAGCCACTTCCAGGGCCCCCCAAATCGCAGCCCCCGGGGCCCGTGGGGGCCAGGCCTCCGCAGGGAGGGCAGCTTTTCTCAGACTGCCCCGTGGGGCAAGAGCCAGTTAGGGAGACACCCCACACCCCCCTCCTCTGGGGCCCGCCCACACTGAGGGCGGGGTGGGGGGCCCTAGTGACTGCGGGGGAGGGGGACGTGGGGGTGTTCGCTCTGCCAGCTGAAAACTCCCTGCGACGCGGCTCCAATCAAGCCACTCCCGGTAAGCAGCCAGCGAAGCGGCCTGGCTGGGCTCGCTGCCGGGGCCGAGCGGCCGCGCGCACCAAGACTGGAAGGTGTCGCTGCCTGTTGCTCGCCTAGGAGTTTATCCCCAGGAAGCTGCTGATGTGTCCACGCAGATCTACGTTCACGGATTTCCACTTTAAAGTTTATGAAAGTAGTTTGGGCAGAACTGGAAATTAGCCACCTCGACGTCCCACAGAGCACAAAGTCGCGAGGGCGCGGCTCCTTCCGCTCGGGGCGTGGCTCCTTCCGCTCGGGGCGTGGCTCCTTCCGCTCGGGGCGCGGCTCCTTCCGCTCGGGGCGCGGCTCCTTCCGCTCGGGGCGCGGCTCCTTCCGCACGTGCGAGCAGCGTGTCACAGCCTTGAACTCGTCGCAGCGACACCGGCGGATGCCGACGCTGGGCGGCCGGGCGGGGCTGCGTGACGCCTGCGGCCCGCGGGGCGGCGGGCGCGTCTCGGCCAATCAGGGCGCGCGGCCAGCCAGCGGGTCTTGGGTTTTAAACTAGCTCCCCGGGCGCTTGGCCTGGGATGGAGGGAATTGGCTCTGAGATTGCTGAAGAAACACGGAGTGCCCAATTAAATGTGAATGTTAAAATTTTTTAAAGATAATTATTTTGGACAGTCATGTCCCTTGCAATATTTGGGACGTACTTATTCTAAAAAATATTCTTAGTTTGTCTCCAGTTCGAACTGAACGGTATTCTTGATTTGTTAAATCTGGCAATCTGTGGGGACTGGTGGCCACTGTTTCCACTTCTGGGGACTTGGAAAATTTGTAGGCCGCCTTGCGGATGGGATGGTGATGAGTAGCGTTTTCTTGAGGAGGCTTGGAAAAGGGGTGTGAACAACTGCATTTGTAAAGTAACTTTTAGCACACTCAAAGTACATAATTCCACCTATGATCAATTAAAAGATTCAAAGACAAAAGATTCAAAGACGTAACGTGAAGGATGGGTTCAAAATGGCATGTTGCCAAAGAAAAACACGCATTTATATTTTAATGACATCGTGATTGCTTCTGATACTATCCATGCCTGGATCGCACAAACTTACAGGAAAAAAAAAAAAAA
>NW_004567121.1:38359004-38359508 GCF_000260355.1 Condylura cristata
CAGACCCGCCGGACTCGTGGGCCGCGAGCGCCGTGGTTTGCGCGCTGTCACATGGGCCACAGGACCGTGCCCTTGATGGTCTCCGAGCGCTCAGTGCCGACCCGCCGAGTAGTGAATGCGCACGGGCGCGGGTGTGAGCCGTGGACACGCGGGAGGAGTGCGTGGGTGCACACGCCGGGGTTCGCATCTCGTAGGCCCACGACGGTTTGTCACTCACCTCCCAAAGCTTGAGGTTAGCTCACACAATGATGCTTGTAACCTGGACCGGTGCCGGTGGGATAATGGGGTGCTGGGAAAGAGAAGGTGCTGGAAAGGACCGCGAGGCAGGTCCTGGCGGGGGCCCCTGCACGCCCACGCCCTCCCGGTGCTGCTGACCCCTCCCTGGACCCGCCAGTGCTCCAGCGGCCGCCGGGCACCTGGCCTTGCCGCTTTCTGGAAGTCCTGCTGCGCTGCCGGGTGAGGCGCTGGCCGGAAAGGCGGGCGCGGGGACGCCCGTGCTGCCGG